>NC_091465.1:16172923-16481658 GCF_027789765.1 Dendropsophus ebraccatus
CATACATTACCTTTCCAGGCTTCTTCTCCGCGCTGTCTTCATCCCCGGGTCCCGCTTACTCTATCTTCAGAATGGCCTTTCAGCTGACGGTGCGCTCAGCCAATCACAGGCCGGGACCGCCGCGGCCTGTGATTGGCTGAGTTTGGCCGGTCAGCTGACCGGCCATTCTGACAATAGAGCGCGCGGGACCCCTGGATTAAGACAGCGCGGAGAAGAAGCCTGGACAGGTAATGTATGATGCTGCAAGGGCTGCAAGGACATCGGTAACGATGTCCCTGCAGCCCTCGCTCAAAGATCATCGGGCCGTGGAATAGGCCCAGTAAACGAGCGGCGATCTAGTTGATCGGGCCCTCCTCGGCCCGTGGAATAGGACCCTTTGACTGCAGAGCCTCCACTTCCAAGACAAACTCATCTCAGAAGTAAAAGCCTGCTCAGCCAATCACTAAGATAGGACAACCCTGCGGCCAGTGATTGGCTTAGCTGGTTGTCACTCTTGAGGTGAGTTTTTCTCGGAAGTGGAGGCTCTGCAGTTGGAGGGGGGCAAAGGCGGCACCAGAGGAGGACACCGAGGGAGCGCGGACAGGTAAGGATCACGTGGATATTCTTATATATGCTCAGGCTTATCTTGCTAAGGCTCCTATGCTGTGGCTCCTTTTTCTGGTACATTTGCCTACTGCATGCGCCATGATTACTTCATCACAATTTGTGCACCAGAGCTGACATCATATTTCTTGTAGGGTGCAGACAAGTTGCCTGCAGCTACAAGAAACAGGCATAAACCAGGAGCCGATGGCTCACAGATTTAGTTCCCAAAAGTGACTGAAACTACTTTAGGGATTCAGAGCTTATAGGCCTGGATTCAGAGAACATTGACCACTAGAGAATATTTGGAGATTGGTGGATCAAGTGGGCATGGGCCCAGGACGGTCACCAAAACTATTGATAGTGTAATCAGCATATTATGCACCAACCAGATGAGAATGAAAACTGCATGATTTTAGGATAATGTTATAATAGTGAAATTTAAAATTAAAATAAAAAAAAATAAAAATCACCAAAAATGCTTTAAAAATGTGTTTAATAGAGATGAGCGCAACTTGTGCATGCTCGAGTCCAGTCGTTCAGCATTTAACTGGATATGGATACATAGATACAGCCTATGGCTGTATCAATGATTTCCAAGCAGCCTTAGAGCTGCATCCAACTTCTTTAGCCACTAGTAATCAAATGCTGAACTACTGGACTCGGGTTGCGCTTAAAATCCCTGTTTTTTTCTATTCTTAGGAGTCCAGTGGACAGTGTCACTCAAAGAAAGGACCGCCCACTTGACGTCTAAGCATGCAAAGGTAAGAGAACAAAAATCTGTTGTTTTCAATGTTATATATATATATATATATATATATATATATATATATTGTATATATATTATTCTGTTCAGATACTTCTATTCTATAACATGATGTTGTAGATCAGACTACAAGGCTGGGTTCACACACAGTATATTTCAGGCTGTATTTGGTCCTCATGTCAGGTCCTCATAGCAACCAAAGCCAGGAGTGGACTGAAAACACAGAAATGCTCTGTTCACACAATGTTGAAATTGAGTGGATGGCCGCCATATAACGATAAATAACTGCCATTATTTCAATACAACGGCCGTTGTTTTAAAATAACAGCAAATATTTGACATTAAATGACGGCCATCCACTTAATTACAACATTATGTGGACAGAGCATTTCTGTGTTTTCAATCCACTCCTGGTTTGGGTTGCCATGAGGACCTGGCATGGACCTGGACCAAATACTGCTTGAAATATACTGTGTGTGAACCCAGCCTAAAGAAGCAGTTTCATGTAAATACTGACAAACCTTATAATAAATTGGTTGGGAACTTAAAAAAAGAGTTGAGCAAGAAAACCTACACTCAGACTGTCTCCCCCTGCTCTCTTTCTGGTCTTCATCATTTGCAGCTTGTATACATAAATTCTCCTGTGTCCAACTACAACCCTCCAGACAAAAGGATTAGAGGTACAAGTACATTAGAAGAATGGATTACATGTAAACCCCCCACAAAGCATGTGTTATCCAGGGTCTATGGGCATCCCCTTTATCTCCAAATGGGGGGAGGCTTAAACATCTCACTCTCTGATCCCGAAACTAGTCGGCTCCGCAGGTATTCTCAGGGAACATCACATTGTACTAGGCTCCAGGAGAACTCTCTGATCTATGCGGGAGATGTTCAGGAGAGGCCAGAACGTATCTCCACATGTGAGGGGACGCAGCTCTATGATCGGAAAGTTCTGGGCTGATGTTGTAACCCTTATTGGAGAGTTTGCCATCTCCCACTCATCCCAATTCCCTATATGACACTTTTTATATTTCTAGAAACAGAAAAACGCTTTCCTTTTTTATCTTAATCTACGGAAACTATGATTCCGAATAACTGGAACCAGCCGGAGAACCAGACATTTGACCATTGACTCCATGAGGTCAACCGTATCCTCTATATGGAGGAACTCTCAGCTTCTGCTCAACTCTTAGCTATTTCAAGTGTAGGGCCCTTACCTTTTACAATATTAATACTTTCTTGAACATTATACTCTGATATACCTTTATAATTTTACATTCAAAGAGTTATCCGCCACTGCCAAGACCACAGCCAATCACAAGGACGGCGAAAAATTTAGATGGCAACATACCGTGTCTACACCTGTTCATTCTTTCATGGTAATTAGGGATGGTCCGAACCTGCCGACAGATGGCTATGGCCGACAGACGGCTATGGCTATGGCTGTATCCCAGTTTTCCAGGTGGTCACCCCGCTGGATTCGCCCGCTCCGCGGAGCGGGCAGACAGCTGGAATCATTGCCGAGGGTTCGGGTTCGGGTTCGTACGAACCCGAACCGAACTCTGTTCGGACCATCCCTAATGGTAATATAGGGTGTTGTCATCACTTAGTCAACACGTGTAGACATGACCATTGTGGAGTCAGCATATGTAGACATGGACAGTCACCATCATGTATTCACATGTAGACACGGTCACCATTATGTAGTCAACATGTGCGAGCTTGGTGCATACCACCATGCTGTGAAAATTACACCAGAAGATATTTAGTGTTACCACCATGTAGTGAATAGTAGTAGATCGGGCATGTGACTATTATGTAATGAACGTAGGTAATCATGGTGTGTGACCATCATATAGTGACCATGTGTAGACATGGCATGTTATCATCATGGCCAGGCTAGTCCATCTTCTCCCCGTCTTATTCTTTGCTGCTGAGTTTGCTCTCCCTTTGTAATTCTATTCCCGGAATCTAAATTTCAGAAATTATTTACTCGCAGTTTCCCGTAAAGCAGAGATCCTTACTCCGCATTAATCCGCCGTTTCCTCCTCTTTCTTTGAGGGATCAGAGATGTGGCCTCATTTTCTAGGTCTTTCTTCCAGGGTCACATCTGACATCTCCGGCCTTTTCTTCTTTTTTCGCAGACCCGGCAGAATTCTTCTATTAATGCTACAATCTCCATCACTCCCGCTCACAGCTTTATAATGATCTGTAGAGCCGACCATGTTGCTCCCCAACACCAGGCAGATATGTCATTAATAAACTTCCTGAGCTCCAGAAGAGCTATAGTAGACGGTGAATGATGAAATATAAGAAAAAAGTTAAACATTACAGTTCAACTATCCCAACAGGACTTAAGGCAACAAGGGCAACCCAGATGACAGCCATCTCAAAACTTTTTACAGTCCACAAGTATATACTGCCCAGTAGTACCGAGAGTTGATAACACAACTTCTACTAGACCTCAGGTGTCTTCAGAGTAGAGGTTTATAGCATCTAGTTCCAGTACTCTTTGGAGCATCCACCGTCCCATAGTGGTTCTTAAGGGATGATGCATGGGCCAAGTTGTTGTCTTGACTATGGGCCGAGTAGCACTAACCCTGCTCTCCCAAGCTGCCTTCTCTCACTTCCCATGCACTTTAATTCACCCAAAATCACAGCCTGCCATTTGCAGTCTCCTTGCGGTTTCCTTGCTGGCCACCAGGTACACATCTCTCCCACCCATACAGATTTCAAAAATTCCCAAGCACTGCTGCTGCCCATAGCGCCTGTGGTCTTTCTCCAGCAGTTTCGTACACCACAGCTTCCTCCAGAGGTGACTTTCCAAAGACGTTTCAATACCTAGTTACTCCACTTGAGAGCATACCTCTAAGAGAGTGACTCCTTCTCCTTCCATGCTCTCACAACTGTACAATGATGACTGTGGCCATTACTGCAGCTGTGGTGCCTTCGCTTCTTGTCCCTAGCTGGGAACCTTCACTGGCACACACGAGGGACACTCCACCTAGGGCTGGGCGGTATACCGCAAAAATACCGATACCGTCTCTGGCGTCGGTTAACCGACCTCAACTCTGCCAGGACGGTATCTGCGGTATTTCCCCCCTCCCTCCTCCTCCTCCTCACCGGCGGCCGCATGCTCTGCTCCACTCCGTTTAATCTTCCTGAGGAGGAAGACTGGAGATGTGACAGGCTGCGCACAGGCGTGCTGTGTGCTCAGCGCTGCCGCTGCTTCCGGGCGGCTCTGGAAGCTGCAAGGTGTGCCCTGCCTCCCCTCTCCCGTACATAAAGTGGCTGCTGGGGTCAGGTATGGGTCGGCACATCCTCCCCCCACCAGGCACCGCACTCTGTCCCGCACAGGAATCCTCGGCGTCCCGTTATCTTTTGGCAGTGCTGGAAGCAGCCGTGTGTGACGCTCTGCCGGTGACGCTGCCGGCAGATATATGTGCTACAGCACTGAGGTACGGGGGCAGAGGATTCCTGTGCAGGAGAGAAGAAAGGATATGCAAAGTAGCTGTGCAGGAGAGAGAGAGAGAGAGAGAGAGAGAGAGCGGTGCCCGGTGGAGCATGGAGGTGCGGTGCCGACCTATACCTGACCCCAAGTGTATGTGCGGGAGAGGGGGGGGGGGCAGAACAGCTTGTGACTGGGGGCAGATATTGGGTAGAAAGAGATGGATAGATAGATAGGAGTCCTATCTATCTATCTATCTATCTATCTATCTATCTATCTATCTATCTCCTATCTATCTATCTCCTATCTATCTATCTATCTATCTATCTATCTATCTATCTATCTATCTATCTATCTATCTATCTCCTATCTATCTATCTATCTATCTATCTCCTATCTATCTATCTCCTATCTATTTATCTATCTATCTATCTCCTATCTATCTATCTCCTATCTATCTATCTCCTATTTATCTATCTATCTATCTATCTATCTATCTATCTATCTATCTATCTATCTATCTATCTATCTATCTCCTATCTATCTATCTATCTCCTATCTATCTATCTATCTCCTATCTATCTATCTCCTATCTATCTATCTATCTCCTATCTATCTATCTATCTATCTATCTATCTATCTATCTATCTATCTCCTATCTATCTATCTATCTATCTATCTATCTATCTCCTATCTATCTCCTATCTATCTATCTCCTATCTATCTATCTATCTATCTATCTATCTATCTATCTATCTATCTCCTATCTATCTATCTATCTATCTATCTATCTATCTATCTCCTATCTATCTATCTATCTATCTATCTATCTATCTATCTATCTATCTATCTATCTCCTATCTATCTATCTATCTATCTATCTATCTATCTATCTATCTCCTACACAAACAACAAAAGTCCACGGCACCCGGGCAGTAAATAAGGAGAGTGGGTGCCACCCCTGCACTGTGGATCCTCGAGTGCAGAATATACACGTCCAAAATTAGGGTACCGGCACTCCAAATGAAGAATAAGTGTTTTATTTCAGCTCACAGGAACAAACTACCCTTGGACGTGTGTGTGTATATTATATATATATATATATATATATATATATATATATATATATATATATATATATACACACGGAGAGACTTATCAAACATGCTCAGTTGCCCCCAGCAACCAATCAGATTCCACCTTTCATTCCTCACAGACTCTTTGGAAAATGAAAGGTGGAATCTGATTGGTTGCTAGGGGCAACTGAGCCAGTTTCACTTTACACCTTGTTTGATAAATCTCCCCACAGTATAAAGATAGATATAGCAAAAAATATAGGCAGCACAATAAACAAACTGTGGGTGCCAGCAGACGAATCCCAGACCTTGGATCAAGTCAGCTAGTAAAAATTACTCTGATGGTAATACAAACGTGAAAACGTGAATTTACTCCATAGAACAATGTGCAGCAAACTTCACAAGTAATATACAATGTTTTGGCATCTCCTATGCCATTTTCAAGTGCCACTTGAAAATGGTGTAGGAGGTGCCAAAATATTGTGTATTACTTGTGAAGTTTGCTGCACATTGTTCTATGGAGTAAATTCACGTTTGTATTACCATCGGAAAATGGGGTTTTCAAAGGGGTGTGGCTTTTAAAGGGGGCGTGTCATAATTATCGTTCAATTTATCGTTACCGCCGCTACATGTACGATAAACCGCGATATTGATTTAGGCCATTATCGCCCAGCCCTAACTCCACCTCTAGGTGCATTGTCTCCTAGCCTGTCTCAGCACTGCATCCTGTTTCCATTCAAATGCCTACTTTTCCCTTCCAAAGCAATAGGGGGATGCTTACCCCACATGTGTCTCATACCGCATTTCTCTTACATGGTGCCCATTCAGGGCTTATGTGGCCCCCAATCCTCTTTCTTAAGAGTGAGTAACACGCTAACCCCATAACTCCTTGCATTATCTAGGGGTTGGCACCTGCCCTACCTAGTCCTTTTAGCAGTGATGGGCTATCCTCATTCCCACCAGGGCACTGGCTCTTCCCTCTTCCTGTATAAACCGCAGCACTACTTGCCTATGACAGGGGCTGCAGTAGTATCCTTGTCTTTTTAAAATCCTGGGAGACATATTATTCCCTTATTGTTTTGTTTCTTTCTAATTCTCTATTGGTAACGTTTTCAAATTATTATTGTATGGTGAGATATGCGTCAATGTCTATATATATATATAATATATACAACAGCTGGGACTCATACATACCATCAGTGAGCAGCATTGGATGTTCCATAGTTTTGTTGCTTAATGTATATATCCATGAATTATTGACCCCCCACCGCCAAGGCGATTCATATAGCAGGCAGCGCCCAGGGCCACATCTGGTATGGAGCCCTGTAGCCTTACGCCTCGGGATGCTGCTCAGGCGACTCTTTTCTTGCACAATTGTTTCTCTCAAACAGGAGTAAGAAACTAGAAAAAAAACTAAGATCAAAGCAGCTAAAATTGTCACCCAACTTTTCATGCACCTTGAATGGCATACAAATGTGTAGCGGGTGGTCTTATATAGCATAACAATGCAAATGTACAAGTTGTTGCAGATGTGTGTAGGGATCTGGGTGACATGTCCGATGGACATTGTACTGGGAGGCATCTTTGTTGTGAATAATATTATGTCATCATGTGTATGATACGTATTCTATTCTGTTCCCTTTCATGCGGTGGAAGGGGGGGAGCAGCTTAGGAGTATTGATTAGCAAAAAGGCAGATTGTGTGGGGATACAGGGAAGTGGTTTACAATAGAAATAAAGGATGTTCTAAGGATGACATCAGTAGCCAAAAAACTGAATTATGCAGCTCTAAGCCTGCAGACCATAAGGAGACACCCTACCTGAGGTGCTGACCAGTAGTGGACATATCACTTGTGCAGCTGGTTCAGCTGCACAGGGCCCAGGCCAACAGAGGGGCCCTCCAGACTCTGAGCCTTAGCCTAGCGGGCCCCTTCCCTGCCTTGGGCCCCACCGCATAGGTGATATGTATTGTCCATCCTACCATGAACCAGGCGCCTGATTAGATGTCCTGCCAGTCGTGGCCCCCCCAGCGCCGAGACTCCAGCAGCTGCAGCCCGCCCCCGCATTGCCCACCCCACATACCGCACTCATCTATTGGAGATGTGAGCCACGGCTGGGCGCAGCAGCGCCACACTCCAGCCCTGCCTCGGGACACGAGCACCAGTCACGTCACTTGGCGGTCATATATTGGCGATCTCGGCATCCTGTTGACCTGAAGGACCACTAGGGGCCAGGTGGGTTATTGTGTGTGGGGATGGGGGGCATGGTTTGCTTATGAGGGGGCCCAGGCAGATTTTTTGCACAGGAGCCCTATGTAGTCTGTGTCCGCCCCTGGTGCTGACAGTGTGCTGTAGCTGGCAGTCCCCTAGTGAGCATGGTGCCTTTTGATAATTTGTCTGTGCAGTGTATTATGCACAATCTCTTGTCTCCAACTGTAATAGGAGTCAAAGAGGAGTTGTGACTCTGCATTTGTGCTGCACTCTCCACTGCTTTCTCCTCCCTCTTCATGAATAATCCCTGCTGCCCAGCCTACTGCTCGCTTATCTGTCAGCCAGTGTCTCTGAGTGTTTATGTCAATCATAAACTACCCACAGAGGACTGATCCTTTAATCAGATATGGTTGAATCTCCTTCCAAGACTATGTAGGAACTGTGGTCTAGGGGTATGTCACTAAACTATTTACTTTCAATTATGGGGTTCGAACCCAGGAACAAACTGTTGCTAGTCTTTAGAGAAGTTATTTACCCCTAGACCCTCCTACACAGTTATGTTTTGAGGTTCAACTATATCTGATTGCAGATCAGTCCCCTGTAGGCAGCTATTTCTGAAATAAGCACTCAAAGACACTGACTGACAGCTGAGCGAGCAGGAGGCCGGGCAGCAGAGATTATTCATAAAGAAGCAGGAGAAAGATGTGGGAAGACGTGACAGAGTGCAGCACAAACACTGAGCCACAACTCCTCTTTGACTCTTCATTACAGTAGGAGACCCAAGATTGTGCAACCTGAACATGCCCTATACTCCAACCGGAGCATGCCCAACTGTGGCAAAACAAAAACTCCCATCACAACATTCAGTACATCCCACAGGTCCATTCTATTCCCCAGCTGTGTGGCTGTACAGCTTTAATGGGGAACTATCAGCAAGTTAGACTAATCTAACCTGCTGATAGCCCCCAAATGCGCATGTGGCACCAAGGAGGAAGTTATATCTCTTACCGGTATGTCTCTTTCAGGAACAATGCAGAGGAGGAAGGTAAGAGACATACGTTCCTCCTCTGCACCCAGTGCGCATTAGGGGGCTATGAGCAGGTTAGCTTTAATGTAGTCTCTGGTAGACCAAAACCCTTCTCCCATGCCCATTAGTGGCCCTGCCCCATTTCTGGTTTCACATCCATGATTTACACTGTAGCTCCGCTTGTTTGCATTGACTCCTGTGTACAAACACAAGCTCAGCATGAAGAATTAATATCCTTTACAGCAAAAACAGAATTTATCATTCACAAGCCGCTAAATTGTTGGTGAGAAAAGATTATGGGGTAAATACCACCCATAGATTGAGGGAGATGTGCCTGAATAACATGGGGGCCTGGAGTGCAGCTCCTATATATATATACTTTCCTGTATATCAGCAATATCTTATATTCTTTAATGGAAACCTATTATCATTCCTTGTGTACTGTAATTGGATCTTTTTTGTCCTTTGTATTTTTAACCCCTAGGGTGCCAGGAGAAGACGTGAATACGTTTGTCGTCTTGCTGTGCAGGGAATTTCCTTGCAATCTGCGAGCCAAGATCCAGCAAGGATTATTGTTATTTGTCTCCGGCTCTGTCGTCCTCATTTCGTGGGAGATGATATAAGCGCAGTCCTCGCACCATCTACATACGGTGACTGTGTATTACTCGCCTTACAAGGTGATTTACAGAAGGTTTTAGCAGATAAGAAGAAGAGACAATTATCGGTGAGGATGTCAATGTAGCGGAGTTACCCGGTGCTCTCAATTCATTTCCTCTCGGCGGGTGACGCCATGTTTCCCCATTTCTACTGTGGGGTTCTTTTCTATGTAATTACCTTTTCTACATTGTCTGCCTAGTAAACCTTCTGGGGTCATTTATCAGAATCATCCACCTGCAAATATTCTAACAAAACCAAAGAAAACCGACGCCATCCCCCTCGTGGTCCGGAAAAGGCTTTACTCTAGTAAATGCAATTTTTTTTTTTCTGCTTGCTTTTCCCCCATGTTCCAGGCTGGAAGACTTTGATAAATTGATCCCTATGGCTCTCGTAATGTATAAATGTGACATTGTCTCCGGTGCTGGGAGAAGCTGCCGGAGTGGCGATGGATACAATGATGGCGTATTGTGTCCGCTGCTGCAAGATACCGTGCGAGATTTTAACTCCGGTCTCCAGCACAATTCTCTTAATCCATGAAAGGCTTTTTGCAAGTGAAAGAATGCGGCTGTGCCTGGCGCTGGGATCCGGCTGTGGAGCGGTTTTCTGATGGAGCTGGCACAGATCGGGATACATTGCTTCCCAGCCTTTTTGGCCACGCTGTGTCTGTAAAAAGCTGCTTCTCTTGGCACATGGAAAGCTTGTGCCAGCCTGCCAGGAAACCCACTGAGCCCATCTGCTTAAAGTTCCCTTTTTAATTCTATCTCCAGGATGCAGGCAGGAGGATTTCAGGCCCCAAGAGGAACAGGAGGACAAGAGGAAAGGCAGCCGCTGCACACTTTATAACCTATTTGTTCCTCTGTACTAGTTTCCTACATTCAGCCGGAAAAAACTTCCAATTTCTTGCAATTTAGTTCCTCTTGCGGACAGGCCGCAGAGATGTGGATGGTCCCAGGGCCGGACTGGAGGACTCCGCTTCTCATGGCATGAGCATGTGCCGGCTCCCATCCAGTTGGAAGATCCAGTTAGAGCACGGCGGGAAGAAATGGACGTTTATCATCTGATGCTTCAGATTTCCGGTCTGTAAATGATCCCATTAACATGCACGTTTGACTTGCTTGAAAAATGCAAGGTTATCCCTATGGAAAGAGGGGCTGGCAGACGCCTCGGGGTAATTTATCTCTGGAGGAAACCATAGGATTGGATTCTCAAGATCAAATGTGGCGGATCTAAGTGCCCCCACAAGCATGGAACCTGCCTGCACACATATTGGATTAGTTCTCTGACCAAACTTCTTTTCCGCTCCTTTTTCTTTGTTGTTCCCATTTGTTATATGGGGTTCAGATAGTTTGGTTACTCTTAAAGGGGTAGTTCACAAAAAATTCTTTCAAATCAACTGGTGACAGAAAGTGCCAAAGAATTGTAATTTACTTCTATTAAAAAAATCTCAAGTCTTCCAGTACTTGGCAGCTGCTGTATGTCCTGCAGGAAGTGGTGTATTCTTTCCAGTCTGGAGAACAGGAGAGGTTTTCTTTGGGGATTTGCTGCTGCTCTGGACAGTTCCTGACAAGGACAGAGGTGGCAGCAGAGAGCACTGGAAAGAATACACCACTTCCTGCAAGACATACAGCAGCTGATAAGTGCTGTAAGACTGCCTTGAAATATTTACACCACCGCCAATAAAAGGCATAGAGCCCTCATAGCAGTCATGATGCCCCATGAGTTCTAACATAATGAGGGTAAACCCAATAACAGAAAAATACACTCAAAATAGCCATCATCCTCTATAACACCAACAGTCTGTTCAATGACAGCTTCAATACTTTTATTACATAGATAACAACTAAAATCCCTTTAATAACAATCACAATGCCCCCATAAGAGTGCCCGGCAATACCCCCATAAAAGCCCCAGTGCTGCCGGTAAATATTACTGTGATATGGTCTCCTCTATAAGACCCACAATACCCCCCATAACAGCCACAGTCCTCTAAGACCAGCTATAGACCCCTCAATAAGTACCCCTATAGCAGCCATAGTCCTCACAATAACAACCATAATACTCCCACAACAACCACAGCCCTCTAAGATCCACAAAACGCCCATAGCAGCCACAATACCCCCATAACAGCCGCCATATTGGTTGTCACCAGAAACCAGGTAACTAGCAAATACATCTTTTTCTTCTTGGAGGAATAGGCAACCCGAGTAGCATCTCCTCTGGGGGGGGGGGGGGAGGATACATTGTTATCCGTAAATACTAATTATTCTGGATCCACAAGTGGGACCTCTGTGAATATCTACAGAATTGTGTATTTCTAGGAAACTCTTCATATATATCAGAGCGGAACAGACTTTTCATGTGGATTCTGTAGGGGATAAAAATTGGATTCCAATCTGGAGAAGCCAGACGCGTTCCTCCAGTTCTAATAAACTTCTTGACACATAATAAACAATAATAACAGTAATACACATAGTGTACATGGAGCAGATGAGCAATTACTGACAACCGCATGGGGTAATTAGTAGCTCTGCTATATTGGGATAATTCACAGCCTTTCCCATATGTAATAGCACAACCCCTGGAATCCGCTACTGTGCTGGAAATGAAGAACTGCTGTAATATCAGCAGAACATGTAAATATCTGCAGCGGCATGTAACACGCGACTTATAGCCAATATCTGCAGCGACAAGTAACACACAGCTTGTATATCTGCAACGCCATGTAATACGCAGCTCATATCTAATGTCTGCAGCAACACTTAACATGCAGCTCATAGCCAATATCTGTGGCGACATGTAAAACACTGCATATATCTAATATCTGCCACTTGTGGCCAGTATCTGCAAGTGACACGTAACACATGGCTCGTAGCTAACTGCTGAAAAATGTAACACAAGGCTTATATTTAAAGGGGTAGTTGTCCCCAAAAAGATTCTTTCAAATTAACTGGTGCCAGAGATTTGTAATTTACTTTTATTTAAAAAAAAAATCTCCAGGCTTCCAGTACTTATCAGCTGCTGTATATCCTGCAGGAAGTGGTGTATTCTTTTCAGTCTGACACAGTGCTCTTCGCTGCCACCTCTGTCCATGTCAGGAAGTGTCCAGAGCAGCAGCAAAATCCCCAAAGAAAACCTTTCCTGCTCTCCAGACTGGAAATAACTCACCACAGAACATACAGCAGCTGATAAGTACTGGAAGACTGTGGTGGGAGCAAAGAAAGTATGAGAAATATTAAAATATAATAGATTTGCTTAGGTTTTTTTTTAGGTTTACCGCTTGAAAAAAAAATAAAAATCTTGAGACAACCCCTTTTAAATGTCAGCGACTTTTCTGGGTCTCTGTTAAGTGACCAATTGATGCTGCACTTTTACCCAAACTGGAGTAAAAAAAAGCAGCCATGTTATTTTAATCCTGGATGTCCCCTTCATGTATGCAGTGAAGAGGTGTGTATATGTAGTATGCAGTGTAGAGGTGTGTATATGTAGTATGCAGGGTAGAGGTGTGTATATGTAATATGCAGGGTAGAAGTGTGTATATGTAGTATGCAGTGTAGAGGTGTGTATATGTAATATGCAGTGTAGAGGTGTGTATGTGTAATATGCAGGGTAGAGGTGTGTATATGTAGTATGCAGTGAAGAGGTGTGTATATGTAATATGCAGTGTAGAGGTGTGTATATGTAGTATGCAGGGTAGAAGTGTGTATATGTAGTATGCAGTGTAGAGGTGTGTATGTGTAATATGCAGGGTAGAGGTGTGTACATGTAATATGCAGTGTAGAGGTGTGTATGTGTAGTATGCAGTGAAGAGGTGTGTATATGTAGTATGCAGTGAAGAGGTGTGTATGTGTAGTATGCAGTGTAGAGGTGTGTATATGTAGTATGCAGTGAAGAGGTGTGTATATGTAGTATGCAGTGAAGAGGTGTGTATATGTAGTATGCAGTGTAGAGGTGTGTATATGTAATATGCAGGGTAGAGGTGTGTATATGTAGTATGCAGTGAAGAGGTGTGTATTATACACACCTCTTCACTGCATACTACATATACACAGTGTATATGTAGTATGCAGTGAAGAGGTGTGTATATGTAGTATGCAGGGTAGAAGTGTGTATATGTAGTATGCAGGGTAGAGGTGTGTATATGTAATATGCAGTGTAGAGGTGTGTATGTGTAGTATGCAGTGTAGAGGTGTGTATATGTAGTATGCAGTGAAGAGGTGTGTATATGTAGTATGCAGTGAAGAGGTGTGTATATGTAGTATGCAGTGTAGAGGTGTGTATATGTAATATGCAGGGTAGAGGTGTGTATATGTAGTATGCAGTGAAGAGGTGTGTATTATACACACCTCTTCACTGCATACTACATATACACAGTGTATATGTAGTATGCAGTGAAGAGGTGTGTATATGTAATATGCAGGGTAGAAGTGTGTATATGTAGTATGCAGTGTAGAGGTGTGTATATGTAATATGCAGGGTAGAGGTGTGTATATGTAGTATGCAGTGAAGAGGTGTGTATTATACACACCTCTTCACTGCATACTACATATACACAGTGTATATGTAGTATGCAGTGAAGAGGTGTGTATATGTAGTATGCAGGGTAGAAGTGTGTATATGTAATATGCAGGGTAGAGGTGTGTACATGTAATATGCAGTGTAGAGGTGTGTATGTGTAGTATGCAGTGAAGAGGTGTGTATGTGTAGTATGCAGTGTAGAGGTGTGTATATGTAGTATGCAGTGTAGAGGTGTGTATGTGTAGTATGCAGTGTAGAGGTGTGTATATGTAGTATGCAGTGTAGAGGTGTGTATGTGTAGTATGCAGGGTAGAGGTGTGTATATGTAATATGCAGGGTAGAGGTGTGTATATGTAGTATGCAGGGTAGAGGTGTGTATATGTAATATGCAGGGTAGAGGTGTGTACATGTAATATGCAGTGTAGAGGTGTGTATGTGTAGTATGCAGTGAAGAGGTGTGTATGTGTAGTATGCAGTGTAGAGGTGTGTATATGTAGTATGCAGTGTAGAGGTGTGTATGTGTAGTATGCAGGGTAGAGGTGTGTATATGTAATATGCAGGGTAGAGGTGTGTATATGTAGTATGCAGTGAAGAGGTGTGTATTATACACACCTCTTCACTGCATACTACATATACACAGTGTATATGTAGTATGCAGTGAAGAGGTGTGTATATGTAGTATGCAGGGTAGAAGTGTGTATATGTAGTATGCAGTGTAGAGGTGTGTATGTGTAATATACAGTGCAGAGAGCAGGGGGCTGTGGTGTGGTGAGGGGGCTCTGTGGGAACTCCTGGCTTAGGGACCCAGTCACAGGTGCGACCTTTGCAACCCCTGTAGCTTCACCATGGGGCTCATATCTAATATCTGCAGTGACATATAACATGCAGCCTATACGTAATAACTGTAGTGACATGTGACTCATATCTAATATCTGCAGCGACCTATAACATACAGGCTATGACTAATATCAGCAGTGACGTGTAACATAAGGTTCGTAGCTAATATCCGAGACTACATATACCATATGGCTCAATATTAGTATCTGCAGCAACACGTGACATACAGCTCATAGCTAATATCTTCAAGAATGTAATGTATGTCTCACATCTATAACTACATGTAAGAGGGTTAGGACAAGGCCTCTTGGCTCTCAAGGCTCTGGATTTCAGCATGCACACTCACTCCATAGGTGCGTGTTGCACATTTTGGCTTTGCTGTCTATACATGTCCTGTCTGTGCATGTAGCATTCATATATGTCTATGCAGTTGTCTCATTCAGTGGCCATTTACCTACAGAAAGAAATTTAAAGGCAATGTGCATGATGCTGGTGGCTGTCCAGACGGGGGACCTGGGCGCGCTGGCAGCTGTCAAGGGGTGGGGCGGGGGACCTGTGCGGGCCGGTGGCTGTCCAGGGTTGGGGGGCTGGTGCAGGCCTGTGTTAATTCAGGGGCTGGGGCTGCTGGTGTTAGCAGTCCCATAGAGGCAGACCACGCCTCCCCTGTTGCATGGGCCCTGTAACAGTTGCGTGGTCTGCCTCTATGGTAGCTACGCCAGTGATCTGGATGATGGGACTCTTGCCCCTCTAGGTGTGACGCCTTAGGGGTCTGGCTCCATATGGAGAACACAAGCTCTGCCGCAGCTATTTATTTCATCCTGAAATACAATTGTTCCATAGAAACTGTTAATATAGCAGAGTAAGCAGAAGGCTAAGGCTGGAGTGTAAATTGATTTGTTCTGAGCTCAGTGTGTGCACCAGAAATATCACACAATGCAAAAACACTGGGATTAGTGATGGTTGGAAGGAGACGGCGACTTCATCCGGCATTTATCAGGGAGCGACATCATGGCTGCTCTGTGTGTGCGGGGAGGAAGGCGCAGAGGAAGACACGTGGTAACAAAGTCACAGCGGCTATCATTCCAGAAGCATGGCTGACAGCCGAGTCCCTGAATGGGGTTAGTAAAGTGTAAAGATGGCTGCCCTGTCCTCCACTATGTTTTACACCAAGTTGATGCCAATTTTATTTTGCAATAGACTAAAATACATCTCTTGTCTCTTCACCATGCTGTACACTGCTGCACTGCTCAGTTGCAACGCCAAAGTGATCCATGACTCCGTAGAGAAATAGCTGAAGAGCAGCAAGGTGGGAACACTGCTCCAGCTTATCTGCATTGTTTATTAGAGTATAAGGGCTCTATTACATGGCCCAATATTCCGGATAAGCAAGCGATGATCTGCTAGTTCGGCGCTCGCTTACAGAGCCTATTACCCAGCTTGACTATCGTGCAGCAAGGACTGTATAGCGATGTCCGTAAAGCCCTTGCTGTATATAGAAAATACTCACTTACCTCTCCACTCTCCAGCTTTTCCCCGCTCTCAGGAACTGCCACGGAAGCTTCTTTACCCGTTTCTCCAGTGACCGGCTGCTCAGCCAATCACTGACCGAGACGGGACAGTGACGCAGCAGTGATTGCCAGGTGAGACGTTCCAGTGGCGGCTGCGGGGAGTCGTCAGAAGCTAGAAGGACAAGAACGGTATGTATAAAGTTTTTTTTTTCTACACAGTCATCTGCTGTCGGCATCGCTATTTCCCATTGCTATGTGAGGTCGGCAGCCAATGTTTTTTCAACATGTTGAAAGACGACAATCAGCCGATGACTGTTTCGTTGGCTGATCCTTGTCTTTATTAGGGACCTATTAGACAAAGCAATTCTTAACGATTAATGATAAACTATCGCAAACAAGGTTGTTTATTGTTAACCTGAAATTGTTCACCAAATTACACAGAATAGGGGTCCATTTACACAGAAAGATTATCTGACAGATTATCTGCCAAAGATTTGAAGCCAAAGCCAGGAACAGACTATAAACAGAGATCAGGTCATAAAGGGAAGCCTGAGATTTCTCCTCTTTTCAAATCCATTCCTGGCTTTGGCTTCAAATCTTTGGCAGATAATCTTTCTGTGTAAATGGACCCTAATTAGTTAGTTGAAATCGTCACTTCAAACGTTTACTCCATCTGATCCCAGCAAATAAAAGAAGGATGTGGAATTACACTGAATGATTAGTGAACGAATGCAGATATTAGCAAATGATTAACATTGATTTTGGTATCGGCACCATAAAAACAATGAAAGATTTCTTATTGGCCGTTTGATCATTGTCTGTATTTATACGAAACAATTATCGTTTAAATTCAAACTATATAACGATAATTCGCACAATAATAGGGCCCTTAAACAGAGTGATAATCCGACAAATCGGCCTGACTCGGCAGATTATCGCTCCGGGTAATAGGGCCTTAAAGCATTCTGAAATCCATCTCCTAAAAATTCTCTCTACCATGCTTTACACTGTAGCCCTGCTTCTTCAGATCCCCTGTTTTCTGTGCATAAGGACATGTCGCAGGTTTCGGAGACAGAATTGAAATCAACTGAGAAAAGCTTATTAGCTGCCGCAGATACACGAAGAGGAATAAACCTTCCTTCAATAAGTGGCGTGGGAGGTTTCCTGCACAGAAAGTGTTAAACCTGCTTGGAAAGTCTTTAAAGGGTCGATCAATATATACCCCACTCCAGGGGCAGCTTTCATGGCCGCTATTATAGGAGGGATGGCCATTGTGTATTCCATCCTGAAGAGCAGCCTGACCTTACAGCAGCATTGTTAAGATTATTGCCGTCTGTAAACCGCACGCTCTTCGCCTCTTCCTTCCTATGGCAGTGTGGCACTCTGCCGGGAATGTTCATGGAGATAAAACGGCAGTAAATCTGCGAGATGCTCGGCTGGTCTGCAGTTATTGCTCCAAAACAAAAATTAATCAAACCGGCCTATTTCTGCGGTGCCGGGAGCAGCGACGATGCCAGAGTTCAACCAAACTATTTCTGCTTATTAAATATGTACCGAGGCGACAAGAGCTTATAGATATCAAATCTGCAGAAGAACATGGCAGCCGCAAAGATGCTGTTATCATAGCAGCTGAGGAGCGTGAGAGGGTTGTGAAGAGCTGCAGGTCACAGACTGGAACAGGCGGACGTAGTGACCGGGGCCAGCCTGCAGCACAGAAAAGATCAGGCACATACTATGGACGGGGGGATTACAGCACATCTCCGGGCACATGGTGTAATGGGACGCTGCGGTGGAGTAGACATCAAATGTGCAAATATAAAGCAGCGGCAGAGAGTGGGAGGACTGAAGACCTGCAGGTCACAGACTGGAACAAGCGGACGCAGTGACCGGGGCCGGCCTGCAGAAGAAGAAGATTAGGCATTAACTGTGGACAAGCATATACCAGGGCGCATTACGTAATGTGGGAGTAGTGACCAAATGTGCAAATGTTAAGATTCTGTTATATCTGCTGTGAGTATGAAAGGGCTGTAAAGACTGTAGGCCACAAACATAGTGACCAGGATTGGGATGCAACACAAAGAACAGATTGTGGACAAGCAAAATTGAAGTATATACCTTGGCACATCATATAATATCATATAATGGGGGTTGTTGTGATATAGCAGTCCAATTTTCCAAGATAAAGATGCTCTGAAGGGCACAAGAGGATTGTGAAGACCACATACTAAAGCTGACGTGGTGACCGGGGCCGGGTTGCAGCACAGAGATCTGTCACATAGTGGCAAAACTAAAAACCATCTGTGGACTGATCATGAAATGGGGCACTACCCCATTTGATCAAATGTGCAAATTTAGGCTATGTTCACACGGCGTAAAACAACGTCCATACATTGACCCAGCCGGGTCACAGAACGGACGGTGTTTCTGAAGATAATCCTGGACGGTACTGCAGTACTGGCCGGATGATCTTCCTTTGTGCTGAATTGGGATGCGGGCACATCCCAATTCATCATAGCACACAATAGAGAGTGTGGCCGGAGCCGCACTCTCTATTGTGTGAACCGACAGGTCAATGAATAGCGGCCGCAAAAAAAGGACATGTCAGTTTTTCGTGCAGCCGGTTGGAATCCTGGCCAGAGTGTATACTATGTGTTTACACTCCGCGCCAGGATTCCTCTGACTTCTATGCAATGAATCTTCTGTATTAATCCCGGCCGTTGTTGCAAATCGGTAACAACGTCCGTGATTAATACAAAAGATATGTTGTGTGAACATAGCTTTAGGAGGGTTATCTGGTTTTACCTTCATTCCCGAACAATAAGCTGATCATTGAGGTTCTGTTGAGGCCCCAGACAATAAGACTTCCAAAAATGTCCTCCTGTCCAGGCAGCAGTTCTCTCTAGGAGTGACAGCAGCTATTGATGGGAGATGATGGCGTCCTACCTCCCCGTTATTGCTCCCCTCTCACTGTTTTCTATTAGACTGCTTTTGCATGTCAGAGGGATCCCCCAACGCCGTCAGCT
This sequence comes from Dendropsophus ebraccatus, assembly GCF_027789765.1. NCBI lineage: Eukaryota > Metazoa > Chordata > Amphibia > Anura > Hylidae > Dendropsophus > Dendropsophus ebraccatus. The sequence continues at coordinate 16,192,572 of NC_091465.1, forward strand.
ATTGCTATTATTATTTTTTTCTTATATTTAAGAAGAGATGAGTGGTAAATAAAACTGTCAGGCGCTGTCTCCTGCTCTCCAAGAGAAAAACACATTTCTGAAGACAAGGAGGCATAATTGTGCAAGGGGCAAAATTAATATTTCATTCAGCTGTCTATCTGCAGCTCCTTTTCATGTCTGCAGTCAGGCAGGTTGAGGCGAATGTCTTTCCCTGGTCGTCATTCTCACCTGATGCCTGAAATCAGGACGTTCATTAGATCTTGTCTGATACCTTATGTACTAATGTCAATGCAATCATACCGTGTAAGTGGATGTAATGAAGGTCGGGGCTCAGCAACTCTTGCAGCGTAACAGCTAAATTACACCTTTCATGCATGTTACTAAGGTCAGGGTACACCCCCCCCCTCCATCGCTGTAGACACTCGGGTTGTGGTGCCAGGTTTCTGCTGTCAAATCTCTAATCGGTGCAATGTGCATGAGGTTACATGACTTGTACAGACATCACCGTTTAGTTGTGCTCTTTGTAGGTGACTAGTTGTTGAACCGACCCCTAAGTGAGTGGCAGCCATGGTGTTGAGAGATGAGAACTAGTCATAACTATTCTTTTTTTTTTACAAATCTGTATTTATGCAAGTTTTTTAAGGGTAAAGAGAACAGTACAAAGACAATATTGGCATGGTTATATAAGTTGCAGATGTAACAACATAGACATCGGATAAACAACAAACAGCATCCAGTCCCTTCAGTATGTTCTGAGAAGGCCATGGCCAGTCCAAGTATAGTCCCGTACCAGACCATGGGTACCCGAAAAGGCAGTGCGAGGGTCTATATCGCCCCATATGTTTCCAGAGGTCCATAACCAGACGGAGGGGGTAGAGGGACACGAGGGGGGGGGGTCTGCAGGATCTCAAGTGGGTTGGGGTAGAGCATTGGCCGTGAGCGCCGTATGATTAGTTTTGAAGAGTAACCATGGGCCCCAGGTCTTAATGAAACCATCGTGTTTGTACTCCGACCAGCTAGTGAGTTCTTCTAGTCTACAGATGTGGTTCAGCTTTTCATGCCATTGTTGGTTAGCCGGCAGAGTTGCACTCAGCCAGAGCAAGGGGATCAGAAGCTTAGCAGCTGCGATCATATGTGTGGCCAGGGAATATTTGGACGGGCGATACGAGGCTGATGGCACAGCTAACAGCACAATAGCCGGTGTCAGAGTGATCTTGCTATTACATACCAAGTTAATAGTGCGTTCAACCTCTATCCAGAAGGGCCTAATGAGGTGGCAGTACCACCATATATGTGATAGGGTTCCAGAGCCTCGGCGACAGCGCCAGCACAAGTTGGACTGAGAGAGCCCCATGTGGTAGAGAAGATCAGGGGTTCGGTACCACCGGGTAAGCAACTTAATGCAACGCGAAAAACCATGGAAGTTTCGCAGTACAAACTTTTTATCATCAGCAGATAGAGTCTGTTGCAATTCAGTTTCCCAGGAGGTAAGATATAGCGGTGTGGCCAGAGACCTCTCCGCTAAGAGTTGAGAATAGAAGGTAGAGAGACGGGGTTTTGTCTTAGCTCTGGCGTGACAGATCCTATCTAGCCAAGTCTGGTCCCTATTCGCACTGTGTGACCTTAGGAAGCGGCTGCATGACTGCTGTATTAAGTATCTTTGTAGGAAATTTAGTGTGTGCGATCCCATCAGAGATTGTAGTCTCTCCTCCGTAGGAGGCCTATCCTCTGCCATCAATAGAGATATAGGAATGTTGTGAAAACGTTGCCAGATAGAGTCACAAGCTGCAAGGGGAGATCCTGTAAGGTATGGAACCAGAGAGGCAGGGGTTAGAGGGGAAGGAGAGGGAGGGGGAGGAGAGGGAGAGGAAGAAGGAGAAGGAGGAGAAGAAGAAGAAGGAGGAGAGGCTCCACATTTCCGCAGATGTGTCATACGGACTTTGAGGGTTCCCTTGAAAAGCGGATTCGTCTGAGAGGCAACATCTGCAGGAGTAGGTCATAACTATTCTTAATACTGGTGGATGAATCTTCAAAGAAAATGAAGTGTTTTCCTGCCGGTGCAATTTCAGAGCCAGTCTCTGAAGTCACAAGTCGTTCAGCCAATCACCAGCCGGGACAGGACCACTGCAGCCAGTGATTGGATGAGCGACCTGTCACTTCAAAGAGCAACTCTGAAGTTGCACTGGCGGCTGCTGAGAGAATACAGAAAGACACCGGGGAGCAGGCGGAGGTAATGTATTAACTTTATTATTACACTAACAATGTCCATGCAGCCCTTGCTGCACAATAATCGAGCTGTGTAAAAGGCTAAACGAGCGATGATCTAGCAGATCGGCACTATAGTAATAGTGTCTAATAAGGCCCTTAGGAGCCTATTCCACAGAGCGATAATCGGCCAAATTGGCTCTGTGGAATAGAGAAAACGATCAGCCAATGATCGTGTCATCGGCTGATCATTTATTTAGGCCCAAACCTAAAATCATTGGTCACCCACTGCGCATTGCTGCGTGGAATAGCGATGCGCGGCGGGCGACCGATGATTCAAGCAGCATACATTACCTAGCAGGGCTTCTCCTCCGCTCTGTCTTCCTCCCGGTCCCACGTGCAGCAGCAGCTTTGGTGCCGCCTGACTGAGCTGTCAGACCGTTCAGCCAATCACAGGCCGGGACCGCCACGCTGTGATCAGCTCGGTCAGGCCGCTCCGGAGTTGATGCTGCGAGCGGGACCGGGATGAAGACGGAGCGGAGGAGAAGCCCTGCTAGGTAATGTATTCCTTAAGGACATCGGTAACGATATCCCTGCAGCCCTCGCTAAACGATCATCGGGCCGTGGAATAGGCCCAGCAAATGAGCGCCGATCTAGCAGGCTGTAGAGTATAGGCTGTACTGATCACAGACCACTATATGTGAGAGCAAAAGCTAAACTTTCCTTCACCTGGACAAATGCTCAGTTTAGTTCCTTAGCCCTGTACTTACATTGGCAAGCCATTCCTTTACACCCTCTGAGAAGACCAGGTATGTGAGATGAGATGCCTGAGTTTACAAGATAAAAAGATGTGGTTTATAAAGTGGCATGACCAAATCTACAAGGTGAAATAGGCAGATCTGCAGAATGAGAAGACCAAATTTAGAAAATGACAATACTAAATTTGTGAGATTATATGATCAGGTCAATGAGATGAAAAGGACAGGTCTTTGGGATGACTAGACCAGACCTAAAAGGGGAAAAGACTGGGTCTACTAGATCAGTGGACCTGATCTACACAATGGGAAGACAAAATGAGATAACCAGATCTGCGAGATAAGAATATCTATTCTATTAAATAGACAAAACCAGATGTATAACACGCGAAGACCACAGTTATAAGATGTCAAGGTCAGCTATTTGAGAAGAGAAGACCAGGTCTTCCAGAAGACTAGAACTTGTCTACAAACTGGGAAGACCATATCTACAAGATGAGAGGACTATGCAAGATGAGAAGACCAGGTCTACGTGATGACAAGTTTAGGTCTATAGGATGATAAGATGAGGTCTAAAAGATAAGAAGACCAGGTATACAAGATGACAAGTTCTGGTCTATGTATGAAGAATGTCAGGTCTATGTGATGACAGGATCAGGTCTACACAATGGGAAAACCATATCTACATAATGGGTAAGAAATGACAGAAAAGTGGACCCTGTTAACCCCAGTGACTGCATTAAAGGCTGGAGCTCTATGTCTTGATGTCCTACACACAATAGGACTCTATTTCTATCTTTCCACCAGTGAAGCCAATCTGTCATTTTTTTCTCCAATGTGCATTTCAATATAGTCTGGTAAATGACAGTAATTGCGGGTGAAGGAGTTATCGATGCTGGGGGGGGGAGGGGTGGCCCAGGTACCTGATGCAATTTTATCTGCCGGTGATTCAATTTTTTAAATTGCGGCAAGTTATTCTGAGAGCCTCAATCTTCCATCCTGCAGCCGTCCAGTGTCACCGCTGCCGGCATTGTGAGAATTGAGATGATGGAATCCCGCGTGGCACCTCTGTGCAGGTTAAGAGCTTCTACGTTACACATTCGCACGTTACCCGCGCTCTGCATTTAACCACTTCTATAACTACATATGAAAATGTCACACGAGGCGGATGTTCTCATTTTCTACTAACCTTCCTGTTAAATGTCTTTATGTAACAATCATATCGATGACATACAGTACGGCTACTCACTAAAACTGTGCATTGCTGAGAATCATTCTATCAGTGCAACAGGACCAGTATTAATAATATAGAGCACAGTTGGGTGGAACTATATTACCGTAATAATAATGCAGAATGTATTGTATCGTACTGCTTAAAATAAGGCCATTTGTACCGAGCACCATTTTACAAATGTGAAAGTGACATCTGGGAATCCCGCTCTTACTATGGTATGATATTTTTTAATATTGCAATGCATAAACAGAACTCCGGTGCCCCGATTAAAAGATTAGCAGAGTTAAGCCCCACCCCCTGGACTCCTAAGGAGAGTGTCTCATAGGGCCATTATACCTTTTTCACACTTCATAGTGTAACCAGCCTATAGATTCTGTCACTATCTACTTTTATGTTTTTACTTCCTCTATTTTTACTTTTCATTGTAACATACTATAAATAGATCTTTTTTTTTTTCTCTGGACTGGTTTTACGTCTTGGCGTCTCTTTCTCGGAATCTGTGACAGCTCCAGGGTAATGTGGCAGACTCTAACTGGATTGATCCCTTCCTTTGCTTACTACATTCCAGAACACAGATAGACCTTCAGAGCCTCCGGAGTAACACTTTCTATCAATAGCAGTGACACTCGGTGCCGCTGTGCCCATGCTCCCACCTGTCCCCTCCGATGCTGGGTGTAGTCATCAAGTAACCAACTAATCAAAATCTCTGCAAAATACTACAAAACGTTCACTAATACCACAGGCCTGAAACCAAGAAAGAGATTACAAGAACGATTCTCCACCATCTTAGCAAATCCAAAAGATAATAATTTGCCAGCCTTCACCAGCACTTGAGACAACATGAAGCAGACTACAAAAATTGGCTACTAGAAAAAGAAAGACAGGAGTAGTAGAATTCATCGGACGGATGGAGAGCACGGACAAATTGTGCATTACAAACATCCTGCAATCGGTATAACAGTTGTATAACATAACATAATGGGGTGACGCTCTGCCAATAACTCCATTAGCAACCGGTGAGCTGAGGAGATTGTGTCCTCATGTCTTATCTTCTTGTCCTTTCTATACCCTTTCCATGATTCATTGTGATCATTAAAGGAGAACGCCAGCAAACATTTTTATTGAAGTATTGTACTGCCCCCCAAAAGTTATACAAATCACCAATATACACTTATTACGGGAAATGCTTATAAAGTGATTTTTTTCCCTGCACTTACTACTGCATCAAGGCTTCACTTCCTGGATAACATGGTGATGTCACTTCCTGGATAAAATGGTGATGTCACTTCCTGGATAACATGGTGATGTCACTTCCTGGATAACATGGTGATGTCACTTCCTGGATAAAATGGCGATGTCACTTCCTGAATAAAATGGTGATGTCACTTTCTGGATAACATGGTGATGTCACTTCCTGGATAACATGGTGATGTCACGACCCGACTCCCAGAGCTGTGCGGGCTGTGGCTGCTGGAGAGGATGATGGCAGAGGGATGCTCAGTGTCCCTCCAGTGCCTTGTGTCCCTCAGTGTCCCCCTGCCATCATCCTCTCCAGCAACCACAGCCTGCACAGCTCTGGGAGTCTGGTCGTGACATCACCATTTTATCCAGGAAGTGACATCACCATGTTATCCAGGAAGTGACATCACCATGTTATCCAGGAAGTGAAATTACCATTTTATCCAGGAAGTGACATCACCATGTTATCCAGGAAGTGAAATCACCATGTTATCCAGGAAGTGACATCACCATGTTATCCAGGAAGTGAAGCCTTGATGCAGTAGTAAGTGCAGGGGAAAAAAGCACTTTATAAGCATTTCCCGTAATAAGTGTATATTGGTGATTTGTATAATTTTTGGGGTCAATACAATACTTTAATAAAAACTTTTGCTGGACTTCTCCTTTAACTTTCCCTTCTGTCTGAGTGCAGAGCGAGTCCATCATGCTCCTTGGCCCCATAGCAGTTTCTACATTTACTGTCCCGCTAGTCAGGCCCCTGCTGTAAAGTGTCTTCTTTTTTTTTTTTTTTTTTTTTTTTTTTAATAGTGATTTGCAAAAGTTTTTGACCAATAAATGTTCTTCTTGTACAGTGAACCTAAAATGATGAGAATTCGAAAAGCATCACCTATTATTTTTCACTTTACTGCAATTACACTTCAAGGGGTTATCCAAGAATAGAAAAACATGGCTGCTTTATTCTATAAACAGCACCTCTCCTGTTCTCAGGTTGTGTGTGGGTTTTGCAGCTAATTTCCGTCAGAGTGAAAGGAACTAATTTCCAATAGCACACACAGCCTGGAGACAGAGGTGGTGCTGTTTTTGCAAGAAAATAGTTGCTTTTCCTAATCCTGAATAATACCTTTAAAGGGGGGGAGGGGGGGGGGGGGGGGTCCTCTTAGGGAAGCTTTTTCTTTTAAATATTCTCAGGTCAGTGTCCCAAGGTGCATCCCGTCCTGTGTTTTTTCCCACTACTGATTTGTGAGATTATACCTTTTTGAAGGAAACAGCAAAATTATACAGACATTATTTTGTAGGTTTCCACAGAGGCCGCTTGTCTGATAAATTTGTTTTATTAAATGTCCTTAGAATATTCGCTTGACGGAAAGGAGAACATTTCCTACTAGCAGGCAGAAGTTTTATGGGGCCGGATCTGTATCCTCTTCTATTTACCAGGCATTGGGGATAGATCATCAAGCAACGCGAAAGGTCAAAAAATGCAAAACACTAACAACAAAATCTGCTTTCTGCGTGATTGTTAAAGGGAACCTGTCAGCAGGACATATAGAAGCCGCTTTACATAGATTGACATATAAACTGATCACTTAGAAGGAATAAGGCTCTGTGCACACTGCTTTTAATATGCACACACCTGTGAAGGCTTCTGTCGTATATATCTTAAAGGGAACCTGTCAACACCCGGGCTTCAACCCAAGGTGCTGAAAGTATGCTGTAGCTGGCAGTCCCCTTGTGACCATGTTATCTTTTGGTAATTTGTCTGTGGAGCGGATCATGCACAATCTCGGGTCTTCTACTGTAATGAAAACTTAAAAAAGGAGTTGGGACTTAGGGCCCTATTCCACCGGACGATTATTGTTAAATCGTTCAAATCTAAACGATAATCGTTCATTTGAATAGCAGTTAACGACTTACGACCGAACAAGAAATCGTTGATCATTTAATAAGACCTGGACCTATTTTTATCGTTGCTCATTCGCAAATCGTTCACATTAAATAAAAAGTCGTTCAGTCGTTCGCAGTAGTGACGAACGCAATAGCGACGACAAGACGAACGCAAGAACGATCATAAGTAACGATTATCATTCCATATAAATGGGTGAACGATTTCAGGTCTTTCGTAATAGCGGTCGTTTGGATCGTTTATCGTTAACGATTATGCAAACGATAATCAACCCGTGGAATAGGGCCCTTAGCATTTGTGGATCAGTCCTGCCTACAAAGGACTAATCTTCAATCAGATATAGATCTCCCAGGCTAACTGTTGGAGCTGTAGCGCTTAATTACCTGTTTAAAGACCAACAACAGGTTTTTTTTTTCCTGGGTTTGATTCCCTTGATAGAAATGAAATATAGTTACTCAATTTTTTTTTCTTTTCCTCGTTGTTGTATAATTTTTAGAAGTGCAAACAATTTCCGATCAGGTACAATTTAGTTTTAATATACAATTAATATTTAGTTTTATACAATGATGAGAAAAGGGGAATTGAACCTAAAAAAAAATCTTGGTCTCTAGACAGGTGATTTACCCCTAGAGTACCCCTAGCAGTGCTGAGGTGTGCCGGAGTGAGGCACAAACGCTGAGCCACAACTTCTGGGCCCAGGTGCTGACAGATTCCCTTTAAACATGTCTATAGGCCCCATTCACCTGTTGTAAGCCATAAGAGTGTCTTCTATCAGACCAGTCAGTAGAGTTACTTCTCTAGTAATGCAAAAAGCAATAGACTGGGAGGGGACAGGGGTTTTTTATTTTGATCCAGTATACCAGAGGTAGGTACTCTAAAGCCTGGCCCCTGGCCACATAAACTATAAACTTGCCAGTGGTCCCCATTAGGGCAACTGTTTCTTATTCGTCTCCTCTTGACATTACCAGGAGGTTTGTAGCTAGTTATGACTGGACTTTTCCTTTAAGGTACACGATCAGTGATGGTCATGAGTAGTTCTATAAATGTCTCCAGGCCGCCGTGTCTCCTAAATGTTAGCGGAATTACAGCCCCGCACACACTGTACGTGCAATCAGCGCTATTCACCAGGTATTGTGACAGATCCGTTACAGAGTTCTACACAAGCAAATTGCCTCTTCTTGCTGCATCATTCTGTAATTTTTCATTACCATCAATCTGAATACAATTCATCAGCCTTCAAGATGGAGTTTAATGAATGTATTTATTTCATGGGAAATGTGAATGCTACATATCACGGAGGCAGACAGGGAACCATCCACCCTGCAATCTGCGGGTGCTTAGTCAGTGACCATCCCTTTCCCAGGCGGTATCTTAGGGGTCCACATGATATAAACTGATTTTGCAATTGTGACATAGATAATATATGCATTAGAAAAGTTACTTTATATTTTATATTGTGCATGTTGTGTTGGTTACCACGCTGTACTCCTCGGACCTTCCCACTCCACCAGTCTGTGGCCACAGTGGTGTTGCCAATAATGCAGGGGGCTGACACAGACATAGCCGGCATAACAAAGGGGTAAAGGCCCTATTACCTGGGAGCCATTATCGTTTAAAAATTCACCATAACCACCATTGTTAGTAGTTTGCATATCTGTTCCTCTAATAATATATAGTATATATTCAGCCGCACTTCCTAGAACAACGGGTGCCAGGGAATGTCCCAACCATGGACCACGTAGATTCCAGCCCAACAGATATATCCCGGCACTCCAAAAAAGATTCAGTGAAAATTTATTTAAAAAAGGTCATAAATGTGCAGCACAGCAAACAGGCATCCTAACTAGAGATGAGCGAACCGGGTTCGGGTTTGAGTCCATCCGAACCCGAACGTTCGGTATTTGATTAGCTGCTGCTGCTGAACTTGGATAAAGCTCTAAGGTTGTCTGGAAAACATGGATACAGCCAATGACTATATCCATGATTTCCACATAGCCTTAGGGCTTTATCCAACTTCAGCAGCCACCGCTAATCAAATTCCGAACGTTCAGGTTCGGATGGACTCGAGCATGCTCCAGGTTCGCTCATCTCTAATCCTAACCTGTTTGCTGTGCTGCACAATTATAAACTTTTTCAAATACATTTTCAAAGAATCTATTTTGGAGTGCCGGGATATATCTGTTGGGCTGTTCCTCTAATAAGTTGTTTGCCGATAAAACGTGTTGTGTAGGCTGTCCTGATTAGTGACCATGTAATTACATTTACAGTGCAGCCACCTCTGTCTATGTCAGGAACTGCCCAGAGCAGCAGCAAATCCAAATAGAAAACCTCTTCTGCTCTGGACAGTTCCTGACATGGACAGAGGTGCAATGGCGGAACTACCGCCGTAGCAGCGGTAGCCACTGCTACGGGGCCCGCCTCATCAAGGGGCCCGGCGGTCAGGTCAGCCTTCCTGATGTCCCCTGGTTAGCCAATTAGGACGTTTGTCCTGACACCAGCTAACCAGGGGAGAATAGTGTGCGCACATAAGCCTGCGCCACAGCCGCTCACACAGGGCCCCGGCATCACTGTCACCTGTACAGAGCATAGAGAGGGGGAGATAACCATCCGCGCTCCCCCTCCCTCTCTCCCCCGGTCACTGTGCGGCAGCGTTGATTGGAGTAGAGACTCCTCTTCTTAGCTTCTGCTGTCTGCACGGAGGATCCTCTGACCGGATGGATGACCTCTGACCCCTTCCTGCCGGACCTCAGACAGTGACAGCAACTTGTGTGAGTACATACTGATATACTGTCACTGATAAGGGAGGGGGGATGGTGGCTGCTGCCTTACACACAACTAGTCAGCAGCATAAGTGTGACGTTTACTTCTACAGTAGTTGTGACAGTGTAGGACTACAACTCCCAATGTGGCCTGCTGTCTCTGCCCCCCACTCCCCCCAAAGACTCAAATGAGGCACAAACTGCAGAGAGAGACAGACCACACTGGGAGTTGTAGTCCCACACAGTCTATATACAAAGCTTCCCTGTGACTGCAGCTCCTGCACAACTGAAAAGCTCATCCCTAAGCATAATATTCATGTATATGAATATGTATTGTCACATTTTACTTTTTTTTGTAAATAAGGGGGGGGGGGGGAATCAAAATTGTAAAAGATAAATAGTCACTTTAGGTATCACCTCATGTGGAAACCTCCAGTGTATGAAAATAAAATAGTACTGATTCTGTGTGATATCAGGTCTGGTGTGGCAGTTTTATCCAGTCACAGTATGGTGGTATTGGTCAGGTCTGGTGTGGCGGTGTTATCCAGTCACAGTATGGCGGTATTGGTCAGGTCTGGTATGACAGTGTTACCCAGTCACAGTATGGCGGTATTGGTCAGGTCTGGTGTGGCGGTGTTATCCAGTCACAGTATGGCGGTATTGGTCAGGTCTGGTATGACAGTGTTACCCAGTCACAGTATGGCGGTATTGGTCAGGTCTGGTATGACAGTGTTACCCAGTCACAGTATGGCGGTATTGGTCAGGTCTGGTGTGACAGTATTATCCAGTCACAGTATGGTGGTATTGGTCAGGTCTGGTGTGGCAGTATTATCCAGTCACAGTATGGTGGTATTGGTCAGGTCTGGTGTGGCAGTATTATCCAGTCACAGTATGGTGGTATTGGTCAGGTCTGGTATGACAGTGTTATCCAGCACAGAATGGCGGTATTGGTCAGGTCTGGTGTGGCAGTGTTACCCAGTCACAGTGTGGTGGTATTAGTCAGGTCTGGTATGGCAGTGTTATCCAGTCAGAGTATGGTGGTATCAGGCCTGGTAAGGCGTTGTTAAATGTGCAATATTACCTACCAGTCCTGTGATGGGATGGCCACAGACAATATGCAGATCATGTAGAAAAAAAAGAATTATACAATGTATGTGGCCAAAACCATGCATCCATTTCTTCCACAGAAGTCATGTGCTGTTACCAGGATTATTGGCCATACGGCTATTGGGTACTGCATGGGGGGTTTGGTTGGAGTTGCATTTGGTAACGCAGATCTGGGAACAGAGACAAAGACGGATCAATTATCAATATGATTGTTTATAAAGTAGTAAATCATGATGATAATTGGTGAGTGAAAAGGGAACATCTTCAGGTTTAGTGCAGGAACTATAAATACGGCCCTAGACGTAGGTGTACGTGTGCAGGTGCCCTCTGCTCTGCCGTACTTGCATGTACAATTGGAGGGCAGGGTCAGAGCTCCAGGCACCATTAAAGAGGACTGACCGAGGGGGGCCCATTGGAAAGTTTGCTATGGGGCCCAGCCATTTCTAGTTACGCCCCTGCAGAGGTGGCAGCAGAGAGCACTGTCAGTCTGAATAGAGAGCATCATTTCCTGCAGGACATACAGCAGCTGATAAGTACTGAAAGACTTGAGATTGTTAACTAGAAGTAAATTACCAGTTGATTTCAAAGAAAAAGATTTTAGCTGGATAACCCCTTTAAGTATAGGGTACCCCCCCTAACTGCCCTGAGCACATTTAAAGGATATCATCCATAATTAAAATATATATATATATATATGGCCGCTTTATTCCAAAAACAGCAACTCTATTGTCTTATGGGTGTGGGTTTTGCAGCTTAGGTTTATTGAAGTAAATGGAGCCAAAGGGCAATACCACACGAAACCGGAGGAAAAGGGTGGTGCCATTTTTGCAAGAAAGTAACTACGCTTTTTGTAATCCTGGATAAGCCATTTAAGTAGAACAGAATATAATTCTGTGTAAAATTGTGTATAAAATGGTAATTTGGAGTGAGTTTTTTTTTGTTTGTTTTGTTTTTTGGTGAATCCACTAAAATACTAAGTGGGACATTTATTAAGGAGTCTAATGTGTGCAACTATTCTAATGGGGATTGGTGTGTATTTTGTTCCAATATCTTGTGACTGATTCATTAAATTGTAGCACTACCATAGCAAATGCATCTACGAAAAAAGTTGCAAAAATTGCGCAAATATATTCACCTGGTACTGACCAGATGTAGGCCTGCACCTGTTTGTGCGACTTTTAAAAAAAGTCGCAAATGATAAATTGAGCGCTAATCCTGGATTATTCGAATTTTTGGGTGAATACTCAAAACAGGCAGATTAAAAAAAAGTTGCATCTAAAAAATATTCCCCTGTCGGATACTGATTCATAAATAGAACTTAGACCAAAAATGGGTGAAAAATCCAATTATTCACCTAAAAATAGCCGCAAAAACCTTGATAAATTTCCCCTATAATTTTTTCTTTTTTTGTTTTGCACGCTCCACTTTGCAGATGTCCCATTTAGGCGCCTGGAAAAAATGGGTGGGGTTTGTATTCTCTTCTCATTATCAATAATGACAGGACAGATTATGTTGTGTTGGAGAATCTTGAATCTTGTGACTTTCGGGCCACGTTTCGTAGCGGCAGCCGTCGGAGAAGACGCTCCCCGATTATGACTCTGGCGCTCACTGGCGCGTCTCTTCCTCTAATGAGCATCTCTCATTCCCTCCACACTGCGCTCTGTGTGATCCTTGTTCTTCCTGCCTTACACCGAGGAGGGAATTTTTCGGAGAGGAGCTTGATCGCGGCTCTCGTCTGTGAGGAATTGCACTCAATGTGAGAAATTATTTCACTGAAATGACTTGGGTTAATGGTTTAGCTTCTCAGTCAGGCAAGATAAAAAAAAAAACAGCAAATTAATTCAGAATTCATGAGACAGCTCACATGGAGCATAAAGAGCTCTTAGACTTAATGAAAAGTACTGCTACTTGACTGTGCTGGAGGGCATATAACAGGCCCTCATTACCTGTAGATGTGGACCACCCAGTACTGTATGCTAATGATCATCTTAAAGGGGAACTATCAGAAGGTTAGACCAATCTTACCTGCTGATAGCTCCCTATTGCGCATGGGGCACCAAGCAGGAAGGTATGTGTCTTACCTTCCTCTTCGGTGCTTTTTTCCATGCTATTAGCAGTGTAATCCTCAGTCCGGAGCACCGTGAGGAGCACTGCTCCTCATGGTGCTCCGGGCCGAGGATTACACTTCTAAAAGAACAAGAATGGTGCCCCATGCACAATAGGGGGCAGTAAGCAGGTTAGATTCAGGTTAGTTCCACTTTAAAGGGGATCTCTACCTTTATATTTTTTTTTCTTACAGAAAATCTGATTAACGTAGCAGAACCAGCTTGGTATCCGTAATGTCTAATGTCCTGGCGTCAGTATTGCACATAGGCAGACTAGTTGCAAGGGATTTCCTATCTGACCACTTTTTGGTTTTTACTACATAACCTTATGGTCCTTTTACACGGAGCGATAAATCGCTTAATCGATCGTTTAACGATTTTGAAGTAACGATGTGTTTTTTATAAAGATCAGAGTATAGACAGAACAATAGATCGTTTGAAAAAATCGTTATTGCGATCGTTTTTAAGATCGCTTAAGTCATCTCACACATAGGGTAAATCGTTGAACGACTGTTTACACAAAGTAATCTGCAATTCTTTTGCGAACGACCAACGACGATTTGAGAACGTGTTGAAAGATCAAAATGAACGATTTCTCGCTCTTCGTTTGATCGTTCGCTGTGTTTACACGAGCCGATTATCGCTCAAATGCCATCGTTATCGCGAAAATCCGAACGATAATCGTTCCGTGTAAAAGCACCATAAGGCTTCACTATTAATCAGATTTGTAGCGAGAAACTTTATTGTTCCTGGTGAAACAGACACTAGATGGATACCAGATGCTCCAATGATGAAAGAAAGTTTTGTTTCCAAGAATGTTCCACAAATGCACGGGCTCGGACCACCCAAGAGCTTATTACTATATCCACACATTTATAAGGGAAGCCACATTGTAGGGGGAAAAGTTTGATTCTCTATCAACTTTTTTTTTTTCCAAAAGTAGAATGGACACCATAGAGACAGAGTAGTTTCCCCAAATGATCAGTCCTGTGCAGTAACAAATATACGGGCAATGGTCGGTGCCAGTGGACCCTGCTCTATTAGCTCTCACATGGACAAGGCTCGCTATCCGTATATTACACTTGTAATGTATTGCACAATACCTAGACCTCAATGGACAATGCTTGATTTACCCTACAGGGTTGTGTTACCATATGATTATCAATGGTATGACTACTTTGAGGTCAATGATGGGAATAGGAGAGGCAGTGCATAGTCATAGGTGTTGCAGAGGCTCCTGATATGAATGGCAAGTATCTTCCTGCTATTCTGTCTTCTCTCTATATGTCTCTGCTCAGGGAAGTTGCTAAGCGTCTGTCTCACAGATGATCAATTGCTCAGCTACTCACCTGTCAGGCCTGGAGTTCCTATTGGTTAGTCTCTCTATAAGAATCTCTGGCCTGTGTGGAATATAGTGTATGCTCTGTCAGTCGGTACCCAGTATTCTTTGTATTCCTCCAGTTCCGTGGTCCTACCTTTTTTTTTTTTTTTTTTTGCTTCTTTGTTTTTTCTTGGTTTTCAGATTTGCATGTTAGTGCAGTTTTGCTCAGTATGTCTTCTTGCAAGGTTCTGGGTTTCAGGTTTTTGCTCAATATTGAGTCTGAGTCGTTTTTGCTGTTTCTGCTAGGGAGAGTAAGGACGCTATTCCACGGGACGATTATCAATCGCATAATCGTTAACAATAAACGATCCAAGCGACCGCTATTGCGAAAGACCTGAAACCGTTCACCCATTTACATGAAACGATAATCGTTACTTATGATCGTTCTTGCGGTCGTCTTGTCGTCGCTATTGCATTCGTCACTACTGCGAACGACCGAACAATGTCTTATTTATTGCGAACGATTTGCGAACGAGCAACGATAAAAATAGGTCCAGGTCTTATTAAACAATCAACGATTTCTCGTTGGGTCGTTAATTGTTAACTGCTATTCAACCGAACGATTATCGCTTAGATTCGAACGACTTATAATCGTCCCGTGGAATCATCCCTAGGGCCCCTTTAACACAGTCCGATTATCGGCAAGGAACATTGCTAGAAATTGTGCATCGTAAAAGTGGCAGCGATCCGCTGAGGAGCAGGAAAATGCCCGTTCCTCGGCTGATGGCATCTTCAGCTGATAATTTCTATCAGCCGCACATCTCCCGATGGCCGATAGAAGTATATCTCAATGGCAGCTCAATTGCTCATGACTCCTGAAGGCACTGCAAACAAGTGCTGATCTCGCTGATCCGCACCCGCTTGCATCCTTGCACAGCCCCATATCAGGCCATGTAAAAGGGCCCTTAGTCTGTATTTTTCAAGGGGCATTACAGGGACAGTTTGGTGGTAGGTTGGGACCCAGGAAAAGTGACTTTCATAACTGAAGTCCTGTTCCGCCATCTACTGTCCAGCAGGCATGGTTACATATGCTACATAAGAGGACAGCAGTACCATAAATTTGCATATGATTTTTGTCACTTCAAATAGATTCTTCAGTGGGGCCCAAGAGATTCAGTGATATTTCTAGGCAGGTGGTTGGCATCTAGGCATCTCTGGTTGGTGTTGGACCATTTTCATACGGGTGATGGGTTTTTCTATCCTGCCCCATAATTTCTCTTGCTATTACAGTTACAGAAAGTTATCCTGCCCGCACCGTCCGGAATCCGAGCGTCCAGACTTCACTTCATTAACTTAAAAAAAAAATGTGCGCACATCGGGCGGGAAAATGAGGCATTACATAATGAAATGCGAAATAACAAAACAAATTATAAATCCCGGGAACTCCTGGAAATAAACACGCTGAGATGCATATAAATATGGAGATTGGGACTTATTACATGTGAATCCAGGCACTCGGCTGAATTACTTACAAAAACAAATTGCATGTTTAGGTTCCAACTCCCCGGGGCACATTCATTAGGATCGCACAAATGAATCTGTACGCGGAAGCGGGAAACGTGTCGGTGACGACAGACTCTTCCACCGAGGGGGTCTTCTCTTTTGCCTCTCTAGGGTACAATGAAACAATTCTGGGCGTCAAGGAAAGAAAAAAGTTTTTGGCTTTTTTTTAGGTTGTAAAAGTTATATGTTAGTTAAAGTTAAAGCGCAACTATAAAATATTTTGACCTTTCAGTTTTAGTTAGCTTAGGTCATGATAAGAATTTTTCCAATATACATTAATAACCTAAAATGAACAGTTTTTAAAATACATAAGGCTGATTATCCCCTCAAAGCTCTCTTTGCCTCTGTGATACTTAAAGGGGTAGTCCACCCAAATTTTTTTTCTTTCAAATCAACTGCTGCCATGAAGTGCCAGAGATTTGTAATTTACTTTTATTAAAAAATCTCAAGCCTTCTAGTACTTATCAGCTGCTGTATGCCCAACAGGAAGTTGTATTATTTCCAGTCTGGAGAGCAGGAGAGGTTTTCTATGGGGATTTGCTCCTGCTTTGGACAGTTTCTGACATGGACAGAGGAGGCAACAGAGAGCACTGGGTCAGACAGGAAAGAAAACACCACTTCCTGCTGGACACACAGCAGCTGATAAGTACTGGAAAACTTAAGATTTTTTAATAGAAGTGAATTACAAATCTCTGGCACTTTATGGCACCAGTTAATTTGAAAGAAAATTTTTTTGGGTGGACTACCCCTTTAAGCATTCCTGCTGGACACGCCCCCTCCCAGGAGATCTGTACGGACTCCGACAGGAGGATCAGGTAACAGCCCTGACACAGAGAGAAACATAAACAAAACCTCCTCCCCCACCTCCAGCACGTTCTCCCCCCTCCCCTCAAACGACCGCTATTGCGAAAGATCTGAAAACGTTCACTCATTTCCATGGAACGATAATTGTTACTTATGATTGTAATTGCGATCGTTTTTCTTCGCTATTTATTCGCTATTGCGTTCGTATCTATTGTGAACGACCGAACGATGTCTTATTCAATGTGAACGATTTGCGAACGAGCAGTGATAAAAATAGGTCCTGGTCTTATAAAGCGATCACGTTTGGTCGTTAATCGTTAACTGCATTTCAACTGAACGATTATCATTTAGATTCGAACAATTTAACGATAATCTGAACGATAATCGTCCGGTGGAATACGGCCCTTACACGGGATGATTATTCAGCGAAAAATTGTTCTAACTTTCAAATGTAAACGATAATCGTCCTGTGTAATGGCAGGCAACGATTGAAAAATCGTTCATGTGTCATTGATTGCTGATTGAGATCTGACCCTAAAGTCATTGTTAATGGTTCGCTAATCGTTACGTGTAATTGCACATCGTTCAATCTTCTGCTGGCATCAGATGGAGATCGTAGTAACTAACGACTATCATGATGAACGATTTCAGGTTAACGATAAACAATCTCGTTTGCGATCATGTATCGTTAGTTGTTAATCGTTTAAAATCATTTTATTAGTTCCTGTTACACGGAACGATTATCAGCCGATATAAGCCGTTATGGACGATAATCGTCCTGTGTAATAGAAGACAACGATCAGCTGACATGAACTTGTGGAATGTTCCAGGCTGAATATCCATCTATCCCTTGTCTTTGCATGACTATGTGAAATATGACAAATAATGTAAAGTCTTGGAAATATCCACTTTGGTGAGTGCTGCTGCCTCCTAGAAGTGGTGATGTAGTGCAGTGAAATCTGGTGAAGCAGAAAAGTCTAATGCTGGGTTCACACTACGTTTTTGAAATCCGTTTTTTTGCGAAAAAAATCTGATGAAAAACGGATAAAAAAAAAGATCGATTTGTGTGAATCCGTTTTGATCCGTTTTTCCATTGACCTCCATTATTTAAAAAAAAAAAGGATCCATTTTGATCCGAATCCTTTTAACGGACACAAAAAAGAGGTCGACTATGTCGACTATTTTGTGTACGTTAAAGAAAACGGATCCTTTTTTTTATAACGGAAAACAATGGAAAAACAGATCAAAATGGATGCACACAATTGCATCCGTTTTTTTATCCGTCTTTTTTTTTTTTTTTTTTTTTTAATGGCTGAAAAAAACGGATTGCTAAAACGTAGTGTGAACCCAGCCTACCCAGGCTCTCCAAGTACTGGTAAACTTTGTAGACTTTTGCAGACTCCATTCTGCTCAGGTGCAAGATTTTGTCAAACCATTCAGTTGTTGTAGGAGCCCCTCTTCTCATTTTTTTTTTTGTATGTTATTTTATATCTTGGGATTTTTTTTAAATAAATATCAATTACATAGATACTGTAGTAGCTGTAGTACTGTAATGGATGGTGGATGCCATAGTAAAGCACCCATTTTACAGATTTCCTAGGAAGCTCCAGTGACATCACCATACAATCATTGACACGAATCCTGGGACTTTCATAGGTAGAACTAAGGGGACCACCATCCTCTCTTTCTCCTGGGCTCCCTCCAGAGATGTGGTTTCGCTTCGGCTGTCCAGGCATGATGGGAATTGTAGTTTTTTACCAGCTAGAGGGCCGAAGGTTCCCCATCCCTGAACTATAACCATGTAACACACAAATGATATATGGATTTTTATTTTTTTTTTTGCTTTTATTTTTGGATTTGACCAATAAAAGATGACTTGTCAGACTTAATACTTCTATTATTTCCTTTGGGGATAAAGGTGATAAGTGACCTTGTAACATGAAAGGCGGATGTGCCCAGGTAGGGAGTGATACACCCCCCACACGAGCCATTAGTTATACTGAGCGGAGGTAATGGAGCGAGCTTTGATTACTTTGGGCAGAATTAGCTCTAATTTAATTGGATAAGATGTAATTGTTCAGGATTCACCCAACCAGGACACAAGATGTATGGAGGGAGAGCAAGAAGTGTCTGCCGCCTGCTAATGTTCAGTAGAAGGGAGCTAGCAAATGAGGTGTTCTAGAATATATCCCCGAAAAGTCAGAAATTCCTGGCAAATAGAGGCTGAGAGTCGCCATCTTGTTTCAAGTTGTTAAAGTGCGTTTTTCTTTTTAATATCTTTTTTAGGAAAAGCTGTGTTCACCGTTCAGTCGTAGATTCCTAAGTGACAGCTCTGCCTAGTTGTGCGGCGATACATCTCCAGTATAAATGACAGGTTGCTGGTTTGCATGGCGGCCCTGGCTCTGCAGCGTTCACCTTGTTTTCCGGCTCTGCCTCCATCATTTTCGTACCAGCTACGTTGTCGTTGTCTTCCAGCCTTTTGTTTCCATGTTGTCCACAGCCCATTAGCTTCCATATTAACACCTCTAATACTGAACATTTCGGAATTTGCCTGCGTCATCACCTCCAACCTTCCCCAAATCCTCCAGTAAATGTGCCGTCACCGCACAATCTGCTTGGCACCGGAGCGCTCAGTACCGCAGCTCTCTGTGAAACATGACACAGACATATGTCAGTAAATGTTCATTTTGGAGTCTGCTCTGTTGAGTCTCTCAGCCAAACGGCACGGCCCAATCTCCGACACAGATGGGGAGACACGAAACGCCATCCAACCCAGTAATAGTCAGTGGATTGGCCAGAGCTCCTCTCTCTTCTCTTCCTTCTGAGCTTCTAGATTTATTATCATAACATATTGAACACAAAGGTTTAGGCTGAACTGATAAAGAAACTTCACCAGACAATGCGCTTTATTCCCCACATCTAATGTGATTAATGTCACAATGCAGGTTACATATGTGGTGCACTGCTGTGAGGCTCAACCGTTCACTTGCTACGTGGTAGTGTGTGACGCCACTACTGTGGTGGCTGGTCGAAGTATAGCTAAGGCAGATGTTGTTCTGTCGTGACACCGGTGCCAGTTGGACACACAGGTATAGAAACACATCTGATTTTATTTTACTATGAGAAGTAGAGTACGTGCAGAGTAGAGAGGAGGATGTTGTGAGAGTCCCAACCCAATGTAGTACTGTGCTCTGCCGGGACTTTAGAAGTAGAATAAGTAGACTTTAGAGTGGAGAGAATACATATGCCCGTGTTTTGACTTCTTGTCACCACCTATTGTCCCCCAGTGTCGGGTGACCCGTATATGAGGATGACACAAAACCCAGACCTTGTTACCTGGGTTGAGCAAAGTGGTCACAGTTTTCTGATTACACCCGCTCTGCGAGATAGAGTACGTAGGCTTCTAGCAACTTTGCTCTATTCGGATCAGTTTATCTTGCTTCAGGATACTGTTCTGCACCTTTAGACTTGTTCACGGTGTGGGCTGGGATGATCTCTGACTTTTCCTGTCTGAGAGGGTCTAGCACTGCATAGTGTGTGTAGAAGTGCCGCCTTCAAGAAAAGAGTGCTCTTGCTTCCCATGTGTGTCTGTAGACTGGACTAGACTGGACTTGTCCTCTAACCAGGGCCCAACGTAACTGCTGTAGGGACCGTTCTGGCTTGCCTCCTCTTTGTACGGGAACCTGACTAAGACTCAAAGTAAGTGTGTGACTACACTTACTCGCCCCATGTGACAACCTCCTACAGGGTATGTAATACCTGCTGTGAGTGGGTGAGAAGAGAGTGCAGAAGAAGAAGGAGAACAGAAATAGTTGGAGAAGAGAAAAGTGCACAAATCACAAAACAATAACCCCTTGAGTACTACAGCTGTGCAATACATAGGTACAAGACATACTGTACATACTAGTAAAATCTAGTGGCAAAACTTAGCTACTACTTCATTACCACTTTTACTTAGAGTACAGGCAAGGGGTGTATCCACTAGCAACACCCGTGGTGGGACACCACACATGTAGACGGAGCTGCACTCACTATTCTGCTGGTGGGGTCACTGTGTACATACATTACATTTCTTATCCTGTACTGATCCTGAGTTACATCCTGAATTATACTCCAGAGCTGCACTCACTATTCTGCTGGTGGGGTCACTGTGTACATACATTACATTTCTTATCCTGTACTGATCCTGAGTTACATCCTGTATTATACTCCAGAGCTGCACTCACTATTCTGCTCGTGGAGAGAGGGGCCTTTGTTTACTATTAGTGTCGTTTTCCCCCCCTAATTTTTCCAATTCTGGCGCACTGTTCATTTTGGAGCAACAAGAATAAAATAAATAATCAGAATGCATGGATATCTTAGTATTTGGTTAAAAAAAAAAAGTTTTTTTTCCATTAAAATAAAAAAAATGCCATCATTTGAAGAGCAAAATGAAAAAAAAAAGGTTACTTACTACCATATATTAAAGGGGTATGGGTGTACATGGGAGGACAGAGACAGAAACTTTTCAATACAGCAGTGTGAATGGCTGAGTGTGGGTTCAGGCACATTATAGCAGCAGTTTCTATAGCTGAGTGTGAGTGCAGGCAGATTATAGCAGCAGTGAGGATAGCTGAGTGTAAGTGCAGGTCCATTATAGCAAGAACGGAGAGGATGGGAAACACAAGGGCTGACACTGCAGGGAGCATGAAGAAATGAGCAGGACAGATGTGGGCACATACATGCAGCACTCTCTGTCTGGGGAGAGAGGGGTTACAGCTATGGAGAGATTACCTCCACAGTCCTGTCCCCTGATGCAAACCCCAGTCAGAAGTGGATCTGCTATGATTTGGAAGGTGAGGGAGACTTCCTGGGTCAGAGTACAGTGCTGTAGACCCTGCTATGCAGACCATGCCCCCCCCCCACTCCCCCTCCCACCCAGTACAGGGAGCTCTTAAACCAAAGCAATGCTCTTAAACCAAGTCACAATTTTGAAAAACTGTGAGATCTTAAACCAAAACGCTCTTAAAACAAGGTACCACTGTATATATATATATATATATATATATTTTTTTTTTTTTTTTTTTCCTCACGTGGCATTTTAATTTTTCATTATGTGGCAGCTGTAAAAGGCTACATGGACCTTCTGCAGCCACCCATGGTTGTGTAGGGAACTGCAGGGCTGCTCAACCCCTGGGACCGACACTACTACATATCACCTAGAGCTTCTGCATGCAGCGTTAGCGATGCTGAGCCTCTCCTGATGTCAGTCTACTTCATGTTAGCACTAGAGTATACAGCACACTTGGGGATGCTGTGTGTGTCAGTAGCAGTACAGCCGCAGCTCCCTGTAGCAGAGCTGGTAGGGATTGACAGCCATTGGTGGCGGCAGAGGGGCCATGTCTCTCCTACCTCTGCCAGTGATAAAATAAAAAAAAAAAAAGATTTTGGTGCACAAGGGGCGGGACTACCATCCACAGTGCACTGAGGATAGATAGGAAGGGAGATGGGGCAATTTCCCTGCTGAGTGATGTATAAAGTAGGGAAAGAAGTGGCTGCAAGCAGCGGAGCCTTTGGCCAGTTTACTGCATCAGGATGAATAAAGTCAGGAAAGTGCATTGATGGAGCATCTCTGAATAGTATGGAGCATCTGCTATATTGGTGGTGATTGTGCTATATAATATGCATGCGATGGCCTGGGTGCAGGCATAGTTTTTCATGTCTTTTATACAGCATAGTATAGCTAAGAATAAATTCTATATGCACAAGTATATTACAAGGTGACAGGCGGGGACAGTAATGGGTCAGTATGAAGAATGGAGACAGATTAAAAACTTTATTGGGGACACTTGGAGGTTGAAATTAAACAAGAGACTGTGGAGTGCTGATAAGAGCTGATTACCCGTCCCATATAGGTTTTATATGGTTTATGAGCTCTAATAAGGCTGGTTATCTGGCTCTGTCCCTGCAGCGCCCCCTGCTGCCTCATCTGGAGATGCCAGGCTATTGGTATGGCGGTGGAAACAGTCAGCGACTAGTGATAGGTCATCACATTCCATCCACACTGCAAAAAAATCAAACCTTTCCGAATATCCCTCATGAGAGCGCTGCTGTGCATCACTTAATCCAGCTCCTTCCCTGCTCCTTGCCACTCATATCAGTGTAATTGGCTGCTGTGTACTTTCCAAGTGAAAATCTCTCTTCTCTCTGCAGGCTCCTGACCACAGTAGACATTATGATGAAGAGATCTGCTGGAGATCTTGCCCGGCAGCGTACACTTCCAGTATTGATACAGCTGTGCACGCACAGGTAACCCGCTACCAAATATATATATATATATATATATATATATATATATATATATATATATATATATATTGTGACTGGCGATGTTGTATGATTGCTGCTTCCTGGGGGTAAATGGATTGAAGTTTTCAGCAGATGCTGCAAAAACATGAAAGGTTTAGCCACATGGTGCAACTAGTCTGCAGGTTTGATTTAATGGTGAGATCTCCTCCAAGCATGCCGGGGTTAACACAGGACCACATGGTTGATTCATATTACTTGACTGTACTATTGCAGTGTAAAACATTTATATTACAGGCTCAGAACTCATTTATTCTTCAGGTGTATGAGCCACATTTATAGCAACAGCTATATCCACATGAATATCTACACATCGTGGCAGCTATTTAAAGGGATTCCCTGAGCAAGCAGCATTGATAACCTATCCTATGTGAATGGGAGCTGAGCTGCAGTAACCAAGCACAGCCATTATACAATGTATGGAGTTAAAGGGGTTATCCTGTGCTATGTAGTGTTATCCAGACCTTTAATTATTTTAAAACCAACATCTACATCAGTATCTACATCCTGACTGATTTAAATAGTTTTTCTAGGCAAACATCACTTATAGCCTATCCTCTGAATAGGTCACCAACATTGGAGACCTCTGCAGGTCAGCTGTCTGCCACAGGTGTCATTTCCACATACACACAATGAATGGAGCCTTAAGGGTGCGTTCACACCTACAGGATCTGCAGCAGATTTGATGGCGGAGAGTTGAAGTTCCAGATTCAATGCAAAGTAACTCTGGACCATCAAATCTGCTGCGGATCTGCTGCAGATCCTGTACGTGTCAACACACCCTTAAAGGGGTTATCCAGCGCTACAAAAACATGGCCACTTTCCCCCTACTGTTGTCTCCAGTTTGGGTGGGGTTTTGAAACTCAGTTCCATTGAAGTAAATGGAGCTTAATTGCAAACTGCACCTGAACTGGAGACAACAGAAGGGGGAAAAGTGGCCATGTTTTTGTAGCACTGGATAACCCCTTTAAGGCTCCCTTCATTGTGTGTATGTGGAAATCACATCTGTGCCAGACAGCTGATCTGCAGAGGTCCCCGATGTTGGTGACCTATTCAGAGGATAGCGATGAGCGATGTTTGCCTAGAAAAACTCTTTAAGTCAGTCAGGATGTAGATACTGATGTAGATGTTGATTTTAAATTAATTAAAGGTCTGAATAACACTACATCTGGCAGAATTTAGTCAGATTCTTGTAGCAGTGCAGCCTCAGGCTTTGAGCCTGTAATGGTGCATTTACACAGGCAGATTTATCTGACAGATTTTGGAAGCCAAACCCCGGAATGGATTTGAAAAAGGGAGAAATCTCAGTCTTTCCTTTATGACCCGTTCCCTGTTCATGGTCTGTTCCTGGCTTTGGCTTCAAAAATCTGACAGATAAATCTGCCTGTGTAAACGCACCATAACTTTAGGTAATCAAATAGTAAATCAGCAATAGAAGACACCTATAAGGCCTAATTGTCAATATCTTCTGCTTGAGCCCCATAAGGGTCCATTCACACAGAAAGATTATCTGACAGATTATTATCTGCCAAAGATTTGAAGCCAAAGCCAGGAACAGACTATAAACAGAGATCAGGTCATAAAGGAAAGCCTGAGATTTCTCCTCTTTTCAAATCCATTCCTGGCTTTGGCTTCAAATCTTTGGCAGATAATGTGTCAGATAATCTTTCCGTGTAAATGGACCCTTAGCCTGAACTCATTCTGGTATACGGAAGTCACTTAAAGATGTATTTTCTATCTCACCCTGTTATGGTCTATCCATAGAATGGGGGATATGCGCATGAACCTTGCAGCTCTATTCTATTTCTATGGAATCTGCCGGAGATAATGGAGTACAGGGTTTGCCCATCTCCATCTCTGCATTATTGGCTTAGTTTTGTTCTTCTCAACTAATCTTGCTGCTGCAGCCTTGGATCGATTGGCTGACTTCCTGTCATGTGATCATTCTTAGCACTGTATAGAGATCTCAGGCAGGAAGTCCATGCCTGAAAAAGTTGATTGATTGACGGTACCATGGCAACCCAGGACAAAGCACAATATGAACACGGCTGCAACAGGAAGGTAATGAGCCAAAAAACCCTTTGATTATGATCAAGAAAATGTAATTATTAGTGTTGAATACATTTTGCCTCTAAGAGTTTTGCAAACGTAACCATAGCATACAGTACCTGGCACAGTAGAAGATGACCAAATAACACAGCCATACTATGGTCAACTACACTTCCATACGTTGGTCGAAATAACAATTCTGCACAAAGCTGCCACCACCATGCAAAGATATCATAGAGTAATGTGAAGCACAAGTAGCACCACCACACAATGTAAGTACCACCATATGGTGCTCACAGTATAGATATAGAGTGACTACAACTCCATGTATAACGTATTAAGAATTGTGGTACCAGGTCCCCCGGATTGCTAGATCCACTCTGATTAGGCCCAAAGCTGCCGGTGGACTGGCTCTCCCAGACCCCTTCCTATATTATCTGGCTGCAGTGGCAACGAGAGTTTTAGATTGGTTCCATAACTGTTCAACGAAGCTGTGGGTGGCGGTAGAGTCGGAGGTGGCTGATACGCCGCTTTCATCCATTTTGTGGATGTACCCGTCCAGATGGTCACGTGTGCGAGTGGCTTCATTGCTCTTTGTTTCCTCCACCACGATCTCTGCCTTCCACACACAGTTTCGAAAGGTTCCATTATTTGTGGCTGGAGGGCCGTTAACCCCACTCACACATAATCCGGACTTCCTGCCTGGAGGGGCTTTCTCTACCTTTTTGGGTTCTGGCCCTGTGGGGACTCTCCATATCCGACACTTCCTTACGGCATCATCTCTTAAGCGTTATGAGGATATAGTCTCGGAGGGTAATAGATCTAATGCAATGTTATTACAATATAATCAGCTGTTACATTACTACACCATTAATAAGACCCTCTTGGAGTTTCACAGGCCTTTGTCTCCCTTTGAGGATCTATGTGTGGCGGGTGCCTTCCCCGGGCGCGCAGTGTCATTAATTTACGCCCTCTTACTCTCTTCCTCTAGTCTTGCGCCTTCGGCTTTTCAAGGGGGCTGGGAACGGGAACTAGCTTTTGTGATTGGCCCATCTGACTGGGGGAAAATTTATCACTTTTGCCACAATTCATCGATCTCCGTCAGATACCAGGAAACTAACTACAAGATATTGTCCAGGTGGTATAGAGTGCCGACCCTCTTGCACGCAAGTTCCTGATAGCTGCTGGAGATGCGAATCGGCACAGGGGTCTATGCTTCATATCTGGTGGGGGTGTGCTAGACTCCAGCCATTCTGGGCACAGGTGATTGACTTGATAAAGGTGATCACCTCTGTCCAGTTGCCTTCGGATCCTTTGGTCCTACTGCTATTGAGGCTGCCTGGGACTTTAAAGGCCCAGAAGAAATCGCTGGTCAGGTTTCTTCTGACAGCGGCGCATGCAGTCATTCCAAGACATTGGAGGGACACTGTAGTACCTACGGTGCTGGAATGGTTGACGGAGGTGATGGTGATTCACCGGATGGAGGAATTGAGAGCAGAGCTGCTTGCTAGTTTTGGGAATACAACAGTTCTGTGGATGCTATGGTCGACTTTTGTTGACTCTCCTGAGTACTGTAGGTATGGGGGCTCATCCCGGCTGTGATGTGAGTTTCTTGGGAGTTTTGGGTTCTCTATGGGGCTTGGACGGACCACGTTGGCAATCTCCTTCTTTCTTTTTTCTGTTTCTTTTGTTTTCTCTTTTTGCTGCGTACAAGCTATTTCCTGTTTTTTTTTTGTTGCTTAACCCTTTGAGGACCAGGCCCAAAATGACCCAGTGGACCGCACAAATTTTGATCTTAGTGTTTCCGTTTTTCTGTCCTCCCCTTCTAAGAGCTCTAGCACTTTCAGTTTTTTATCTACAAGGCCATGTAAATGCTTGTTTGTTACAAGAATAGTTGTACTTTGTAATGGCGTCATTCATTTTACCATAACATGTATGATGGAATTCCAAATATATTATTTATGAAGATATAAATTGGTGAAATCGCAAAAAAGAATGCAATATGGTAACGTTTGGGGGGTTCCTGTGTCTACGTAATGCACTATATGGTAACAGTGACATGACACTATTATTCTATAGGTCAGTCCGAACACAACCATATGCGGGTTTACGGAGATTCTCTAATGTTATATATTTTTTTAAAATGAAATCCTTTTTTTTGGCAATTAATTATAAATAAAATGGGCCTATTGTGACGCTTATAACGCTTTTATTTTTTCACCTACGGGGCTGTATGGGGTGTCATTTTTCCCGCGATGATCTCTAGTTTTTATTAATACCATATTTGTGAAGATCGGACGTTTTGATCACTTTTTATTAATTTTTTTTTATATATAATGTAACATAAAATCGGTAATCCGCGCACTTTTTTCCCTCTTTTCGTGTACGCCGTTTACCGTTCGCAATGACACTTGTTATATTTTAATAGATCGGACAATTACGCACGCTACGGTATATTATATGTTTATTTATTTTTATATGTTTTATTTATATAATGGGAAAGGGGGGTGATTTCAACTTTTATTGGGGGAGGGGTTTTGGGGCAGTGTGTTAGTGTTTTTAACTTTTTTTTTTTTACACATTTGAAGTCCCTTTGGGGGACTTTTACATAGATTAGTTTGATTTCTACTCTGATGAATGCTATGCCATAGGCATAGCATTGATCAGTGTTATCGGCAATCTGCTCATTGAGCCTGCCTGTGCAGGCTCAGTGCAGCAGATCGCCGATCGGACCGCACGGAGGCAGGTGAGAGACCTCCGGCGGTCCGTTTCAACGATCGGGACCCCCGCAGTCACACTGCGGGGGTCCCGATCGGTAAGTGACAGGGGACTCCCCCTGTCACTTACACTTAAACACCGCGGTCGCGGCGTTTATGGAGTCAATGACACGCGGCAGCGCGATCGCTGCAGCGTGTCATTATCGGTGAGGTCCCGGCTGCTCACTGCAGCCGGCCCCCACCTGCTATGAAGCGCGCTCCGCTCCGGAGCGCGCTTCATAGCGGGAGAAACACCCAGGGCGTACAGTTACGCCCTAGGTCGTCTGGGGACAGACTTCCATGGCGTAACTATACGCCCTGGGTCGTCTAGGGGTTAAAGGAGTTATCCAGTGCTACAAAAACATGGCCACTTTCTTTCAGAGACAACACGACTCTTGTCTCCAGTTCAGGTGCGGTTTGCAATTAAGCTCCATTCACTTCAATGGAACTGAGCAGCAAAACCCCACCCAAGCTGGAGACAAGAGTGGTGCTGTCTCTGGAAGAAAGTGGCCATGTTTTTGTCGCACTGGATAACCCCTTTAAGTTCGCACTGATGTGATTATATACTGTTTAGCGGGTCCTGTATGGCGGCTCCTGTTCGCACTGCCTCTTTTTGTTTTACTATTTTAGCTACTGTCTAGATAATTGATAGCTAGCTCCAACTGCTGTACAATAGCGTTCAGGTTACGTTTGTACTTTCCTGCTTGTTATGTGGATTATGTTCTATGTGTGGATCTCCACTTGTGTGCACTTCTTTTCTTAATAAAAACCGTTGAATAAGCAAAAGAATTGTGGTACCAGGTCATTAGAGGTGCCCTCTCCAGTTAGTCTTGAGAAAAAGGGTCATGACCGACCACCAATGGGTGAAGTTTTGATAGGGCATGGGTGTATTGGGGTGACTCCAGGCATGGGGGGTAGATGTTGTGGAATTGAGCATGGGCAGCTGACGTGTCCTGTGAGACTGCACACCCCAAAAGCCAATCCTGGGGAAGGTTAGTATGAAGTCGGAGACAAATGGCGGATGCAAATGGCGACTGCTCTACTATTCGTAGTTAATACTCATCGGCGTTGTGTTGGAGAATCACCAATGCTCAACATTGGTCAGCTGTCTTCCTCTGTCATGGTTTATGGAGCCTCTTCTCCACATTGTGTTCATTACAAAGTTTCCTGCAACTTCCTCTTCCTTCTGTCGACCAGAACGGTGTTGGGAATAATGATGAAACGCCACATGAAGGTATTTCCAAGTATCAGTCACAGTCAGAGGATCTGGTGCATGCAATTATCCACTATTCATTAGCCCCATGGACGACGCGCCATTGTGCATTCAGATAATGGCTTCTTTGCCGAAATTTAAAAAACCATTAGGCTGATATTAAATTATGAGGCAGTCATTAAGAATGGCACAAGAAGGGTATTACATGGCCCAGTGCTCCCAGTTTATTGCAAGACTCCTTCCTAAGTAGCGCCGCTATCACTCTAAAATAATAAAGGATTATATTTAAGTATATACAACATTTAGCGGTGTAGTGCGGCTGAAAATGAATCCGCTCACAGCTCTGGCGAGAGAAGAAGCCGCTTTAGGCTGTTTATATTTTCTGATTAGCATCAGGCACAGAACAGCGAGTACGACCAGCCCAAAGTTATGAAGGACACAGGTCTGTCACTTAGCTTGGCTTCTTAAAGGCGTTGTCGAAGATTTCAGAAACAGCGCCACACCTGTTTATGGGTGTGTGTGATACCGCAGCGCAACTACATTGAAGTGAGTAGGGCTGTGTGGTGCCGTTTGTGGGTAAATTAAATTGCCCTTTACCACTGTAGTATTACACGCCACTATGGACTGTCTGCGGACCCATCTCTAAAGACCCTATTACACGGGGCAATCAGAGGGAGCAAGCGAGTGCCGACCTATCAGGTCGCTATTACACTCGCCGACAGAGGAATCACAGGAACGATGGTGGTAGTAGAAAATAAGGAAGGTTTATTTAAAATAAGCACAGTAAGGCTATGTTCACACAATATTATATATTTTTGTAAAACCATGGCCGTTATACAACGCCCGTGATTTATACGAAAATGTATGTGCCATTGCTGCCTATGGGATCTTTGCCTGAGCGTCTACACATAGTAAACGCTCTGGCCGGGATCCTTAGCGGCGCCGCAAACAACTGACATGTTGGTTTTCATTGAATAGCGGCCGTAAAAAAGTGCACACTATGGAGTGAGGGGCTCTAGCCGTTTGCTCCATAGTGTGCTGTGGGGAGTTCTGATGTGGGCGCAAGGATGAGCATGCATCAGAACTGCGCGGCCATAAACATCATCCGGTCGGTACTGCAGTAGTGGCCGGGATGATCTTTTCAGAGACTGGCCGTTCCGTGACCCGGTCAATCTCTTACAGCATCTGAACATGGCCTAATAACGTGTTTCAAAAGCATAAGCTTTCTTCATCAGATAGTTGTGCATAGTCTGATGAAGAAAGCTTATGCTTTTGAAACGCATTATTACTGTGCGTATTTTAAATAAACCTTCCATATTTTCTACTACCACCATCGTTCCTGTGATTCTGTGCCTGTGTGGCAGCACTGGCATCTAGAGGAGTTTGACGTTTTTTACCACATTTTACTTGCACTTCTATGGGCCCCTTTGGGAGCATCCCGGTCTGTCCCTCCCAGCTAGCTGCAGCCCTGAATACAACACAGACACAGCGTGGAAACAGCAACCAGTACCCCATTGTAGGGGTGATATGCAACAAGCCCAAGGGGCTTCAAGGTGAGCCTTCAATCTACCCTGATTTTTATCCACTGGTACCAACAATATCACACGAAGCACCGCCTCCCGCCTTCTGTTTTTCTTTTCCCTATCTCATCTAACTGTAGTCATAGCAGGAAGGAATTAGGTGGAATTAGTTGTAAGTTGAGAGCATCATCCGAATGAAGAGCAGCAGGTAGAGGTACCAATGTCAATCAGTGTTATAAGGGCATTTTCCATGCTACAATGAGTAAAATAAGCAAAAAAAGCACTCCCAGTTTGCTGTAATTCTCTATTGTTATTAGTTCGAAAAGTCCACAGCCTTTATTGTACTCTTGTCCATCTCACTTTGTTATTCCCCCACCCACCTTAGGTAAGTCTATGTTTGGTGTCCCACCACAGGTGTTGCTATTAGTTACACCCTTCGTAAAAGCCTGTACTTTTTAAGAGTAAGTGGTGATGTAGTAGTACCAGAGTTTCGCCACAAGGTGTCTTTATTGCAAGTATGTATATTCAGTTATTGCACAGCTGTAGTACTTAAAAGGTCATTGTTTGTTTGTATGTCACATACAGTAGATCTGTACGCCAATGAGAGCTCTTTCCTCTTCTCACCTATCATCTTTACTTCTCACATACGCACTCCTCACCCACTCACAGTACACCTTACAGGCAGGGCAGTATTTGGCACTAGGCACCCGTTGTCCGGCACCCACAGGGAACACACCTGCCACGTCCCCAGTCTAAGTTGTGGTCTAGACGCAGAACACATTTACCTAGACACAGTTTCTTCTCAAGCAACTCCACTCAACACTAGCTCAGTGTTAAACCTTCACTAGAGAGGACAAGTCAGGGATCATCCTAACCCATGCCATGGACAAGGAGAGACAAAGTGCAGGACAGTATCCATCACAAGTATAAAGGAACTGATCCGGATAGAACAAAGTTGCTAGAAGCCTATAAACTCTAACTTGCAGCGCGGTTGTAAGCAGGGAACCCTCAGCATTCCACTCATCCCAGGTAACAAGGTCTGGGGCTTGTTTCACCCTCTAGGACAGGTCACTCAACACTGGTGGGCAATAGGTGGTGCAAAGACCAAAGAGTCAAAACACACACTACCTCGGAAGTTCCGGCAGAGCACAGGACTACTTGGTTGGGATTCTCTCGACTCTTTTGATCGTCACTTCTACCTCTCAGCACGCAGCTCAGTCAGCACGACTGTACCAATCCTTCTACTCTCAGTACAGATCTGGATCCTAAACTATTAAGTGTCTTATCAAGTATAAAGTATTGTATTAAGGCAAAGCTGTATGATCTACTGCCTACCTCAAGTATCTTCAGAGTAAATAAGATTTTATTTATGCTAAAGAGACTTTGTAATTTCTCGTCAAGCACCGACACAGTACACACACACACACACATCTTGGATCATCTCCCCTCTCTGTGGTTGGCAGTTCCATTAGTCCGGGTGGGTCACTATTCCACTCTGGACCACCGTGAAAAGTACCCGAGGGACCCTGCAACAACCCAACAGGACACTGTGCACAGGGGAACAAGATATAGCCGACCCCTTAAAATAAAAGCAGGTGTGCCACCATACCTGTGTGCTCAACCGTCAGTGGCGTCATGACATAACATCACTGGGCACGGCTATATCTCAGCCAACCACCATAGAACTGGCGTCGCACTTAAACATCTGCCAAGTGACAGGCCGTACCTCCACACCGTGGGTCACCACACATGCCCTTATGGATCATCTATGGAAAGCTGTTGCAGAGAGGAGAGAAAGATAAAGTCGACCCATTTCTTTAGGCAGGTTCTTACTTTCGACAGCCCCATTCCTTGGCAAAGGCCTTTAGTTAGTTCCTCTTGTTAGATCTTTAATTTCGATGGCCCAATGCTTTAGTTAGAACTTCACTTGGACAGCCCCATTCCTATAGCCACATTCTTACTCACAGTCTTCACTTTCAGTAGCCTCTTTCCTTTTGGTAGATCTTCATTTTTTATGCCCCATTTCTTTTAGGAATACTAGTTCTCCTTGAGGAGAGTCTGCCATAAAGATGTGTCAAGACTTAAAGGGAACCAATCACGCCGAAAATCCATCTTAAGATAAGGAAACGTGCTGGCACATCACCCAGCACGTTTCCCAAACATCCCCCTGTGACCTCCGTGCCCCCCTCCATCAGTCAGTTATCTTTGAAGAAGTCCCGCGCTGTATGTAAATTTCCGGCAAGTAGTCACGGTGGGTGGATTTAGTCATGGTGGGCAGAATCAGTCACAGGTCCTGGGCGTTTGTAATGGCTGTAATCACGCTCAGAGGGGCGTGATTGAGAGGTCTGCCTTCCGTCCACGTGACCCAGCGGCTTGCGTTTCACGCCGGCGGCGCGCTGACGTCATCTGCACGCAGCGCCGACGTCTTCCGGAGTCCGCGCATGCGCAGTACGTCGGTGTCGTCTCCCGCGGGACTGCGCATGCGCGGACTCTGGAAGACGTCGGCACTGCGTGCGCCGGGTCACGTAGACGGAAGACAGACCTCTTAATCACGCCCCTCTGAGCGTGATTACAGCCATTACAGACGCCCAGGACCTGTGACTGATTCTGCCCACCATGACTAAATCCGCCCACCGTGACTACTTGCCAGAAATTTACATACAACGCGGGACTTCTTTAAAGTAAGATAACTGACTGAAGGGGGGGGCACGGAGGTTACAGGGGGATGTTTGGGAAACGTGCTGGGTGATGTGCCAGCACGTTTCTTTATCTTAAGATGGATTTTCCGCGTGATTGGTTCCCTTTAAAGGCCATTCCAGCTCCACTGGGAATTCTGTGAAGAAAGGATAGCTGTCACACCACTTGGGAAAAGTGATGTCCCTTCAAGTCATTAGCCAGCCAACACCCTGTTCTTCACTGAAGAGGGGTAACAAAACCCCAAAACAGTTGTCTGTAGATGGGTGGTCTTTCTTTTGGGAGAGATTTTTGGCTTGGCATATATTCCTAGTCAATGTTCTAAGACTCCAAGATGGAGTGAAACACTGACTTGAAGGGATGCCAGTTTTCCTAAGTGGTGAGAGAGCTATTTTGCATACCCTTTCTTCCCATTTCTTTTAGACAAACTTTCACTTTTTATTTACCCATTCCTCTGGGCAGGTCTTCACTTTCAACAGACTTAATCTTTTAGACAAGTAATTTTGTTGACAGTTACATTCCTCCCGATAGATTTTCACTTTTGAGGTCCCCATTATTTTAGGGTGGTCTTAAGTTTAGACATCTCCATTACTTTAGTTGAATCTTCGGTATGGATATCTCTATTTATTTAGGTTGATCTTACCTCAAATGGCCCCATTCCTATAGGTAGGTCTTAACTTTTGACAGCCCCATACTTTTGGACAAGTCTTTACTTTTGATTACCACATCCCATTAGGTAGGTCCCCACTTTGTATGGCCCAGTTACTTTAAGTAGGTTTTGAACCGGACAGCTTTATTCCTTTACAAAGGTCTTAAGTTTGGACAGCAGCATTCCTTTGGGTAAGTCTTAATTTTCAGCAGCCCTGTTCCTTTGGGAAGGAGTTCACTCATTTCCTTAGCTAGGTCTTCACTCTTGACAGCCCCGTTTCTTTAGGTTGGTCTCCTGGTGAATAGCTGATCATAGGGGGCTTCAGCTGTTGGGGCTACCTGTTGCAGTCTGCTGTTATCTTTGAAGAGAAGCCTTTAATAAATCCTTACTGCAGGGGAAATGCAGCTTTACATGGCGCCTATCTAAAGGAATATTTTGTTTGATCTAAATATAGTTTAATCCAACACTCTGAGATTTATGACCCCCCTATAGCAGCAATGCTCTCCGCACACCCACCAATGGTTGACTCACACCCATATTGATCTTTGTGCCTCACGTAGAATGGACTTTCCCCAGTTTTTGTGGGGACCTTTTCCCGACTGCTCTTTCATTCCTCAGATCCATAGCAATAACTCTGTTTGTGGATTGTGTGGCTGTTTGTCTTATTCCCCGTCGCTTACATTTTGTATCGGAGCTCGTCCTTGGTTACTTTGCTACGAGACTCTCATTGTTATTTGCCTCATACCCGGCAGCTGTGTCAAGAGTCGAGCAAAACACAAGTATAAAGAGCGATTAGGGTACAAGGATGAGCTATAGACACCGTATGGCATGAAAGAATCTGCAACTCAAAGGAAAATATGACCTCAACTTCTGGCAATGAGGCAGCCGCCACTTCTAGAAAACATCATTGTTAACCCCATAATGCTGCAGGTGCTTCCAGTACAAAATTGACAGAGTTTTTTTGGAGATCTGTTTATTTGGTACCAATCCAAGGAATTATGGTAGATTATTTTGTGCTGGTTTTGGGACCTTTTGGCTGAATGTGATCGGCCCATGCTGCCCTGAGTTACAGTGTGTATTATAAACCAAGTTACCTGCATGTCTACAGAGGGTTTTACTTTCTTTCATAACCCAGAGCTGCATTTACAGTTCTGCTGGTTGTTATTGAAAACAGTCAGTAAGCTTGTGGAAGATAACCCCGACAGCTTAGCTAGCCCCCTGTATTGCAGGTGCCGTGAGCCAGGGAAGCTATGTGGTGTTGTGGCTGCGGCAGCACTTATCACAGTGGCCAGGAGTGGTGTCGTAACCCACCCCTGGATAAATGGGCACTGCGCTTCAGGTTTGGATAACCCAAGTGTGAACAGGTGTATGGATGCAGGTGCAAAAATAATTGACCAGAGTCCAATGACTTAACCAGAATAACATGGTTTACTTGTAAAAACTTCAGTGCAATACTTGTGGTAACTGCAGTTGCAGGCAGGATGTGTAGCAATAAGAGTTGTAAGTACATAGTACTTGAGGGCCCTGTCCAATGTAGCAGTGTACTCTCCCGGGATAACGTAGTGGGGAATAGAAGAAAAAGATACTTGTACTAACTTGTATAGATACTGTGGATCTCACCGTCTTTTACCCTATAGTGTCGTGTTACTGGTCTTGCTAGGGTAGTATGAGGTCCCAGGTCCCTGAACTGGGGTGAGCAGACTTTCCAAGACTTCCCAGAATAGCCGTGCGCTACAGTAGGATACATAGGCTTAACTGCTGCTTTGTCCTACTGGGACCAGGTATACTGCCTGGTGTTTAGCTGAAGGTATCCCTGGCGTGTACAAGGTTCTCCTCAGAGGACGTCCTCCCTTCTAAGGTTCTAGCACTGCATGCTAGCGGTAGTTAACAGCAGAAAACAAGTAGCTCACTTGAATGTCTCAGTCCCTCCCCACCTCTACCGAAAAAAGATGACCCTGCCACCAGAGACTAGCTCCTTTTTATAGGGACAACTTAGCTAACCTGTGATTGATGGGGCTGTAAGTGTGCAAGAGAGGATAGACAAGATAGGAGAAAAGTGAGGGAAACCTGTCTGCACCTGTGATAGGAAGAAACGAAGCAGGTGATACAAAGCAGTTAACCTATGAGACCTTTAGCTGAGCATAGTACTGTGTACGTACAAGAAATACAACAGTGACACCTGGTGGGGAAAAATATACAATACAGACTCCTTCATTCCCTTCTGTGAGAACCTGAGGGAGTTACTTTGCCCAGGTGCATAAAGACTTAGTGGCACACCTGTGCTGGGAAACTACACAGGGACTTTTCATTTTTCCTATATGCAATGTACAAATTCTGGTGTAGAGATTAGTAAGCCCCGTCTCTGCAGTCTCTGAACAAGCAGGGAGTGCTGGGAGGCTTTAGCTCTGAAGGAAAAAGTAAAAGGAAGGTGCTACCCCAGAAAAACTTTATATGATGATTTAAAGGGGTTGTTTAGGATTCTGCATTTTTACCCAGAATCAACACTGCTGCTATCCATGGTGTATCTGGTGTTGCAGTAAGAGTAAATGATAAAAGTGACTGTTTGGCTGCATTATCACCCTCCTCCTCCCATCAGTAGTTGCAGTCTGCATGTCATGCACCAGTCCTACATAGACCTACTCAGTACCAGGCTAGACCCAGAGGTCAGGCCTGGATTGACATTCTGGCAGATCGGGCAAATGCCCGCTGGGCTTTCCAGATTACCATGGGCCGCCGGGCTGAAAATATAATTTGGCACTATTAACAGCATCTGGCATAAAGTATCTGGCAGCGGCCCTGACTATGGCAGAGGCCCAAAGCAGCTGATTAAGCTGCCGCAGTGCTGGTGCTTAATCAGCTGCTTCGGGCCGTTTTCCGGAGTCAGGGCCGCTGCCAGACACTAAATTGCCACACTTCTCATTGCATGTTGTGCTGCGAGCCCCATTACATTGATACAGGGTCCAGGAAAAGGAGAAGCCTATGTGCAGGGGTGGGGCTGTCTGCTGGCCCTACGCGTGTTGCTGTGTCTGCAGCCCCGCTCTGGGAATACAGGGCCCCCTGGGAGCTGTGGTGAGAGAGAAGTGCCATATTTTCAAGCATTTAAGGCGACTGGGCATATACGACAACCCCTGACTTTTATACGCCCGAAAATGTTAGCCCCTGCCTGACCACAGCCCTGTTGCGGTCAGGCAGGGGCTAACTACAGCTAAATTTAAACAAAAAAACGACATTTAACTAATCTGGGGCCCATTCCTGGCATCAGCGCGCCTCCTGTACCGTTCCCGGCACGGGCAGTGTGACGTACACTACCTGCGGTGGAGTCGGAGATCGCTGAACCTCTCCTGGGCATCCGAGCGTCTCATCGGAGAGGCTTGGAGACGCTCGGCTGCCGGGAGAATGAGAGAAGCTTTGGGAACTACTGGCTCCTCTCTCATTCTCCTGAAGCTCTCCCGGCAGCCGAGCGTCTATGATGAGACGCTCGGCTGTGCAGGAGAGGTTGAGCGATCTCCGGCACAGGTAGTGTACATGCCTGCGCTAGGAACAGTATGGGAGGCGCGCCGATGCCAGGAACGGGGCCCTAGGGGAGTCAAATGTTTTTTTTTTTATATAATGGTTGCCCCATATGGTGGGGATGCGGCCATTTTGGAGCCCCCACACCGTATGGGACGACCATACCCTGCGTATAAGACGACCTTTGACTTCTAAGAAGATTTTTTCGGGGTTACAAAGTCGTCTTGCGATGCCCTGGCCCCTAGGGGCCACTCCGCAGTGTAGATGGTGCTAACAGGCAGGAACCGGGGCAGCTGTAGGATATAGGGTTGTCACGGTGAAGGCACGAGGGTGATACAGCTGGAAACCGGGCTCCTGACCATGCGAGAATACCGGGCATGCGATTCCTCGTTGTCCTTAGTCAGGGCACCAATTATCACACCAATGCCAAGGTTCAGAAACAACGGTAGTTGTATATTTATTGTAACGGTGGTAACTAGTAGCAACAGTCTCTCCGGATGAAACTGGGAATAAGGCAGACTTGAATAAAGCAGAGTAATGGGTGATGCTGCAATAGGCTGTGAGAGTAGCGTGCTGAATGATGGGAGTAGTAGTGAAACTGAAGTTGAGATGCTGGGTGGAATGAGACTTGAATGAAATACTTGCTGTTGATGATAAGAGAAGATGATGATGAGAGGAACTGAAGAATGACTGAAGAACGGCACCCAGATGAGAATCTTGAGACTTGAGACAGGAACACAGCCAGTGGACTGGAGCAGCAGAGCACAATGCAGGCCTCTCTCCTTAGCAGGGAGAGAGGACAGACACACAACCTATCCCCTATGGGGCAGGGAATAGACTGAGGTAGAACAGGAAGTCACATGGTAACCCCAGCCAAAAGCTCGATGACCATTGGTGTTACCATGGAAGCAGGGCACAGTCACGTGACATCCAGCCATTGCATCATCACACCATTAGGCATATACAGAGAA
The DNA here is from genome assembly GCF_027789765.1 of Dendropsophus ebraccatus. Lineage (NCBI taxonomy): Eukaryota > Metazoa > Chordata > Amphibia > Anura > Hylidae > Dendropsophus > Dendropsophus ebraccatus. The sequence continues at coordinate 16,231,271 of NC_091465.1, forward strand.
ATATACATGAGAAGTACCATACTTGAACACTAGGAGGCGACATAATACCATTAGGCACTGATACCTGAATATACATGCAATAAATGAATGGAATAGCAGACCTGAATACTGCAGGGGTGACACAATACACGCAGTTTGCAGTGGACCATAGCTTTCCAGAACAGAACTGGTTATAATACAAGTGTGACCATAAGAAGGCTGTTCTGGGACACTGCAGTCTTATACGCTGGAAAATACGGTAGCATCCTGGCTCAGGCAAGTGACGTCATCACACACTTCCTGCATCGGGTGCATCCCTTTGCTGGAGGAGACTCGCATTGTGGGAGCCATGGAAGATAAGTAATCAGCTGCATACTGCCCGTGGGGGTGGGGCTCAGAGAGGATGGGCGGAAGTTACCTACTACTATAGGGGCACTATTGGGGGGAGTAAATAGTATATCTGGCAGTGCAAGGAGGAGTTACCTACGATATGGCACACTATTGGGGGGCAAACTATTATAAGAGACTCAGTTGGAATTAAAGGAAAACTATTAGTAGGTTCATGCAGATGAACCTGCTGATAACTCCTGGTAGCCCTCTCATGTCCTCTTCCCAGCGTTGATCCTCTGGTGCTTGTAAATCACTTTAATCCTAAAGAAATATGTAAATTAGTATGTTTGGGGCGGCCCCCCCCCCCCCCCCCCCCCCCCACTGCACCATTTGCCACTGCATGTTCTACATTCACGCCTAGGTCAGTCTCAAGTATGCATGAATATAGAAGGCAACATGCAGTGGCAAATGGTGCAGTGGGGGGGGGCCTAGTAACACCCACAGGGCCCCTAACATACTAATTTACATATTTCTTAAGGATTAAAGTGATTTACAAGCACCAGAGGAGCAACGCTGGGAAGAGGAGGTGAGAGGGCTACCAGGAGCTATCAGCAGGTTCATTTGCATGAACCTACTAATAGTTTTCCTTTAACTAGTATATGGGATGGATTACCTACTATATAAGGCACTATTGGGGGATATTCTATTTGGGACACTTTTATAGTAGAACTCTGGAATTAAGGGTAATTTAAAAATAAATAATAATAACAATTTTAGGATCACCTACTGCATTAAGGAAATAATGGGGTAACTACTGTGTGGGGGCACTACTAGGTATAGCTACTGTATGGAGCACTATTATTGGGTAACTTTGTATAGGGCAGTAACAAGTGGTACTGTTAAGGGAATTAATACCGCATGAGCTACAGAAGGGGGTATTATTACTATTTGGGTCATTATGGATGGGCAGAGATGGGTAGGAAGTATTATGAAAGAGCAGAACCTAAGATGTGTTTCTGACAGATTCAGTGGAGATGAATGGTAACCAGAAGAAGTCATCATGACAGCCTGGGCCAAATAGGGAAGACAACAAAAGAGGAAAACCCCAATCAGAGAACACATCATATGTGAGACACTAAATGTACATTTACTTTGCTATAATATGCTCACTGTATGGAGGTATATATTATCTGCATTTAGTGTATTGTATACAGTATGATGGTATTAGTCATTAGATGGTGGTAATATGTGGTCATAGTATGGCAGTGTTATTTGCTCCCCCCATCCTTTATAGTGCATGACCTCCTCAGTCCCTATAGTGTGGTAAGAAGGTGCACACTGTAAAGGATGGGGGAGGTAGGGAGTTGGTGCACTATAAAGAACAGGGTCCAGAGGTTTTAAGCTGTGTAGTTATTGTGTTTGGCATATGTTAACAGAGTGGTCAGAATTTTCATGAGTATTAATTTTTTTTAGAGGTCTGGGATCGGGGAAGACGTGACCTGTGAGTCCCTGGCCAATGCGGTCACTATGTGCTCTCCTGACATCTCTTATAGGAAATATCTATGCTGCCCATGAGATAACAATTCTGGAGAATCTTACGAGCTTTGTGCTGTGCTCTTCCTCTGTTACTCCTGGAAATATAAGACACCGGCTTAGTCTACATGAAGACTTTTAATGACACAAGAACATAAAGTTCTATAATGTTCTCTGTTTCCCAGGCCTGACTGACATCTGGTTATAACCAATCCTCTGCCTAATAGGATGTGTCCCCCCAGTCTGATATTGTCAGTGATGATTGGATGGTTGAGTGTATAGGGACCAGAGGAACCATTTCCAGGAAGAATAACAGGGGAACTGCTCAATACAAAGGTAGGGAAGAAAGATGCCCCTGAATTATTTTAGTAGTGTAACTTTAACTATCCTGGGGCTCTGCTTTTCCTTAAGGCTGGGTTCACACACAGTATATTTCAGGCAGTATTTGGTCCTCATGTCAGGTCCTCATAGCAACCAAAACCAGGAGTGGATTGAAAGCACAGAAAGGCTCTGTTCACATAATGTTGTAATTGAGTGGATGACCGCCATTTAATGGCAAATATTTGCTGTTATCTTAAAACAACAGCCGTTGTATTGAAATAATGGCCGTTATTTACTGTTATATGACGGCCATCCACTCAATTTCAACATTGTGTGAACAGATCCTTTCTGTGTTTTTAATCCACTCCTGGTTTGGGTTGCCATGAGGACCAAATACTGCTTGAAATATACTGTGTGTGAACCCAGCCTAAAAGTAGTTTACAGGGCAGAATACTCTGGCCTTTATTAGTACAAATCACAAGACAGATGACAGTGTTTTGTGTCTGATCACAGCTGTATACTAGTAATGAGCGAATATTAATAATAATACTAGTGAAATATTCGAATATTCGATGTTCGTACGAATATCACCTGTATATTTGAATATTCGATCAAATAATCGATCCCATTAAAGTCAATGGGAACAAGTATTCGATTATTGAAAAACATCTATTCCACCACTTGGAGGTAAAAACCGGAAGCTGGGGGATTTGAACGCTTATCGAATATTTATTGAATATTCGGCAAACTATTCGATAATATTCGATAGATCGAATACCTTACTATTCAATCGAATATCTATTCGATCGAACAGTATTCGCTCATCACTACTGTATACTCTTATATAGTCTGCAGGGTGACAATACTGTTAAGCGCCTGCATACAACTGGTATCTGATCATATCCCAAAAAATTTCTGCGTGGCACAGTTGATGCAATGGGTGCAGGGAGACTTGTATGTGGGCTGGTGGGGCGTGTGTGCCAGGGCTGCTTTTCTGTCCCAGTCCGGCCCTGCCAGAGGTCATGTGCCATAAGGGGCCGACTCTCAATCCTTGGCGTTTGCTCTGCACCGCATGGATTTGATAATGTCTGTGATTTAAGCGCTGCAGATGTTAATTGTGTTGCGTCTCCTTGCAGGAACCAGCCGCCGCTGCCGCGGTCTGGACACGGTCACATCATTGCGCACAGTTGTGATAAAAGACCTTTCCAGCTCATCCTTGTTTATAGAGCGCACAAAGCAATTATAAGACATCTTCAGCGGGGAAGAAGGAGACAGATTTAAGATCTCTCCTATAAGACGCCTTCAAAAGTGTCTTGATGAGTTTGAGGCGATAATTCTTGAAAGCTATCCCAGGAGCGCTGATTATGTGCCAGGCATAATTAACCCCTGTATCCCTGATTCACAGTGTGCATACGTCCATGTAAACCTGACCTTTCCAAAGCTAGCCGTGGCTGATTATCCACAAAACATATTGCCCTGTGTAAGGCGGTGTTCCCACATGCATGCACACGCAGTGTCGTACTGGCTCACCAAAGGACCAGAGGATCCTTCGGTGGGCCCCCAGATTTAGAACCTGCAAAAACACTGACTGACATGTTATTTCTCACTGGTTCTTCATTGGTGGGCCCCCAGGATCATTTCCTCTGGTGGGCCCCAGTCTGACACTGTGCACAGGCATGTGTCTGAACCACACAGCCTTGCATTCTCCATTCTCTATCACACGGAGCAATTACCGTTTAAAAATTTGCTATAACGATCAAAAATGAGTGTCTGTCCGTGTAATAACACCCGATGATCAAACAATAAATGAAAAATCGTTCATTTTTGTCTTTCAAAATATTGAGAAATTGCCATTGGTAGTTTGCCGATCATTCGCATATGTGTTCCTGTAATAAGTCTTCGGACAATAAAACATATTGTGTAGATTGTCCAGAGGGATGATGAGCGACCATATAACAACGTAAAAACAATTATTCATAACGGTAATCGATGAATGTAATTACCTTAGATTCGTTCGCTACAAAATCGCTAGTTTTCACTAGTGATCGATCGTTATAGCGAATAACGTGTAATACGACCTATGAGGGCCCTACTAAACGGGACGATTGTCGCGTGGAAAATCTTTATATCTTTCAAATTTAAACGATAATCGTCCTGTGTAATTGCAGGCAGGGATCGAAAAAATAGTTTGTTGATTTAGATCTAAATATAAATCATTATTAATCTTTCGCTAATCGTTCAGTGTAACTGCACATCATTCCTTCTTTTGCTTGGACCAGATTGAGTAAACGATCGTAGTAATGATCGTAACTAACAACCACCGTTCCATTTAAAATGGTGAAGGATTTCTGGTTAACGATAAAGAATCTCGTTTGCGATCGTTTGTGGTTAATCGGTTATCGTTAAAAATTGCTTTGTCTAATAGGACCCTAAGAGATCGGAGCATCTTGTGCATTGCAGAGAAGGGAATGGGCTGAAGAATGGAGGAGTGATCTTGGGTCTGCCCGCCTGCCGGACTTTAGACTTGTAGACGAGGAATTGTTGCCACCTTACCGGCCGTATTACACGTCATGATATAAGGGGGAAGTGAGCGCCAACCTGTCAGGTCAGCCAGGACTGTGGTTGGTCGGTAAATCTCACACAGTTCTTCTCTGTATTTTTGTGTTACCTGTTGCTTTTCCCATTAGACTTGGAGCCATAAAAAAGCGAAGAATGAAAGTTTGTAATTACATTGATGTCAGTCGGATGTCTGTCAGGTGCTGGCATCTAGTTTTGTAACCACCCAGAAAGCTGGTGAATTAGATTTCAGTCGCTAGTTTGCACAGAATACAAATGTTTGTGTAAAGAAGCAGATGGTAAATCAAGAGCGGGGTTGAGGGTACAGAAGGATGGGTAAGAGCGGGGTGTGAGGGTACAGAAGGATTGATAAAAGCGGGGGTAATGGTACAGAAGGATGGGTAAGAGCGGGGTGTGAGGGTACAGAAGAATGGGTACGAGCAGGAGATGGGTACAGAGAGATGGGGAAGAGTGGGGGACTGGTACAGAAGGATGGGTAAGAGCGGGGGGGAGGGTACAGAAGAATGGGTACGAGCAGGAGATGGGTACAGAGAGATGGGGAAGAGTGGGGGACTGGTACAGAAGGATGGGTAAGAGAAGAAGATGGGTACGAGCAAAGGACGGGTAAGGAGCAGTCACAAAGCGATGAGTAAGAGCAGGGGGCAGGTACAGACAGAGGGATGGGGGGCCGGTACAGCAGGATAGGTAAGAGCAGAAGATAGGCAAGAGCGACAGACGAGTACAGCACAATGGGTAAAAGCAGGAGATGGGGTAAGAGCGGTGGACAAGTACAGCAGGATGGGTAAGAGTGGGAGGTACAGGCAGAGGGATGGGTAAGATTGGGGGGTGGGTACAGGCAATGGGATGGGCAGGAGCAGGAGAATGGGTACAGGCACAGGAATGGGTAAGAGTGTGAGAGGGTACAGGCAGAGGGATGGGTAAGAGCGGGGGTACGGGCATAGGGATTACTAATAGCTGGTACCGCCAGTGGAATGGTTAGGGGTGAAGGTGGGGGGTACAGGCATAGGCATGAGTAAGAGGGAGGTTCAGGAAGAGGGATGGGTAATAGCGGGAGGTACTGCCAGAGGAATGGGTAGAAGGAGGGGCAGGGGGGTACAGGGATAGGGAGGAGTAAGAGAGGGGGGTTCAGGCAGAGGGATGGGTAAGAGCAGGTTGGGGCAGGTAAAAGCAAATGGAAGAGTACAAGCAGGTGGATGTGTAAGAGCAAGAAGAAGCAGACAGGCTGATGGATGGGGAAGACCAGGGTGATGGATTTTAGCAATGAAGGTTACAGACAGGGGACAGGCACCTCCAGAGGAAAGGGTATAAGCAGATTGGTGTCTAAAGGCTGAGGGATGGGTACAGGCAATAGGATGGATACTAGCAGAGGAATGGGTAAGTCAGATGGATAGATACAGAAAGTTTTATGGACATAAGGAAAAGCACAGGTTGAAGGATGGGCACAGGCAAGGGACGGGTATAAGCAGATTGTGATGAACATATGATTTATTGCGGTAACCTGGCTCTACGGTTCTGTTCACATCTTGTATTTATAACTCAGATGTATATAACTATAAGTCAGCTATTATAGAGTAACTGTATGTGTCACTCACAGCCCATTGTAATAAACCTATCCTCTTCAGGACAGGTAAAATGGTATGCCTACCCCTATCCTTATTGCCCATTATACCCTGTGAATATGTTTGCCATTGGTGTGTGTCGCAGGAGCATGTACACCATGTGAACATGGCCTTACACTTAGTAGATGAGTAACCTGCTGTAGATCATCTCACAGGCCGGGGCGGATTAACTTTACCATAGGCCCCGGGCTGTTCACCAAGCCTGGGCCCCCCCACCCCACTGTAACTATGGCAGCACTAGAGTGGCGTTCATAGTACAGGATAGATAATGTCATGATGACCTAATTTGTGCAAAATTGTGGTAAAAAGCACCAATTTTTTGCAAATCATGGCAGAAGTGTAGGCAGGAGACAATAAACCACTGACAGTATAGGTCTTTTTGGGCAGCCATGGGCCCCTCAGGAGCTCAGGGCCCAGGGCTACACCTCGAAACTGACCTATTATAATCCGCTACTGCTCACAGGACATTTAGGGCCACATGTATCATCCTGCGAACGGATGATTTTCGGCGGAAAGTGCCGATTTGCGTATTATTTTATAATAAAATAAAATAAAATATTCGCAAATCGGCACTTTCCGCCGAGTACGCCAGGGGGGCGGAAAGGGGGCGTGTAGTGGGCGGAACGGAGGGCGCGGACTCAGAGTCCGCGCGATTTACCATCCGTCCAAATATACGCCGAAAACCTACTCCAGTCCTCAGCTGGCGTAGGTTTTCGGCGGTGCGCACCGGCGTGCACGGGATTTATGTAGAGGCAGTCCGCCTCTACATAAATCTCTGTAGCGCCGGAGCTGCGGGGGCATTTTTAAGTCCGGCGTAAAAAATGACGGACTTAATAAATGCCCCCCTTAGTGTTAAGTGAAGAACATCACAGGTTGCGGTAACTTCCCTCGACCCACTGTCTCCGGGAGATTTCACTGTACGAGATTCACAACCAAATAAAGTTTGTCGTGTTTTTCTTCCTTTGCTTCTCGTCCTCGGAGGCAGATTGGTTTTGTTTTTTTTGCGAATTGTAATGTAATTATGAAGGATCATTAGTCAAACAAATAAACAGAAGTAGCGGATGTGCCAGGATCCCACAGATCAAAGTAAAGAGAGATTCATTTTCCATTTAATGGATGAAGCTGGGGAGGGGGGCAGCGGCGGCGCCTCATTTGTTTCTGACCCATGATGCGGGACCCTCCACTTTAGGGACCCTTTAATTAAAGCCTGGATTAATGTTATTGCTCCTCTTTTTTTCTGCTTCATTGACTACAGTATACAGTATATCACAGTTAACACATTAGGTGGTGGAAGATCAAGAGGGGGGTATTATGTACTACTGGACTACAAGCTGCTTATGCAGGCGAGACTCTAAAAAGTTGCTTAAAGGGGTATTCCACTCAAACAGAACTTTTGATATGTTGCTACCCATGGTGAGACTAACAATTCCTTCCATACTTGTTATTATCTATGCAGTCTCCTTCCTCCAGTTCTGAGCTGCTGCTTTCTGCTGAAAACAACAATACTCTGTGTGAGCTTTTTCTCCATCTCCCCCTCCTTACCCCTCCCTTCTGAGACGGCTGATGTAAACAAGTCCCTATCAGCAACTTTGTAATGCTAGGATAATTCATCACAGTGAGTTCAAAAGCAATTTGACCTCAGATTATCCCTCCCAGCATCACAAACAATTTACAAAGTTGAAGATACAGCCTTCCAGGAACTTGTTTACACCATCTGCCTCAGAAGGGAGGGGGGAGGAGGGGGAGACAGAGAGAAAAGCTCACACACAGATTTTTTATGTTTTCAGCAGAAAGCAGCAGCTCAGAACTGGTGGAAGGAGACTGAATAGATAATAAGTATGGAAGGAATTGTTAGCAACATATGGAAAGTTATGTTTAAATGGAATACTTTAATTTTGCATTCTAAAAACAAAGGAACAATTAAAAAAAAAAAACAATTGGAAGGTGTCTATAGAATGTAATGGCAGCAAATGGAGACCACAAAGGATGTCACTGGGTCTGTTCACCCATTGTCCTGACAGAATATATAATATATGTGCAGAAGGGTTTGGTGCAGGGGCCAGCGGTGATCTGTGTGTTCCCTGTAGGAGGCATGCACTCTTCCACATTGGAACTGCTTTAGACAATATTGCAATTTTAATTTTAATTTAAATTGCAATATCAAGGTAAATTGCAGTTTGATATCGAGTATTATCGCTATAGCAGTAGGCATAAAATCTCGTTCAGCTGCACACCAGATTTGTGGCTGCATGAAAAAAAACTGTAGCTGTAAAGCATCACGACGCCAAAATGCTCCAATTCCATCATGAGTCACCCTGCACTTGTCTTGTTAGTAGGGTTTGCAGCGATACATACAGGGCCGTATTTACCACTAGACACCCGTGGTCCGGTGCCTAGGGCAGCACCTTGCAGGGGGGCAGCACCAGGGAGCAGGGGGACAGAAAAAACTAATTTTTTTGTTTTAATTTTTTTAGTTTCCCTCCTCCCGTTCAGACTTTCCAGTAAATCTGGTGTCTTTTCCAGGGGGGTGGGAGGTATGGTGGTATTGGTCAGGTCTGGTATTGCCAATAGGTGCGTGAAGATGGGGCGTCTTTAGGTTTAATGCCTAGGGCAGCAGCAGCTGTTAATACAGCCCTGGATATATATATATATATATATATATATATATATATATATATATATAGGACTGACAATCCATAGCATGAAGACTGTCACCCCACACCAAACCAGGCACGTCTGCCAGCTGCAACAAGCCAACAGCGGGCTGTAGCCGTTCATGAACGCGGCTTCTCACTCGTCCGACACCTGCAAGAAGTGACAGAGCTCTGACTGATGGATTCTCCGAGCAGTTTGTCAGATGAGATTGGAATTCACAGCTTCTCGTTCCCATCATGTCAGCCTTGTATATTCCTTCCAGCAGCATCAGCAGCTTGCAGGAGGCCCCCACCAGGCCAGGTGTTCAGGATGGCCCATATTCCGTCCTGACGGCTCATCAGTTATTTTTACCAGTAGCTGCGGTCTTTCTCTCCCCATTGTCTGCAGCATCTCAGCCTTGTCTTACCCCCCTCTTCTCTATCATCTCTCCTATATGGCGACTCGTTCTGTGCAGATATATGTCACCGTACGTTCCGGCATTGTTTAGCTAGGAAGCATCTCAGTTACTATACGTGACCCCCAGATTGTTCTCAACGCCGGGGCAGGCCCTCATCATGACAAAAGATCCATTTCTATTGTATTGTATTCTAGAAATAGAGTATCAGCTCCACCATGTGGCGTTCTGCTGGCGAGGTCAGTCAGCTGCTGTAAAACACTGTGATAATTCTGAGCTGAGGTGCAGGTAGACTGTCCTTCACCTAGGACAGAAGGTTCAGGCTCCTGCCCATTCATAGTGGCTTTTTGGCATTCTTTATAACGCTCAACACCAAGGCATATACCCCCCTCCCCACCGCCGCCCCAATACCTACACCCCGTTTTTGGCCATATTATTTTATTTCAATGTCTCGGCAATGCAACATGTGTATCAGAGATGTCTCGTGATGTGTGAAGGTTGATGACTTGCAGCAGATTTTTTATTACATTGTAAACTTGTTCTCATTGTACACACAGGACAGATTATCAGGAAGATCTGATAGGTTATTACTGAATTATCCCATAAGGAATAGACCCCAGTGTGCAGGTGGCTGACTCCAAAGTCACCTTCTGTTAGGTCTGTCCCTTGCCACCCCCTTGGGGTCCCTTACTGTGTCGAAGCCTGCGTCCATTCTATGATGCATGGTGGCTCAGTGGTAAGCGGGGTTGATGTGATGCCAGGGCCCCTAGGGGCCACTCCGCTGAGAGGGTGTTGTAGCGGGCAGGAACCGGGGCAGCTGCTAGCTAGAGGGTTGTCACGGTTTAGGCATGAGGGATCACAGCTGGAAACCGGGCTCCTGACCGAGCAGAGACTAGGCATGCGATTCCTCGTTGTCCTTAGTCAGGGCACCAATTATCACACCAATGCCAAGGTTTAGAAACAACGGTAGTTGTATATTTATTGTAACGGTGGTAACTAGTAGCAACAGTCTCTCCAGATGCAACCGGGAATAAGGCAAACTTGAATAAGGCAGAGTAATGGGTGATGCTGCAATAGGCTGCTAGAGTAGCGTGCTGGATGATGGGAGTAGTAGTGATACCGAAGTTGAGATGCTGGGTGGAATGAGACTTGGATGAATACTTGCAGTAGATGAAATGGAATGATGAGGAAGATAACGGAAGCGACACCCAGATGAGGATCTTGAGACTTGAGACCGGAACACAGCCAGTAGATGGTAGCAGCAGAGCACACTGACCTCTCTCCTGGCAGTGGAGAGAGGACACACACACAACCTGTCCCCCTGAAGGTGGAAGACAGGACTGAGGTAGGACAGGAAGTCACATGGTAACCCCAGCCAAAACTCGATGACTATTGGGGTTACCATGGCAACAGGGCACAGTCACGTGATACACCAGCCTTTGCATCATCACCATTTGGGCATATACTAGAGAATATACATGAGACATGAGCATAACAGCAAACCTGAATACTGCAGGGGGTTACACAATACACAGTTGCAGTGGACCATAGCTTTCCAGAACAGGAATGGTTATAATAAAAGTGTAAAGACAGAATAGCAGACAAAATGGCCTGTTCTGGGACACTGCATTCCTGTAAGCAATTGCAGTTCTGTCCCATTCAAGTTAACAGGAAAACGCTGCAGTTCCTTGCACCACTGCTTCCAGGAAAAGCGCTAGTAAATTTTAAAGCCCCTCCAAACAGCTGGGTTCCAGGACTTAGAGCCCTGGTCTTCTAACATTGATGGCCCAGGCACAGGCCCAAGCTTTAGGGCCCCAAAAGGACCTTGAGATCTTAAAGGGGTTATCCAGCATTAAGAAAAAAAATTTAAATAATGCTGCCCTGCTGGAGAACATAATAAACATCTAGGGGGGGGATTTACTAAAGGTACGCCAAAGGCGTACGCCAGGGAGAGGGTGCAGATTCGCCCCTTCTCCCTGGTGTACGCCTCCCGTACGCCCCGCTCACCCGATGGGCAGGCTGGCGGAGCTTGCGGGGGCATAATGAGGCGTGGAAGAGGCGCGGCCTTCTCACGCGCCTCATTTGTAATACTTTACGCCTGGTACGCTGGGCGCAGATTCGGGTGCCCAGCCGGCCGGATTCACTTAGAGGCGTAAATCCGCCCCCCCCAATGATTCCTCTGTATCCTTCTGCAGTTCCTCTGGTATGCCCTGCTGACTGCCACTGCCACTGGCCGCTGCACTGTCCCGTCAATTATTAGCTGAGCGGGCTGTCACTCCCGAGACGAGTTTGTCTCAGAAGTGGTGGCGGCGGCTGCAGTGAGCAGAGGGCACCAGAACGCGCAACAGGACACCAGGGGAATGTAGAGAGGTAGGCATAACATGTTTATAGCATAAAAGGAGAATATTTCAGCTCACCCTATGCCAGATATCCCCTTTAAAATACTGTAAAAATGTCCCAGCTTCCTGTAGTAATATTCAGTAAGGGTTTAGGACAGCAGCTGTATGAGGGATGAAAGTAATTTAATACAGTTGTGCTGTTTACCAGCAGGGGGCAGCACTACACATTACATTTTTTAATGTTTTCTTTCTACTTTAAAAATGTATGTTACTTTTAATGCTTCACGTTTCAGCTCATGAACAGTTCTACAGAAGATATTGATGCAATTCCCTGGCAGTGAAGCAGTTAACGGGACTTGGACTTATTCATTTGCAAGGTCTCTGCCAAAATCCATTTTATAACCTCTGAAATGTAGTCACTTAGAGGTGGTTCACTGTTCTTAATGGAATACGGGTCATTCATAAGAGAAGTGATATTGCGCTTGTTCACAGAATAATCAGCTGTACAATTTTATGACTAACAAGTGGCATCTTCCATTGTGGTAGTAAAATACGTGTAATGAGTGTGTGAGTGCAGAGGGTGACGCCAGCTCTGGCACTGCTGCAGCTCTGCGCCCGTACCTCATAGGGATTCAGGTGGAAACAATAACCAGGATCTGCCAAATATTACAGAATCGCTCTAGACAGTTATGATGATAAGCAGCACAGCAGGCACCGTAATTCTGAATGGTTATGTTACCTATTTGTAGCTATTACACTACAATGTATGTCTTCTACGTACAAGAAAATAACTTCTATAATACTGTTCCATATGTACAAGAATATAACTAATATAATACTGCCCCTATATACAGGAATATAACTACTATAATACTGCTCCTATATACAAGAATATAACTACTATAACACTGCCCCTATATACAAGAATATAACTACTATAATACTGCCCCTATATACAGGAATATAACTACTATAATACTGCTCCTATATACAAGAATATAACTACTATAATACTGCTCCTATATACAAGAATATAACTACTATAATACTGCTCCTATATACAAGAATATAACTACTATAATACTACCCCTATATACAAGAATATAACTACTATAATACTGCTCCTATATACAAGAATATAACTACTATAATACTGCCCCTATATACAAGAATATAACTACTATAATACTGCTCCTATATACAAGAATATAACTACTATAATACTGCTCCTATATACAAGAATATAACTACTATAATACTGCTCCTATATACAAGAATATAACTACTATAATACTGCTCCTATATACAAGAATATAACTACTATAATACTGCTCCTATATACAAGAATATAATTACTATAGTACTGCTCCTATATACAAGAATATAACTACTATAATACTGCTCCTATATACAAGAATATAACTAATATAATAGCAATGAAAGAAATAGATACAGGCACTCACCAATGGTAGATGGTGTCTTTATTCAGGCACTATTCACAGCAGGGAAGGGAGGGCAGGTGGAAGTGCAGGCGCACGCTACCCCAGGACAGCTGTTTCTCGCCTAATTGGCGCTTCCTCGAGCTAGGGTATTACGTGACTGCAGGAAGGGGAGGGTGTTTATATAACAGATCGTGACACTAAGTGAAAAAAGTGATAATGTACCACAGTGTTAAAAAAACATTACAGTCAGTCAGGGGCGTAGCTAATGTCTCCTGGGCCCTGGTGCAAAAGGTCAACTTGCCCCCCCCCCCTTTCCAAGCGATGCTATAGATAGATAGATAGATAGATAGATAGGAGATAGATAGATAGATAGATAGATAGATAAAATCTCAAGACTGATAATACCAATACCACCAGTATATAAGAAATATTATCACCGCAAATATTGCCGCCATACTGTTACTGACCAAATTCTGTATACGGAGACCAATATTGACAATAATACCAGTAAACCAGCAAATATTACCGCCAAACCACAACCACTACCATGTTGTTACTGACCAAATCCTGTATACTAAGATCAATAAAACACAGTACCAGATTACAAGTAACAAATATTACCACTGCATACTGACTAACACCACCACATACTGACTAACCCCACCGCTGCTATTGAATTATAACACCACCACTGCTACTGATTAATACCACCACATACTAACACCACCGCTGCTACTGACTAACACCACCACATACTGACTAACACCGCAGCTGCTACTGAATAAGATCCACTGTACAAAGATCACTATCACATACAATCTCATACAGTCACATAGAGGGAGACCCAGCTCTATGCAGACTCTTTACACCATGTACATTACAGTGCAGATAGATTTAGTGACACACAGGGGGACGTCTTCTCTGATCGGAGTTCTTCCCTTTTCATCTTCTTCTCCATCTGCCCTGGGCTGTTATGAGAACTTCTCCGAGCCACAAATCCACAGAATCTGCCAGACAGACATATTAGGCTCCTCACTCTGGCACCATCCTCATCTCTATACTAACTGCACATCTGTATTGGCCCCTTTACACCCTCGTTTAGTGGGTAGGCTGACTCTATGTGACCCCCTTATAGTATATGCCCCCTCTGTGTGGTCCACTATAGTACATGCCCTATTGTATAAACCCCCGTGTAGTCCCCCTTATAGATGGCCCCCCCATGTATTCCCCTTATAGATGGCCCTGCATGTGTTATCTCCCTTATAGATGGCCCCCTGTTAGCCCCCATGTAATCCCCCCTAATAGATGGCCTTCAAGTTTCCCCTTATAGATGCCCCCCAGGTAATACCCCTTATAGATGCCCCCCCAGGTAATACCCCTTATAGATGCCCCCCCAGGTAATACCCCTTATAGATGGTCCCCCCCAGGTAATACCCCCTATAGATGGTCCCCCCAGGTAATACCCCTTATAGATGGCCCCCCAGGTAATACCCCTTATAGATGCCCCTCCCAGGTAATACCCCTTATAGATGGTTCCCCCCCCAGTTAATACCCCTTATAGATGTCCCCCCCATGTAATACCCCCTATAGATGGTCCCCCCAGGTAATACCCCTTATAGATGCCCCCCCAGGTAATACCCCTTATAGATGCCCCCCAGGTAATACCCCTTATAGATGCCCCCCCGGGTAATACCCCTTATAGATGCCCCCCCAGGTAATACCCCTTATAGATGGCCCCCAGTCTGTGCAAAAAAAACAAAACAACAACACAACTCACCTGACAACTCGCTCCCCCGCCATGTCTCTCTCCTCTTGCAGTCCAGTCTGGCTGTCGGCTGGCACGCGGCTCCCCGGCTCTGTCCCCGGCAGCACAAGCATCAGTGAGCTCAGTGTGCGCGCTGGGGATGTTACTTCTGGCACGGGGGCGCTTGTTATAGATGCACCCTGCGCCGGAAGTACTTCTCCGGCGCACACTGACCTCACTGATACTTGTGCTGCCGGGGACGGGACAGGCCAGGGGACCCGTCCCAGCCTCCCTCTTGTGACCGCAAGCAAAATCCTGCTTGCGGTCACAAGAGGGAATGGGAGGGGGCAGTGCGGTGGTAAGGGGGGGCTTCGCAGGCCCCCCCCTTCGGTGGCGACCGCCGCGACCACGGTAGCTACGCCACTGCAGGCAGTCATTAAAGTCGTTGCGCTCATTTAGTCCCAATGGACCTGTTGTATTGAGTTTTGAGATCCAAAACACCTCCTTGGTCAGCAATAGCTTATGTCTATCTGCTCCCTCTGGAGGGGTATTGACCCTTTGTAAACCAAAGAATCTCATGCAGCTAATCTCACCTCCATAAACTTGACGCATGTGGTCGCTGAGGCGGGGAACACCTTTACCGGGTTGTACATGTGTTCTTTAAAACGCACCCACATGCATCTTTTCGTTTTTCCTACATAAAATCTTGCTGAAAACAGTAGAGAGGAGTTTGTGCTTCAAGTTTAGAGCAGTGAGAGGTTTGTCATGAGAGTCCCAACCCAATGTAGAAGTGTTCTCTGTCAGAACTTTAGAAGAGGAGGAAGTAGAATACTGAAGACTTGAGAGTAGAAGTATACTTGTGCCTGTGTTTCGACCTTAGCTGTCGTTATACTACCTGTTGCCCTACAGTGTCGAGTGACCCGTCCTATTAGAGTGTTACAAGCCCTAGACCTTGTTACCTAAGTTGAGCAGAGTGGTCAGGATTTTCTGATGACACCGAGACTGTGAGATAAATTCTGAAGGCTTCTAGCAACTTTGCTCTATGCGGATCAGTTCCTCTTATTATCAGGATACTGTCCTGCACTTTTAGACGTGTTCTCGGCGTAGGTTGGGGTGTTCTTTTTTTTTTTTTTTTTTTAAACTCTTTTTATTGAAGGATATGCAATAATCACACAAGCTTCATACAATGTCATTGCAAAGAAGTATCAAATAAAAAGGTAAGAAAATTCGAACTTAGGGTGTACAAACTGACATTGGAGGCATACAATCACAAGAGATGCGGAAATAAGCTCGTGTGAGCCAAGGGTATTCAATAAACAAAAAGATGCGGTACATCAAATAACTAGGAAACAGCACTAGACCCTTAGACATTGTCTTAATTGCTAAAGAGTTTGTCCAAGGCCACATAATACATACATACAAAAACAAGTGTCCTACTCATTTCCTCTCGGAGAGGGTAGGTTGTGGTTATCAAGCCTAGCAAATCTGTTCGGCTGGAAGGCGGTTAATGGTAAATTACACCACCAACCCCAAACTTTCCTAAATTTACCGGCACAACCTCTGTGTTTAAAAACTATATATTCATACGACAATATTGAATTCGTGAGTTTGATCCATTTACCAATTGTGGGTGGCCTGACGTCCATCCATCTCATCGCTATAACTTTCTGCACCATGAATAGAGACTCTCTCAGGAAAATTCTGTGATAATGCGGCCAAGATTCCTCATCAAGAAGGCCCAGGAGGCAAATTTTGGGTGTACAAGGTACGGTTATACCCAACATTTGGGTCAGATGGTCTACCACAGCTTGCCAAAAATCTAGGATGACAGGGCAATTCCATATCATATGCCAAAAATCCGACCTCTCGTGCCTGCATCTATGGCATTTTGTTGAGGGATATCTGCCCAACCTAAACATCCTGACTGGAGTAAGATAGCTTTGATGTAAAATAAAAAGCTGGGTCAGCCTATTGTTAATGGCCGGTGATACATAGAGATGAGAGGACAGAGCATCAGACCATTCTTCTTCGTCTAAATTGCCTAAGCATTGTCTCCACTTCTCCTCAGCTGGAGCAGGATTATATTTCAGTCTTGAATGTATCAGAAATGAGTACAGTGCCGAAATTAATCCTCTAGGCCCCTGGGATTTAAATACTCCTATAAGAGGATAGTTAGAAAAGGGTAAGTTAGGTCCTGGGAACTGAGCATGGAAGGCATGTCTAAGTTGTAAATAACGGTATATGGAACCCCTAGGAAGGTCATACCTATCTTGAAATTGCTGGAAGGAGAAAAACGCCCAGGCATCACACACATCACCCAACTTACACACACCTAGTCGTATCCAGAATCGTGGTTCTAAATTTTCAGAAAAGTGAGGGAGACATGGGTGGTACCATATGGGAGTCTCTAACATCGTATCACTGTACCGTGTCAGCTTCTTAATCGCCTCCCACACCTGGTGAGCTAACTTATGCAGTGGCAATAGTTTAACCAATGTGTCCAATGTGTCCCCCCTCAAGAATAGGCCAAAGGTGTCTTAACTCTAGGAAATGTGCTAAAAGGTTGGGGTGTTTTTTGACTTTTCCTCTCCTGAGTAGCTTAACACTGCATAGTCTACTTCTACGTCTCCCATGTGCGTCTATTCACTACCACCGACTAGACTACACTGGACACGGACTAGAGTATGTGTGTTTCCTCTCCCCATGTGACGACTTCCTACAGGAGGTGTAATATCCCCTATGAGTGGTGGAGAAGAAAGTATAAAGAAAAAGGAATACAGAGAACTGTGCAATATACAATTGCAGTTACATACAGTAGCGACATCTTGTGGCAAAACGTAGGTACTACTTCATTACCACCTTGAGTTGAAGTGCAGACTTTTGCAAGGGGTGTACAATACTAGCAACACCTGTGGTGGGACACCATATAACTATCTAAATATTAGTAGTTATCCTACAGAAAGAGGCAGCTGCCATGAAGAAGGGGACTTGGTGTGTACAATGGTTAGATAAGTGGTACGTGTCACAGTAACATTCACATGATGCTACGAAAGAACATCATTTCCAGCAGAACATTACCCATCACACTGCCCCTGCTGTTTTGTTGTCTTGGAAAGATAAAAAGGAAAATGTGATCCATCTTCTTCCATGGCTGCATGCTCTGGCCAATTGTTGGCACTCTTAGTGATGGACGGTAAAGAAGCAAGCAGCTCATCTGTGGGATTAGGCCAGGTGTCTAGCCTTCACCTCCCATACACTGCAATGAGCCTTGGGCCTTCATGACCCTTCTTTGTTTGTTCTTCCTGGAAGTATTTCCTGCAGGTACCGACAACTACATACTGGGAACACCCAACAAGACGGGCTGTTCTGGAAATGCTGTGACCCTGTCATCTACACATCACAATTTGGCCCTTGTCAGATCCCTAAACTTGCCTATTTTTTCTGCTTCTAGCATCAACTTTAAGAACTGACTAGTCACTTTCCGATAATTTCCCCCTCTGACCAGACGCCATTGTCACCCTAGAATCCATGTTACTCACTTAATGTCATGGCTGATCGCTGTGTATAGACAGTATATAAGACAGTACCCGGTCGGCTATGGCCCCTCCCATCAATTCTTCCGTATTGACCGCACCTTCCTAGTTTACAGAATCGTAGTAACTCCTACTTTTCAGGTCGGGTTGTAATCTTGCCGGATGGTTGCTGAGTGAAGGTCATTTCTCCAGCTCAGGTTTTTCCATCTTACAGAGATCTCATTTGTCATGTTATAAACTCCTTGACGCCTTCTTCGACCCTGAAAAATGCAGCCGCACCGCAGACATATTTTACTAATGGAAGAATAATCCGGAACTGATGGGGGTCAGCCGGCTAAAAATAGAGGTCCCTTCTCTGTAGGGTTGGTAACAAGCGAAGGACCTCAGTCCTGGAGATGGGAATACTCTGTATTTATGTAGCTGAGCCGGTTATGGTGTGGGGGGGGGTGATGTATGGTCTCGAGTCTCCAGACTGATACGATTCCTGACTGCGTTTATAGCTCGGAGCTGCTTAGCCATTTGTCGATCTCGGTGACAACACTTTGTTCGGTCATTGGCGGCATATATCCAGTGTCCTCCATGAGCGCTGCTCATACTCCATTATGTGGTTTCAGTTGTGATTGGTCCCCGGGGGCGGCGAGGCTTGAGGGGGAAGCGTCTGTGTACGAGGAGCAGAGTAAATATTGATCCTCACTCCGAGCAGCTTATCAAATTGTGGAAACCTGCTCTGCTGCAGGACAAAATATACCGGGATATAAAAGTTTATGAGCGGCCTTGTGTCCTCGGCTAGACACCTATGTTCCTGTCTCCATGTATTTAGGATGCGCCGATTTAGGTGACTGATGACAGCACCAATGATGTTAAATCATGGAATGGCGCCAGTGGCGGAACCCGTGAATCCTCGAAACTGCTGTGCCATTTATAGAGTGCTGCTAATATAGATACTAGGCGTTGTTTTTACAATATACGAGGAACAGTCCAATAATTCGCCATCCCCCGGACACCAGAACCTCACACAAACAGGATAACATGAAAATATGACTCGGGTCAAGCTTGGAGCCAGAAATTGGTTAGGGAAGTCCACACACAGTAGAATTCTTCAGCCATGGACCTTGAAAATCTGCATCTGTTGCATGCGGACTATGCTTCAGAGTGTGGATTTCTCCTTATATGTTGATGGGGGATGATGATCCACATCAGAGTAAGCAGAGAGTTGGCTGCATGCTTGGTTGCAGTGCTTTGTCTAGCACATATGGAAAGCTTTTTTGAACCCCATCCACATGTATTGTTTAGAGATGACTGAAATTACAGTGGGTTAAGGTTTGTGAAACCCTGAACGCAGAAATCAATAGTCCAGGCGATTTTAAGAAACTTTGTAATTGGGTTTATGAGGCAAATATGCCATTATCTGCATTCAAAAGACTTTCCCCAGGTCCTCCCCCCTCCCTCCTCCCTCTCATCCACTGCTCATTATCAGGAAATCTCGTCTTGTTGCATCAGACGTGCCCCTGTCTGTTCTATGGAGTGGGGTGGGGGGAGGAGGGAGATTAGTCAGCAGCAGAGAACAATGGATTACACAGTGGGAGCTGTGTGAAAGCCGGTATTCAGAGGTCAGTGCTGACTTCAGAGGAGATAGCCTGGTGATGTAGCTGTAAATTAACTCTTTGTTGTCCTGTTTTGGTGGCTCATCTCCCTCCACCCCTCCCCTCTCCATAGAGAACAATGAAGACAGGAGGGAGAGCTTCAAACTGCCTACTCATTCTCATGATAAAAAAGCATTTTTGGGCTAATAAACCCAGTTAAAAAGTTACTTGAAATCGTCTGTACTATTGATTTCTGCAAAAAAAAAAATTAAAAAAAATTAAACTACACTTTAACCCATAGCTGCACCAGGACGTTATTGAACGTCCTCGTGCCGCTATGGGAGTTCAGAGGGGGGTCGCGCGGCGACCACCCTCTGAACTGCCGCGATCCCGGGTGCCGCGAGTAGCCCGGGCTCGCGGCTATTAGCGGGCACGGTCCGATCGCCGTGCCCGCTAATTAAGTACTTAGAAGCAGCTGTCAAAGTTGACAGCTGCTTCTAAATACTTGCTGTTATACATGCCTGGTGGTCTAGTGGGGGGATCGCCCCCCTGCGGCGCGATTGCGGGGGGGCGATCCCCGCATCCATCCCGGGCCGGGGTCTGCTCCGTAATGGCGCTGATCCCGGCTCGGCATTCTATTGCTTTTGGCTGCAGCAGCCAAAAGTAATAGAACACCGATCTCATGGATTCATGCAGTATAACTATACTGCATGGATCTCTATGAGAGATCAGAGTGCATATACTAGAAGTCCCCCAGGGGGGCTTCTAGTATATGTGTAAAGTAAAAGAAAAAAGTATTTTTAATAACACAAAATCCCCTCCCCTAATAAAAGTCTGAATCACCCCCCTTTCCCCATTTTATAAATAAAAATAAATAAATAAATTAATAAACAAACATGTTTGCTATCGCCGCGTGCGTAATCGCCTGAACTATTAATTAATCACATTCCTGATCTCACACGGTAAACGGCGTCAGCACAAAAAAAAACCAAAGTGCAAAATTGCGCATTTTTGGTCGCATCAAATCCAGAATAATTGTAATAAAAAGCGATCAAAAAGTCATATATGTGCAATCAAGGTACCGATAGAAAGATCATATCATGGCGCAAAAAATGACACCTCACACAGACCCATAGACCAAAGGATAAAAGCGCTATAACCCTGGGAATGGAGCGATTTTAAGGAACATATATTTTCTTTAAAAGGTTTTAATTTTTTACAAGCCATCAAATCAAATAAAAGTTATACATGTTACATATCGTTGTAATCGTAACAACTTAAGGAACATATATAACGAGTCAGTTTTACCCCAGGGCGAACATAGTAAAAACAACCACCCCCCAAATAAAAAAAAAACATTTTTTTTTTCAATTTCACCACACATATAATTTTTTTATGGTTTCCCGGCACATTTTAGGCAAAAATTACATCTGCCTTAGCAAAGTACAATTAGTTGCGCAAAAAATAAGGGCTCATTTGGGTCTCTAGGTGGAAAAATGCAGGCGCTATGGCCTTATATACACGAGGAGGGAAAAACGAAAACGCAAAAATGAAAACTGGCTGTGTCCCCTAAGGGTTAACAATCCTTGGCTTTTGCAGTCCTCTGTGGGTTGTTCTACCCTAGTCTTGTCCTAGTTACTCCACTAGGGTCTTATTTTTTTCCTTGTAGTTATATTTGCTGATGTGAATCTTAGTTACTTGTAGTTTCTCTTAGGTACAAATTAGTTCATGGATTGTGTAGGGACATTTTCATGGACAGGGAGGTGTAGTGTAATCTATTGTTGGGTTATAGTCCAGGGTTACATCTAGGCAAAGAGTAGGGGCAGCATCATTGGTTGTGCCATCATCAATTTCATCAAAACATTTATCACACATGGTGTAAAGTGAAACTGTCTCAGTTGCCCCTAACAACCAATCAGATTCCACCTTTCATTTTCCAAAGAATCTGTGAGGAATGAAAGGTGGAATCTGATTGGTTGCTAGGGGCAACTGAGCCAGTTTCACTTTACACCATGTTTGATAAATTTCCCCCAAAGTCCTTTCTGAAAGGTTTAGTGTCAGGCACTGAATATAATTTTGTCCATTTGGGGATAAGATCATAAGTCAGACCCTAGAGAGGGATCAGACCCCCCCCCCCCCATCTCCTCCTGTTCTATGACCCCTCCACCCCGACACGTCCAGCGAGTGTGGGTGAGATTGTAGCCAGTAATCGCACTTTCCCATGATGACTGAACGAGCGATACAATATCCGTACGTGTTCAGTAAACCTGGTAATGATTAGAGGTGATAATGGCCATAGCTTATTATATAAATATTATTGTGTATAATAACATAAGACACCGCATACCCCTTTAAGAGGTAGTTTTGGATTTAATGCCCAAGGCCCATTTTTTTCCAATTCTCACCTGTCACTTTATGAGCTAATAACTTTGTGATGCTTTTGCTTATCCATGTGATTCTGAGACTCTGTGATTGGGCTTAATATAAAGGATACATTTTGGTGGATTCTTTTTAGTGATTTTTTGGTGAAAACTCTGTTTTTAAGAAGGATAGTGATTCCACATACTCCAGTGAGCTAATAATTCACATTTAAAATATGTCATGTGATTTGGTAAACATTATATAAGAGTATGTTCAGGAATTTCAGGCAGAATCCACACTTAATTTTACACGTATTCCGCTTGAAATTCTGCCCGTAAAATATGTACAGAGCAATGTCCCATTGTGTTCAATGGAATTTCTGCTCTGTTGTTTACATGGTGGAATTTACGCACAGATCCGCTTCCCGCCCAAAGATTAGACATGTCAACTCTTTGGGCGGATTCCGCTAAAGAAATCCCATAGAAGTCATTGGGGCTTTCCACTTTCTGCTTGAATTTCAAGCTGAAAACTTTTCCTCTTCAATTCCTCAGTGTGAACCCTTATTTTTTTCAGAGGGCTTTAAAGCTACTCTGTACCCACAATCTGTCCCCCCCCCCCCCCAAACCGCTTGTACCTTCGGATAGCTGCTTTTAATCCAAGATCTGTCCTGGGGTCCGTTCGGCAGAAGATGCAGTTATTCTCCTAAAAACAACTTTTAATCTGGCAACGCTGTGTGTAACGGCCGGGGCTTACATTTGTATATGCATTAGGCTGGCACCACCTCTCCGTCCTTCCTCCCCACCCTCCTCATCATTAGGAATGATCCAGGAACATTTACTGCTGTTTGAGCTTTGCACAGGTGTATTAATGATCCAGCCCATGTTCATTATACACACAGGTGGGGAATAGGAAGCAATCTGCCTGGATCATTCCTAATGATGAGGAGGGTGGGGAGGAAGGACAGAGAGGTGGTGCCAGCCTAATGCATATACAAATGTAAGCCTCGGCCGTTAGACACAGCGCTGCAGGATTAAAAGTTGTTTTTATGACAATAGCTGCATCACCTGCCGAATGGACACCCAGGACAGATCTTGGATTAAAAGCAGCTATCCGAAGGTACAAGTGGTTTGGGGGGGGGGGGTCAGATTGTGGGTACCGTGTCGCTTTAAAGTTTAGCAGCAAATTTGGAAATTTTTATGAAAAGTTCCAAAAACCTACACCTATTCTGTGTAGGTGATCAGCAGTGTATTATGTACACACTCATACAGGAGGATAATAAGTATATATTACACTGCTGTATACCTACACAGAATGAAGAGATATACACATACTCATACAGGAGCATAATAAGTATATAATACACTGCTGTGTGCCTACACAGAATGGAGAGATATATACTTACTATCCTCCTGTATGAGTGTGTATATATCTCTCCCTTCTGTGTAGGTATACAGCAGTGTAATATATACTTATTATAATACACTGCTGATCACCTACACAGAATGGAGAGATAGATATGTGGGTACAGAAGTTGGATGCTGCCCTACAAATTCCTGCAAAAAATTTTACACTCACCTCTGTATCTGTCAGGCAGCAGTCCTGTCACCTGTCTCATCACCCTCTGCCCTGGGCCACTGTGAAGGTCAGGAGACACAGGAATACAGCTGTAGGAGGGGGCAGGGAAGCACAGCACAGGCAGCTGGGCCCTGACCTGTTGTTCGGCCTCTACAGGCTGCCGTGCAGTAAGCCCCGCCCCCTCTCCTCTGGTCCGACGCTGAAGGAGTAGGCCTGGAGGAGCCACAATAACACTTCGGTGGCTCACCAGCGCCTCCCTCATACCTGCGCCCGGGTCATCCCCCTGGTGTGTCAGTGTCAGTGTGTGTGCGCGCAGTGAGAGGGGAGGGAGAGGGGAAGAAATGGCGTGGGCAAGTGCTGGGGGGCCCCTTGAGGCACTGTGGGCCCCTGCTTGCCTGAGTACGCCTGGTGCTGACGCCGGCCCTGCCTGCAGACATCTCCCTCCAGCAGCGCAATGACGTCATTTCACTGCGTTTGCTGGAGAGAGATGTGTGCAGGGGCGGCAGCGGCCTGCTCCTCGCAGGCTGGAGAAGAAGAGAAGAAGAGGAGAGAGGGACCCCTATGCCAGAATAAGGCGAGTATAATGTTTTGTGTGTGTGTGTGTGTGTGTTTGGCAATGCAGGGGGAGCAGAGGGGATTATTACTATTTGGGGGGGGGGGGGGGGCAGCACAGGGAGGGGTATGACAATGGGGACAGCAGAGGGGGGATTACAGGGGGTGGTCACCCAGCTTTCCCAGCATCCTGTATGTCAGTGTGTAATGGAGGTCACACAGCTTCCCCAGCATCCTGTATGTCAGTGTAATGGAGGTCACACAGCTTTGCCAGTATCCTGTATGTCAGTGTAATGGAGGTAACCCAGCTTTCCCAGCATCCTGTATGTCAGAGTAATGGAGGTCACCCAGCTCTCCCAGTATCCTGTATGTCAGTATAATGGAGGTCACACAGCTTTCCCAGTATCCTGTATGTCAGTGTGATGGAGGTCACACAGCTTTCCCAGTATCCTGTATGTCAGTGTGATGGAGGTCACACAGCTTTCCCAGTATCCTGTATGTCAGTGTAGTGGAGGTCACACAGCTTTCCCATCATCCTGTATGTCAGTGTGATGGAGGTCACACAGCTTTCCCAGTATCCTGTATCAGTGTAATGGAAGTCACACAGCTTTCCCAGTATCCTGTATCAGTGTAATGGAGGTCACACAACTTTCCCAGTATCCTGTATGTAAGTGTGATGGAGTTCACACAGCTTTCCCAGCATCCTGTATGGCAGTGTAATGGAGGTCACACAGCTTTCCCAGCATCCTGTATGTCAGTGTAATGGAGGTCACACAGTTCTCCCAGCATCCTGTATGTCAGTGTAATGGAGGTCACCCAGCTCTCCCAGCATCCTGTATGTCAGTGTGATGGAGGTCACCCAGCTCTCCCAGTATCCTGTATGTCAGTGTGATGGAGGTCACCCAGCTCTCCCAGTATCCTGTATGTCAGTGTGATGGAGGTCACACCTTGCAGACTTTACTGCACCAAGCAGCAGAATTACTATAGTTTAGGAACCTATAGGAGGGAAAAGGGAAGAAAGTTGCTGGATAAGTGCGGAGCCTGAGATGTCTGTCTGGCAGGTTTTGAGGAGACGAATTGTAGCTGCAAGAAATCATCATGGTGGTCCGGTTGAAGAGGAAAAGGAAAATGGTGCCGCAGATTAACCCCTTAACGACATCGGGCGTAAACTTACGCCCTCGCGCCCTGGTACTTGGCGCATCAGGGCGTAAATTTACGCCCGATGTTTCCCCGATCGCTGCGTGTTCACACACAGCGGTCGGGGAAGATGGCCTGCTATAAATCATAGCAGGCCATCTTAGCTTCACGGCACGGGGGGTGGTTAACACCCCCCGTGCTTACGATCGCCGCTATAGGCTGATCAATTCAGATCAGCCAATAGCGGCGATCGGAACCTTTCCGGGTCATCGGCGACCCGATGACCCGGAAAAAAAATGGCGGTCGGTGCTGTCCGAGGACGGCACCGACCGCCATTACTGTAAAAAGTAATGGTGATCGCCGTGCCACCGGCCCGATCGCCGTGAACGGCTGGCCGGCCGTTCACGGCGATCGGGCCGGTGGCACGGCGATCAGAGTCCCACAAAATAGTAAATACCTGCCCTGGACCCCTCAGCTAGGTAGCCGAGGGGTCCAGAGCAGGTATTTGTACATTACTCACCTGTCCCGGGCTCCTGATCGGCGTCTTCCGGGTTCGCGGCATCCTCGTCTTCGTTCGGGTCTTCGGCTTCTTCCTGACGTCACGTTCGGCTTCTCTCGGCTATTTTCGGCTCCAGCGTCGGCTCTTTCCGTATTTTGCGCTCTGCTGCCCTCTAGCGGCTGATATGTGTAATACACTTATCAGCAGCTACAGGGATGTTCAGAATGTAGAAATTTATTTTTTTTTCAAATTTTTTTTTTCTATTTTCCGCACCCTATCGCCGCTGAGTGTTGATCAGCATCGCACGAAAGTGCGCTGCTAATCAGCAACTCCTCCTTTTTGGCGTAGAGTGTTTTTTTTCTATATTCTACTGCCACAGTCTGCTAATAAGTGCCGCACATAAGTGCGGCATTTATCAGCAACTCCTTTGTTGGCGTAGGTTTTTTTTTTATACTTACTGTAAAAAAACACGTAAAAAACACTACATTACACCACACTACATTGAATAAAGTTTTACACTACACCACTACATACCCCATATACCAATCCCCGTATACAAATGGCCCCCAGGGTGTTTTCGGCGTCAGAGGGATACGTTATTATTACCTCCGACACCGAAACAGCCAGTGAGGATGAATGGGGGGATCCTTCTTTCCTCCATTCATCCTCATCCTCCTCATCATCCAGTGACGTATCTGGGAGTAGCGTAGCGTACGCTGCCCCCCAGACACGTCTTTTCCGCCAGTACCGTCCCAATAAGAGATGACGGTATGGTGTGAAATTCTACAAACTCTGTGAGAGTACCTCAGGGTACACTTACAGATTTAGGGTACGTGCACACTGCGGAATGGCGAAGGATAACCCTTTGTGCATTCCGCAGCTGGCACCCACCGGCGGACTGATGGAGGCGCGCGTCTCCCCCTGTGTCATAGACTCCATTCTATGCACGGGCGGATTCCATCATCCATCCAAAGAATGAATACGTTGGACGGAGAGCGGAATCCGCCCGTGCATAGAATGGAGTCTATGACACGGGTGGAGACGTGTGCCTGCATCAGTCCGCCGGTGGGTGCCAGCTGTGGAATGCACGAAGGGTTATCTGTCGCGATTCCGCAGTGTGCATGTACCCTTAGAGTGTATGTAGGAAGGGACACCCGAATGCAGCCCCCAGATGCCCCCTCCCCCCCCATCCTCGGAGTTAGTGGGGAGATCGTTTGGGAACTGATCTTCCCACTGCTGGATAAAGGTCACCACCTGTACGGGGATAACTTTTATACCAGCACCCCCTCTTCCGGTCCCTCGCTGCCCGAGCTACTGTAGCTTGCGGCACGATACGAAAATATCAGAAGTAGTAATAGAGCCCTAATATTTAGCAGCCATGGAGCGGACCCAGCGCTTCTGGATATGAGGGACCCCGTATCGCACCAGGACAACATTTTCCAGGTGACGTCCCCCACACTGGAAAACAGGAGACCCCAGAAGAAGTGCAGAGTGTGGGGTAACAGGGGGATCAGGAAGGACGCCATTTTCCCGTGTGACACCTGTCCTGATCACCCCGGCCTCTGCATACTGGATCGCTTCAAGGCGTACCACACGTCATTGGGGTTCTACATTATCTAAATTCTGTCCCTTATTCCTATTTCAGGGGTCACGTTGATCCAGGGATTATTCTGATCGCCATTATGGAGTCGGGAAGGAATTTTTCCCCTGTGATGAGGCTACTGTCGTCTGCCTTACGAGGGTTTTTTTTTGCCTTCCTCTGGATCAACACAGGTTGAATTTGATGGACACCTGTCATTTCCAACCTTATAAACTAATAATTGGCCTAATACCCCCAAATAAATTAGAATTGTCCCTTTTCCCCAGCTAAGTAGGTATGGCCGCCATTCCCATTAGAGGATGCCATGATGCAATTACAAAGCCTCTCTGCGGCCAGGACAGTAGAAACCCCCCACAAGTGACCCCATTCTGGAAACTACACCCCATAAGGAATCTAAGAAGGGGGGCAGCGGGGATATGGCCCCCTGGTGACGGCCACATTTGGGACGTGAAAATGAAAAAAATTGTATTTTTTATTTTCTCGGCACATGTTCTACGTAAGTGCCCGTCACCAGTGGGGTCCATATGCTCACTGCACCCCTTGTTAGATTCCTTATGGGGTGTAGTTTCCAGAATGGGGTCACTTGTCGGGGGTTTCTACTGTCCTGGCAGCACAGGAGCTTTGTAATTGCGACATGGCCTCCATCCTCCATTCCAGCCTCTAAATGGCGCTCTGTCCCTTTGGTGACTTGCCCTGTGCCCATATGGCAAATTATGTCCACATGTGGGGTATTTTCGTACTCAGGGGACACTACCCTACACGTTTTGTGTTCATTTTCTTTTTTAACCCCTTGTGGAAATGGAAAAAAAATCAAGGCTAGACCAACATTTAGTGTAATTTTTGTAAAATTTTTACTCTAAATCATTAATCTTGTCATGTTTTTTCATTTTCACAAGGGGTTAAAAGATAAAAAAAAACATTTAATGTGTAGAGCAATTTCCCCTGAGTACGGAAATACCCCACATGTGGACATAAAGCGCCATGCGGGTGCAGGGAAAGCCTCCGAAGGGAAGAAGCGCCATTTGGTTTTTGAAGGCTGGATTTGGATGGAATGGATTTCGAGGGGCCATGTTGCATTCAAAAGGCCCCTGTGTTGCCAAGACAGTTGAAACCCCCCACAAGTGACCCCATTATGGAAACTGCACCCCTCAAGGAATGTAACAAGGGGTGTAGTGAGCATATGGACCCCACTGGTGACGGACACAAATGTGGAACAATGTGGCGTGAAAATGAAATATTACATTTTTTACACTATAATGTTGGTTTAGCCTTGAATATATCATTTTCACAAGGGGTTAAAAGAGGAGAAAAAAAACAAAATGTGTAGCGCAATTTCCCCCGAGTCCGTAAATACCCCACATGTGGACATAAAGCACCATGCGGGTGCAGGGTAAACCTCCGAAGGGAAGGAGCACCATTTCGTTTTTGAAGGCTGGATTTGGATGGAATGGATTTTGAGGGGCCATGTTGCATTCAAAAGGCCTCTGTGTTGCCAAGACAGTTGAAACCCCCCACAAGTGACCCCATTATGGAAACTACACCCCTCAGGGAATGTAACAAGGGGTGTAGTGAGCATATGGACCCCACTGGTGACGGGCACAAATGTGGAACAATGTGGCGTGAAAATGAAATATTACATTTTTTACACTATAATGTTGGTTTAGCCTTGAATTTATCATTTTCACAAGGGGTTAAAAGAAAAAAAAACACACAATATGTGTAGAGCAATTTCCCCCGAGTCCGTAAATACCCCACATGTGGACATAAAGCGCCATGTGGGCGCAGGGCAAGCCTCCGAAGGGAAGGAGCGCCATTTGGATTTTGGAGGCTGGATGTGGCCAGAATGGATAATGAACACCATGTCGCATTTACAGAGCCCTCGTGCTGCCAAAACACTGGAAACCCCCCACAAGTGACCCCATTCTGGAAACTGCACCCCTCAAGGAATCTAACAAGGGGTGCAGTGAGGATATGGACCCCTTGATGACGGGCACATTTGTGCCATGAAAGTGAAAAAATGAAATTTTTCCCTATCACGTCACATTGTTCCACATTTGTGCCCGTCACCAGTGGGGTCCATATGCTCACTGCACCCCTTGTTAGATTCCTTGAGGGGTGTAGTTTCCAGAATGGGGTCACTTGTGGGGGGTTTCCAGTGTCTTGGCAGCACGAGGGCTCTGTAAATGCGACATGGCCCTTGAAATCCTTTTCAGTGAAATTCAGCTTCCAAAAGCCAATTGGCGCTCCTTCCCTTTGGAGGCTCGTCCTGCGCCCCCTTGGCACTCTATCGCCACATGTGGGGTATTTCTGTACTCGGGAGAAACTGCGCTACACATTTTTTGTCTTTTTTTGCCTCTTATCCCTTTAAGAAAATGAAAAATTGAAGGCTAGAACAACGTTTTAGTGTAAAAAATAAATTTTTCTTTTTTCACGCCATATTGTTCGGAAAATCTGTGAAGCACCTGTGGGGTCCAGATGCTCACCGCACCCCTTGTTACATTCCTTGAGGGATGTAGTTTTCTAAATGGTGTCCCTTTAGGGGTGTTTTTTAGGTTTTGACACCCCAGAGCCTCTGCCAACCTGAAGTGGTACAGTCAGAAATGACCAAATATAACGGAGGTGTTGAAATTCACTAGGCGCTCCTTTGTATCTGAGGCTTGTGGTTGCGTCAAATAGCGCAATAGGGCCACATATGGGGTATTTCTATAAACTGCAGAAACGGGGCAATAATTATTGGGGTGCATTTCTCTGGTAATAGGTTTATAATTATGAAAAATATTGGATTACAATAAAATCTCTGCACAGAAAATTAAAATTTTCAAATTCCTTACACACTTAGCTTTTATTTCTGTGACTCCCCTAAAGGGTTAAAACACTTTCTGGATGTGCTTTTGCAGAGTTTGGGGGGTGCAGTTTCTGAAATGGGGTGCTTTGTGGGGCTTTCTAACATACAGGCCCCTCAAATACACTTTAAATCTGAACAGGTCCCTAAAAATATCTAATTTTGAAATTTTACTGAAAATTTGGAAATTTGCTGCTAATGTTTTAAGCTTCCTATTGTCTAAAAATAATGAAATATAGTTTAATAAATGCCGCCAACATAAAGTAGACATGTTGCTAATGCTATTTAATATATAATTTATGTGGTATAACCACTTTCTGTATACGCAAAGAAGTTTCAAAGTTGGAAAAATGCATTTTTTCACATTTTTTCATAAAGATTTGTTATGAGTATCGACTCCAATTTACCAGAAATGTAAAGTACAATATGTCACGAGAAAACAATCTCAGAATCAGCCAGATAGGTAAAAGCATCCCGAAGTTATTAATGACTAAAGTGACACTGGTCATATTCATAAAATTTGTCTCTGTCATTAAGGCCATTTCAGGCTCTGTCCTTAAGGGGTTAATGATGATTTTGTATTCGGTTGAACATTATCAAGATTCGCCCTGTTGCCAAAATGATCTAGAAACTGCCCTGGCTGCAATGCTGTACAGATCATTTTACTGCAGCCTCCTTTTATCACCACAGGCAACAGGAAGTCTCAGCTTAGTTTTACCCCAGTGGTAAGAATGAAAACAGCAAGATATCAGAATTATTTTATAATATAGATAGAAAAATGGAAATAAGAAAAAAAAAGTGTCACCAAAAATTCTTTAAAAATATGTTTAACGTAAAACATAATCTTTTACAATAAATCATTTCCTGATTACACATTCCCTTTAAGCATATAGCCGGGGTGAGATGAAAGGAGTGCCATTTTACATAGCACAGATTTTTCTAGAACCCTTTTTGGATAGCATACACATTTCCAGTGTCACCCATGAAACCAGTACCCGACAGATGTGACACCATTTAAGGGGGAAACTTTACCCCTCTCAGAGTTTATACAGGGGTGTAATGAGTATATGGACACCACAAGTGTGTGGGGAAAAAAAGAATTTTGTATTCAATTTTGGCTCAAAATTTCTCATATCCACAAGAGACACAGACTTTGAATTTCCCAAAAGTTGTTTTTCCGGAGTACAGCAATACCCCATATGTACAGACTCTGGGCTCAGAAGGGGAGGAGCGCCATTTTAGTACAGATTTTGTTGTGCTGGTTTTAGGGCACCCCGTCACATATTCACAAGCACTCAGGTACCGGTATAGTGGGAAACCCTCACAAATGACCCCATTTTAGAAACTACAGGTGTGTAGTGGGCATTTTGAACCCAGAGCTTAAAGGGGAAGTCTGTCCAAAAGTTAAAAATCCCAGGTGGGCAGATGTTTGGGGGAATATAATAAAGAATTATACTTACCCATCCTCGGCCCCAGCAGCTGCTGCAGCACCACCAGCATCCTGACAGCCTTGCGGAGCGGTGCCCCTTCCCTGTCACTGACTGGCTGATGGGGGCATTCATCAGTTGGGCCGTGACATTGCAGGAGGCCGACGGAGGTCCGGGGGCGGTGACGTTGTGCTGGCATGGGGAGGGGTAAGTATAATTCTTTATTATTCTCCCCCACCCTCTTCCCACTCAGGATCATCTTATATTGTGCCCCACTTGTGCCACTGGGGGAGGACATGCACCCCATAAATTTAGGCCTATTTTGAGATACCAAATTTATATATATATATTTTTAATACTTTTACTACTACAAATACTTCACTATTTTTGCACAAGAAAAACACTTAAAGGCGTTATCCCAAGACCACAACTGTATAGGAAATAAGTCATCAATGGGGGTCCGACTACTGGGACCTGATCAATAACAGGTGTGGAGGTCCTTACTCCCCTTGTATAAGTGATGCAGTGTTGGTGTATGTGCACGTCCACCCCATTAAAGCTCTAGGGACCTGGCCTGACAAGTCTAGCAGATAAGATAGCAGAATACAGCATATTCTTATGTCTGCTCCATTCACAAAGGGGCATTCAGGACCCTTTTTTTCTTGATCAGTTGGATTATTTATTCTGTGAAAATGTAATTCATAGAAATCTTGGAAAACCCTGTGGAAAGAAAAAAAAAAAAATCCAATGTTTTTCTGACACCCTATGATGTTTATTTTTGTACAGAGCTATGTGAGGCTTGGTTTTTTTTTTTGGGGGGGGGGGGGGGGGGGGGGAGGGGAGCAAACTGTAGTGTAATGTACTATGACTGGATACGTATGAATTTGTGATCAAATTTAAAGATTTTTTGGGGAAGGTAGAATTAAAAAAATTGTAATTCTATCGTTGTTTTTATACTTTTTTTTATGCCATTCACCGGGCAGTATAGCTGACATGTCAGTATTATTCTGCAGGTCAGTACAATTAGGACAATACCCAAACTGTATAATTCTTTTTATGTTTTTCTTCCTTTGCATAAAAGAACTACATTAAAAAAAAAAGTGTCACCCTATTCTGACAGCCATAGCTTTTTTTCAGCCAACAGTTGTACTTTTTATTATGTGTTAAAGGGGTAGTTCACAAAAGAAAACTTTCAAATCAACTGGTACCAGAAAGTGCCAGAGATTTGTAATTTACTTCTATTAAAAAAACTTTCAAGTCTTCCAGTACTTATTAGCTACTGTATGTCCTGCGGGAAGTGGTGTATTCTTTCCAGGATTTGCTGCTGCTCTGGACAGTTCTTGACATGGACAAAGGTGGCAGCAGAGAGCACTGTTTCAGACTGGAAAGAATACACCACTTCCTGCAGAACATACACCAGCTGGTAAGTACTGGAAGACTAAAGATTTTTAAATAGAAGTAATTTACAAATAAATATAACTTTCTAAAACCAGTTGATTTGAAAGAAAAAAAATAGCTGGATAACCCCTTGAGGGTGCGTGCACACTACGGAATTCCCGCGTATGACCTGCGGCGGATTCCTTCGCTTGTACCCGCACGCGGCGGCGCGCATGTCCGCGATTCCGCCAAAAGAATTGACATGTCACTTCTTTCGGCAGAATGCGGAATCAGCCCGTGCATAGGATAGTGTCTATGGCACAGGTGGAGATGTGCGCCGCCGCGTGCGGGTACAAGCGATGGAATCCGCCGCGGGTCATACGTGGGAATTCTATAGTGTGCACGCACCCTTAAGGGATTATCCAGCGCTACAAAAACATGGCCACATTCCTCCAGAGACAGCCCCACTCTTGTCTCCAGCTCGGGTGGGGTTTTGCTGCTCAGTTCCATTGAAGTGAATGGAGCTTAAAGGGGTTATCCAGCGCTACAAAAACATGGCCACTTTTCCCCCTACTGTTGTCTCCAGTTCAGGTGTGGTTTTCAATTAAAGTGACTGTACCTCCAGGCCCAGGCTGAAGCACTGGAGGCGGGCCGACCCACCCTTAGTGGGAAGAAACCCCAGCCCCTCCATGACGTGACTCCATTAGAATCAATGGAACCTTATCATAGAGGGCCTAGGGTTTCCTCCCACTAAGGGTGGGTTGGCCCGCCTCCAGTGCTTCAGCCTGGGCCTGGTGGTACAGTCACTTTAAAGGGGTTATCCAGCGTGGGGGCTATTTTTAGATGTGGCCGGGGAGGAGGTGGCTGAAAAAAAAGACGTCCACTCACCTCCGCGGTTCCAGCCACTCCTTCACTGAGTGGCTGAGCGGACCTGAGACGTCACGTCTCGGGCCCGCGTCAGAGACCAGGAAGCGTCCGGGAACCAGAGCGCCGCGATGCGGGACCCGCCACTGGAACCGGGGAGGTGAGTGGACGTCTTTTTTTTAGCCACCTCCTCCCCGGCCACATCTAAAAATAGCCCCCAAGCTGGATAACCCCTTTAAGCTCCATTTACTGCAATAGAACTGAGTTTCAAAACCCCACCCAAACTGGAGACAACAGTAGGGGAAAAGTGGCCATGTTTTTGTAGCGCTGGATAACCCCTTTAATTGCAAACCACACCAGAATTGGAGACAAGACCATGCCAATGATATCCTATGTAGGGGGAGGGGGGAATGAGTGAGCAGAAAGAGCTGAGAAACAGCTTGTGCAGTTTGCAAGGATTCTGGCCACAGAAGACGCTGGATTCACATTTTAGACTGTCCAGTGCTGGTCTGGGAAATTTGGAAGATTTGCCACAGTAAGGTAGGATTGCAGGATCTTGCTTTTAGTGTGTGTGTGTGTGTGTATATATAGTGTATAGGATGCAGCACAGAGGCCAGTCTGCACCCACACTGCAGCTGAGCATATTGAAATTAGACACAGGGATGGAGATTGCATGGTGGTAACTGGGGTAGGAGGGAATTGCCATATACTAGTGATAGAATGGTCAGATGTAGTGCTGCCCTTTATGTACATACACAGGACAGTACATCCTGAAATGACTATAAGAATTAACTGCATTGACTTCAGTCTCATTATACGAGACTGCACTTTAAGGGCAGGGCCCCAGATGGCGACCAAAATGGTCGCCAATGCGACTGATATCTTGCAAATGGCGCCCAGATTTATCAATCTGGGCGCCATTTGCGACTGGCCCCGGCGGCGGCTGTCTCTTTAAGGACTTCCGCACGCTGCACCGAAGCACGTGGCGCCTCTGCGGCCGTCCGTCCAATGAATGACGGACGTGCTGGATGACGTGTGCGGGGACATGCTTCTCCAGTGACGTCATCCCGCACGTCCTTCATTCATTGGACGGACGGCCGCAGAGGCGCCACACTCCTCCAGCGCCTCTCTCCCGCCTCTCCTCACCCGGCGGTTCTTCAAGTGCACCCCAGCGGCACCAAGATTGTGGATAGTGGGTGAGTACAACCGGAGGGACGGCAGGGCTGGCGGCTGGCCACTAATCTGTGTGGGGGGGCCGCGGCCTGGGCGGCTGATTGGTAGTGTCTGTTGTGATGGCGGCCAGGTGCGGTAGTCAGTGCGGGGGGGGGGATGTATGTATAGACTGCACAGTACCACTTCCCTCAGTGTGTGTGTGTATATACACTGCACAGTACCACTTCCCTCAGTGTGTGTGTGTGTGTGTATATACACTGCACAGTACCACTTCCCTCAGTGTCTGTATGTATACACTGCACAGTACCACTTCCCTCAGTGTCTGTATGTATAGACTGCACAGTACCACTTCCCTCAGTGTGTGTGTGTGTGTGTGTGTGTATATATATATACACTGCACAGTACCACTTCCCTCAGTGTCAGTATGTATAGACTGCACAGTACCACTTCCCTCAGTGTGTGTGTATATACACTGCACAGTACCACTTCCCTCAGTGTCTGTATGTATAGACTGCACAGTACCACTTCCCTCAGTGTGTGTGTGTGTGTATATACACTGCACAGTACCACTTCCCTCAGTGTCAGTATGTATAGACTGCACAGTACCACTTCCCTCAGTGTGTGTATATACACTGCACAGTACCACTTCCCTCAGTGTCTGTCTGTATATACACTGCACAGTACCACTTCCCTCAGTGTCTGTCTGTATATACACTGCACAGTACCACTTCCCTCAGTGTCTGTCTGTATATACACTGCACAGTACTACTTCCCTCAGTGTCTGTATGTATAGACTGCACAGTACCACTTCCCTCAGTGTGTGTATATACACTGCACAGTACCACTTCCCTCAGTGTCTGTATGTATATACACTGCACAGTACCACTTCCCTCAGTGTCTGTATGTATATACACTGACTCAGAACCTGACTTGTAGACCACCTCACACATTCTAGTGGACTGTATATTGTTGTCAAGTTGCAAGCTTTTAAGTTCAAGTTCAGAAGAGTAAGCCTCATTAAAAGGCTAGCCAAGTGAGGCTGAAGTACTGAGTCAGACTGTGTATGGTTGTCAAGTTGCAAGTTTCCATGTTGAACGTTTTCAAAC
Source organism: Dendropsophus ebraccatus (assembly GCF_027789765.1). Taxonomy (NCBI): domain Eukaryota; kingdom Metazoa; phylum Chordata; class Amphibia; order Anura; family Hylidae; genus Dendropsophus; species Dendropsophus ebraccatus. The sequence goes on from NC_091465.1 coordinate 16,267,833, forward strand.
TAAGGCCCTGTTCCCACTGAGGAAAGGTAGCGGAATTCCGCGACGGAATTGTCCGCCGCGGAATGCCGTTAGCCTCCCGCTCATAATGGGAGTCTATGGGAGGCTCGCGCTCCTGCTCTGTACGCGCTGAAGAATGAACATGTTCATTCTTCAGCGCGGACAGGGCAGGAGCGCGCGCCTCCCATAGACCCCCATTATGAGCGGGAGGCTAACGGCATTCCGCGGCGGACAATTCTGTCGCGGAATTCCGCTACCTTTCCTCAGTGGGAACGGGGCCTAAGAAAAGAAAGAATCTAAAGGAGGATGCTGCTGTGGCCTCTGCACACAGTAAGTCCCATTTAACATAACATTAATTTTACATGTTTTAAAATGTTGGCGACCAAATATTCTATTTGGCGCCTACATTTTTCAGGTTAGGAGCCAATGGCTCCTAGGTAAATTTTTTAGTCTGGAGCCCTGAAGGGGGAGTTAAAAGGAGGCAGAGATTTCACAATGTCTGTGTCTTTGTGTGGTGTCTCTGCATCTGTAGGGGTCAAAGCTCCTAAAATTAGGTTTTAAACCTCTGACTCTCCATCTCTTGTTAAAGGGACTGTCCACGTTCATTCTTTGGACAGATGGCGGAATCCGCCCGTGCATAGAATGGAGTGTGACACGAGCGGAGACGTGCGCCTTCGTCAGTCCGCCGGTAGGTGCCAGCTGCGGAATGCACAAAGGGTTATCCTTCGCCATTCCACAGTGTGCACGTACCCTTAGAGTGTATGAAGGAAGGGACACCCGAATCCAGCCCCCTGATGAACCCCCCCCCATCCTCGGAGTTAGTGGGGAGATCGTCCGGGAACTGATCTTCCCACTGCTGGATAAAGGTCACCACCCGTACGGGGATAACTTTTATACCAGCACCCCCTCTTCCGGTCCCTCGCTGCCCTGTAGCTTGCGGCACGATCCGAACATATCAGAATTAGTAATAGAGCCCTAATATTTAGCAGCCATGGAGCGGACCCAGCCCTTCTGGATATGAAGGACCCCGTATCGCACCAGGACAGCATTTTCCAGGTGACGTCCCCCACACTGGAGAACGGGAGACCCCAGAAGAAGTGCAGAGTGTGGCGTAACAGGGGGGATCAGGAAGGACACCATTTTCCAGTGTGACACCTGTCCTGATCCCCCCGGCCTCTGCATACTGGATCGCTTCAAGGCGCACCACACGTCATTGGGGTTCTACATTTTCTAAATTCTGTCCCTTATTCCTATTTCAGCGGTCACGTTGATCCAGGGATTATTCTGATCGCCATTATGGAGTCGGGAAGGATTTTTTTCCCCAGTGATGAGGCTACTGTCGTCTGCCTCACAAGGGTTTTTTTTGCCTTCCTCTGGATCAACACAGGTTGAATTTGAAGGACACCTGTCATTTCCAACCTTATAAACTAATAATTGGCCTAATACCCCCAAATAAATTAGAATTGTCCCTTTTCCCCAACTAAATAGGTATGGCCGCCACTCCCATTAGAGGATGCCATGATGCAATTACAAAGCCTCTGTGTGGCCAGGACAGTGGGAACCCCCCACAAGTGACCCCATTCTGGAAACTACACCCCATAAGGAATCTAACAAGGGGGGCAGCGGGGATATGGCCCCCTGGTGACAGGCACATTTGTGCTGTGAAAATGAAAAAAAATTGTATTTTTTATTTTCACGGCACATGTTCTACATATGTGCCCGTCACCAGTGGGGTCCATATCCTCACTGCACCCCTTATTAGATTCCTTATGGGGTGTAGTTTCCAGAATGGGGTCACTTGTCAGGGGTTTCTACTGTCCTGGCAGCACAGGAGCTTTGTAATTGCGACATGGCCTCCATCCTCCATTCCAGCCGCTAAATGGCGCTCTGTCCCTTTGGTGGCTTACCCTGTGCCCATTTGGCACATTATGTCCACATGTGGGGTATTTTCATACTCAGGGGAAATTACCCTACATGTTTTGTGTTCATTTTCTTTTTTAACCCCTTGTAGAAATGGAAAAAAAAAATCAACATTTAGTGTAAAAAATGTTTCATTTTTAAACTAAATCATTGATCTTGTCTTAATTTTTTTCATTTTCACAAGGGGTTAAAAGATAAAAAAAAAAAAAACACAATGTCTAGAGCAATTTCCCCTGAGTACGAAAATACCCCACATGTGGACATAAAGCGCCATGCGGGTGCAGGGTAAGCCTCCAAAGGGAAGGAGCGCCATTTGGTTTTTGGAGGCTGGATTTGGAATGGATTTTGAGGGCCATGTTGCGTTTAAAAGGCCTCTGTGTTGCCAAAACAGTTGAACCCCCCCACAAGTGACCCCATTATGGAAACTACACCCTTCAGGGAATTTAACAAGGGGTGTAGTAAGCATATGGACCCCACTGGTGACGAGCACAAATGTGGAACAATATGGCGTGAAAATGAAATATTACATTTTTACACTATAATGTTGGTTTAGCCTTACATTTTTCATTTTCACAAGGGGTCAAAAGAGAAAAAAACACACATAATGTGTAGAGCAATTTCCCCCGAGTCCGTAAATACCCCACATGTGGACATAAAGCGCCATGTGGGCGCAGGGCAAGCCTCGGAAGGGAAGGAGCGCCATTTGGATTTTGGAGGCGGGATTTGGCCAGAATAGATGATGAATGCCATGTCGCATTTACAGAGCCCTCGTGCTGCCAAAACACTGGAAACCCCCCACAAGTGACCCCTTATTATGGAAACTACACCCCTCAAGGAACCTAACAAGGGTTGTAGTGAGGATATGGACCCCTTGATGACGGGCACATTTGTACCGTGAAAGTGAAAAAATGAAAATTTTCCCTTTCACGTCACATTGTTCCACATTTGTGCCCGTCACCAGTGGGGTCCATATGCTCGCTGCACTCCTTGTTAGATTCCTTGAGGGGTGTAGTTTCCAGAATGGGGTCACTTGTGGGGGGTTTCCAGTGTTTTGGCAGCACGAGGGCTCTGTAAATGCGACATGGCCCTTGAAATCCATTCCAGTGAAATCCAGCTTCCAAAGGCCAATTGGCGCTCCTTCCCTTTGGAGGCTCGTCCTGCGCCCGCTTGGCACTTTATGTCCACATGTGGGGTATTTCCGTACTCGGGAGAAACTGCGCTACATGTTTTGTGTTTTTTTTTTTTCTTTTATCCCCTTGTAAAAATGAAAAATGAAGGCTAGAACAACATTTTAGTGTAAAAAATTAAATTTTTCCTTTTTTACACCACACTGTTCTGAAAATCTGTGAAGCACCTGTGGGGTCCAGATGCTCACCGCACCCCTTCTTACATTCCTTGAGGGGTGCAGTTTCCAGAATGGTGTCCCTTTAGGGGTGTTTTTTAGGTTTTGGCACCCCAGAGCCTCTGCCAACCTGAAGTGGTACAGTCAAAAATGACCAAATATAACGGAGGCGTTGAAATTCACTAGGCGCTCCCTTATATCTGAGGCTTGTGGTTGCGTCAAATAGCGCAATAGGGTCACATATGGGGTATTTCTATAAACTGCAGAAACGGGGCAATAATTATTGGGGTGCATTTCTCTGGTAATAGGTTTATAATTATGAAAAATATTGGATTACAATAAAATCTCTGCACAGAAAATTAAGATTTTCCAATTTTTTTTACACACTTAGCTTTTTTTTCTGTGACTCCCCTAAAGGGTTAAAACAGGGCCGTCTTACCCATTGGGCATGGTAGGCGGCTGCCCGGTGGCCCTTGCGTCCTAGGGGGCCCCTGCACGCCCGGATTGGTAATCTGGTCCGTGGGCTGGCAGTCCGGCTATTATTTCGGGCCGGTGCCTGGCACTGCAAATCCTCCTGCTTTCTCACTGACAGAGCCAGGGAGCCAGCCATTGGCTCCCGGCCCTGTCAGTCACTCTTGTGACCGGAGGTAGCAATTATACCTCTGGCCACTAGAGGCTGCTCTCTCCTGTGCTGGTTCCTCAGTGCATAAGTGACCAATCCAGCTGCAGCCCACACACAGTGATGTCGGCTGGACGATCAGGAGGAGTAGGGGGAGGTAATGCAATAGAACAAGGTAAGTATGCTGCGACTGGAAGGTTATCTGCTGCTACTCTGCACTGTGCAGCCAGGGTATATATGAGACTCTGCACTGTGCAGCCAGGGTATATATGATACTCTGCACTGTGCAGCCAGGGTATATATATGATACTCTGCACTGTGCAGCCAGGGTATATATGATACTCTGCACTGTGCAGCCAGGGTATATATGATACTCTGCACTGTGCAGCCAGGGTATATATATGATACTCTGCACTGTGCAGCCAGGGTATATATATGATACTCTGCACTGTGCAGCCAGGGTATATATGAGACTCTGCACTGTGCAGCCAGGGTATATATGAGACTCTGCACTGTGCGGCCAGGGTATATATGATACTCTGCACTGTGCAACCAGGGTATATATGATACTCTGCACTGTGCAACCAGGGTATATATATGATACTCTGCACTGTGCAGCCAGGGTATATATGATACTCTGCACTGTGCGGCCAGGGTATATACCGTGTTTCCCCGAAAGTAGGACCCCCCCGAAAGTAAGGCAGGGTGAGGGTTTCGGGGGGGTCCACCAATGTAGGGCACCCCCCGATTGTAGAGCAGGGTAGCTGGGAGGGGGGAATGTAAGGCCGCATATGGGTGGGGTCCCTGGGGAAAGTACAGGAACTGCTACGGTACCTCGCTCCATCCAGGAGCCGCCCGTATTCCGCCTTCAGTAAATGGCCTGCGGCGCATCCTGCTGCTCGAGCTGCGATTGGCCAGTCAGCTCGAGCTGCGATTGGCCAGTCAGCCGGCTCGCAGCTGATTGGCCGAACGTCACCTCGTCAGCCCGGTACCGCAGAGGAATCGCGTTGAGACAGAAGAAAGGTAAGGTGTGTATGTGTGTCTGTGGAATGAGAAGGAACAGGGGAAATGGAGGGGAATGAATAAGAAGAAGGATAGGAAAGGAATAAGGAGGAGTGGGAGGAAGCATGAGAAATCCAAAGGATCAAAGAGGAATAAGGGGGAAATGAATGGGGATGTATACAGGAGAGGAATATGGAGGAGCGAGAGGAAGCATGAGAAGTACAGGGGGAATGAGGAGGAATGACAGAAAAAAGGAAGGGGAATGACTAGGAGGAAAAACAGTAGAGGAATTTCCCAATGTAAGGCCTCCCCCGAAAGTATGGCAGGGTGGGACTTTTGGGAGTAAAATTAATGTAAGACAGGGTCTTACTTTCGGGGAAACACGGTATGATACTCTGCACTGTGCAGCCAGGGTATATATGATACTCTGCACTGTGCAGCCAGGGTATATATGATACTCTGCACTGTGCAGCCAGGGTATATATATGATACTCTGCACTGTGCAGCCAGGGTATATATATGATACTCTGCACTGTGCAGCCAGGGTATATATATGATACTCTGCACTGTGCAGCCAGGGTATATATATGATACTCTGCACTGTGCAGCCAGGGTATATATATGATACTCTGCACTGTGCAGCCAGGGTATATATATGATACTCTGCACTGTGCAGCCAGGGTATATATATGATACTCTGCACTGTGCAGCCAGGGTATATATATGATACTCTGCACTGTGCAGCCAGGGTATATATATGATACTCTGCACTGTGCAGCCAGGGTATATATATGATACTCTGCACTGTGCAGCCAGGGTATATATATGATACTCTGCACTGTGCAGCCAGGGTATATATATGATACTCTGCACTGTGCAGCCAGGGTATATATGATACTCTGCACTGTGCAGCCAGGGTATATATATGATACTCTGCACTGTGCAGCCAGGGTATATATATGATACTCTGCACTGTGCAGCCAGGGTATATATGATACTCTGCACTGTGCAGCCAGGGTATATATGATACTCTGCACTGTGCAGCCAGGGTATATATGATACTCTGCACTGTGCAGCCAAGGTATATATGATACTCTGCACTGTGCAGCCAAGGTATATATGATACTCTGCACTGTGCGGCCAGGGTATATATGATACTCTGCACTGTGCGGCCAGGGTATATATGATACTCTGCACTGTGCAGCCAGGGTATATATGATACTCTGCACTGTGCAGCCAGGGTACATTGACTGCATTAGGGCTAATGGCAGATTGCTCTGCACAGCGTTCTGCCATATACTGTAGAGGCCAGGCTGTCTGTGTGTCAGCTGGAGAGGAGCAGTGTGCAGGGAGCTGTGGGACAGTGGCCCCTGGAGTATCCGGCTATCTTCTGCCAGGCACCTCCTGCTGTAATCTCCTCTCTTTGTGCTGTCAGCCCCCCCCCCCCCCCCCCCCCCCCCCAGTCACGGGCCCCGGCAGAGTGGGACTGCTGTAGTTCCTCCACAATGCTACACCATAGCTGACTGCCATTGACTCCCTTCTGTGTAACCTCAGCCCCCAGCCCCCTCCTGGCTGTGCTGCCCCATGCTTCTTAGCAGCAGTCAGGGCTTCCTTGGTAATTGTGATTTGCTGCCGACATTGCTGAGCAGTCGGAGGAACAGAGATGGGAGGGGGAGGCGATGTGCAGAGAACAGGACACACAGGAGAGGCTGCCCCCTGCTCACCCCTCCAGCTGTCCTCCAGTGTTACAGGAATTGGTAGTCTACATCTGTGTCTAGGCTGCTATAGGGATAGGTAAGTGTGTGCAGTATGTATGTGATGTAATATGTGTATATATGTGTATGCACTTTGCATGTCATATGTATTTATGTGTAGTATGTATCTTTCGTGCATGTGTATGAGGTATGCATGTCCTGTACATATGTATGAAGTATAATATCGTGTGTATATGTGTGTACTAAGCATATTAGGAGTATTATGTGTGCTATATGTATAGTCTTGTGTGTGTAGTGTGTGCTTGTTGTGCAGTATCCAGTCATGTGTATGTGTGTAGTATGCATGTAAATGTGTATACTGTGTATATATACACGTCATGTATACGTGAGAGGATATATGCATACATTTTCACCTGTTAGTGGTTCTGCTAGCACTGTATGTGAGGGGTTTGTGGTAATAATGAAAAAGTTTGATAAAAGAGACTACAACACAAAAAGGAAATCCACATTTTGAGAGGTTTCATCTTCATAAGAAAATCCTGATGCTGAGAGTTTTATACGAGGTCAAGAATGCCGTCCTTGGTATACAGTCAGTCTGCGGACCGGACCGCAGTTATTTCTAAAGTTAAGAAATATAAAAATCAGCTTAGATTTGGGCCCTGCCAAAAGAGCCTACCGGTCAGTAGTAGCCTTCAGATATGTGATACAGTGCAAGATAGGTGGGGGCCCAGACACTCCAGCTGTATGGGGCCCCAAACGTCCTGATGGCAGGGGTTACTATAGTGGGACTGCATATAGGGAGGGGGTTACTAAAGTGGGACTGCATGGGGGCACAGAGAAGGCTTGTTTGCCATATGGGGACACAGGGCGGCCTGACTACTATTTGCAGGCACACACTGGGCATAGCTGCTTATATGGGGGCATAGAGGGAGCACTGTTACTGTATGGGGCAATACATGGGCACTTTGTATAGAGATGATGATGATTGTGGAGCAAGGAGCCTAAAATGTCTGTCTGGCAGATCCTGTGCATACGAGTCACGACTAGAGACGTCTTTATGATGGTTGGAGCCAGATGGAGAAGAAAAGAAAGAGCGAACAACTTTGTCAGTGAAAAACGTCACTTGCAGTTGTTACAGAGAAGCCGCCCCCTGTGAGTCGCTGAGCTATAGTTATAAGTCTGCAGGATCTACCTCTATAGGTCACTGCTTAGGGAGAGTATTGGTCTTTATATAGTGGCTATTATACAGTGACAGTATAGAGGTATGATCCAGTCACTGTATGCTGATGGTATTGCTCATGGTGTGGCAGTATTATTTGTCCTATATATACACTGGTATTATTGATAATATTTGTGTTTATATAGTGGATTGTATTCAGTGACTGTATAGTGGTGTTAGTTACTATGTAATGGTAATGGCAGTGGTCATGGTGTGGAGGTATAGTTACTTGTATACTAGTAGTATCGGTCTCTATATTCTGAGTTTGCTAAGTAACAGTTTGGCGGTAACATGTATGTTGATATTTGCTTCCTGTATACTGTTATTTGGTAGCTATGACAATTATTTAGAGATACAGTATTATCATGCACTGAAAATTGTATAGTATAGTCACAGCTATCCATGGTATATGGGCTGCTGGGGCTTCTGTGCCAGGGCTGATTTTAAGTCCCAGTCTGGCCCTTGGCGCCTGCCCGCTGTGACATATTCCCTGTCCCCAAGCAAGCTCCCTTGTAGGTATTGTGCCTGTGCTGCCATCAGCCGCTCCCCCCCGGACGATGTGACATCTTCCTTGTCCCTGGTCTGCACGGCGCATGCTCCCCCTTGTAGGTGCTGTGCAGTGCCTGTGGTCTGAGTCCTGCCGTCAGCTGCACCCACCCCCCCCCCCCATGCGCGGTCCTCAGGCTCAGGCCAGCAGAAGAGGGAGGAGTCTGTGAACACTGTACGCAGCAGCTGAGACTCCTCCTCCTTCACGTATTAACTGAGGAGGACGACGTCAGGTCTCAGCCTATGAGGATGGCCGGTAAACAGGGAAACGTGGTGAATATATTACATGCCCCAGATACAATATATTACACATGTTGCTGTCCCTCTGCATATAAGCCCTGTTGTCAACCTGTATACTGTATAATACAATATACAGGGAAACATGTCTCATATAGACAGAGGGGCAACAACATGACTATTATATATGAACCATGTTGTTTCCTTGTATACTGTATACAGTATACAGGGAAACAACATGGTTCTCATATATAATAGTCATCTTGTTGCCCCTCTGTATATATGAGACATGTTGCACTGATGTGACAATAAACCCTGCAGATTGCTGTTGGAAGTGCTGTCTCCATTGCGTTTTTTGGATACTTTGAAGCCAACCTGGTCTGGTTTGGTGCGGCATGCACGCACGTTTTTTTGTTTTTGCGCTGCTGAGAGACTGTGTTGTGAATTAAAGTTTATGTTAACAATAATTTGTATTTTTTATTGTAAGTAACTGTACTGGCTAGGGGCGGGGTTGCAAAGATGTTTTTTTTTTTTTTATGGCGGTGGGCGCGAGGGGGGGGGGGGGTTCAATTCGCACCTCTGCCCAGGGGCCCATAATGCTGTTAAGATGGCCCTGGGTTAAAACACTTTCTGGATATGCTTTTGCAGAGTGTGGGGGGTGCAGTTTCTGAAATGGGGTGCTTTGTGGGGCTTTCTAACATACAGACCCCTCAAATTTACTTTTAAACCTAAACAGGTCCCTAAAAATATCTGATTATGAAATTTTACAAAAATTTAAAAATTTGCTGCTAAGGTTTTAAGATTTCTATTGTCTAAAAAAATGAAAGATAGTTTAATAAATTCTGCCAACATAAAGTAGACATGTTGCTAATGCTATTTAATATATAATTTATGTGGCATAACCATTTTCTGTATAAGCAGAAAAGTTTCAAAGTTGGAGAAATGCATTTTTTTCACAATTTTTCACGTTATTTGGGATTTTTTCATAAAGATTCGTTATAAGTATCGACTCCAATTTACCAGAAATGTAAAGTACAATATGTCACGAGAAAACAATCTCAGAATCAGCCGGATAGGTAAAAGCATCCCGAAGTTATTATTGAATAAAGTGACACAGGTCAGGCTCTGTCCTTAAGGGGTTAATGTACAACTCCCACACTGACTGTCTAATGATATTGGGAGTAGTAGTTTTCCACTATATGAATGTATAGATTGCACACATCTAGTGGGACAATTTGTATCTTCAGTGATAAATGTCTGTCCTAAAAACCCATCTGCAGCATCATTTGGTATAGACTGTCTGTAAAGACTATACCGTCACTGTGCATAATATCCAACTAAAATAATTTGTGCAAAAACTTAAAGCAAATTACAGACGCTCCATACAATTAACTTCATTTCATTTTTCTTTGTAGTTCCTTATGACAACCACTAGATGGCTCTTTAGTTCCATCGAGAACCTGATAAACCTGTAGGCACAGGCAGTGATAGACACTAATTACAAGAAGAGAAGTGATAACATTGAGGCCGCCTCCTGCAGATTCACCCTCATATAGATGATATATGCATGTTTGTTTGTTTGTATGTTTTTTCGGTTGCAAAGCCTCAGTTTGTAAATATACTCGATACTCCAGAGCTGCACTCACTATTGTGTTGGCTGGTATTGGAACCATTTAGCAACCTTGCAGGTACACACCACCCTAAGGCCGCATTCATACGTCCCGTGTTCTGTCCATGAAACATGGACGACACCGACAACAAAAGCAAGTCCTAGACTGTTTCCCATGTTGAAACATCATGCCGGCAGAAGGGAAACTCTTTGAATTGCTGCGGCACTATAATGTTCACTGTGCAGACACTGAACAATCAGGGAATGCTGGAAGAATTCAGCTCTGAAACTGCAAAATTGTGAGTGCAGGACTGGAGTATGCTTTAGGTCAGTGGTCCCCAACCTGTGGCTTTTGTAAAAACAACAACTCCCAGCATGTTGGGAGTTGTAGTTTCAGGACATTGTTATATGTATGTTTTGCACTGTGACCTTCAGTGACAATTACACAACAAATAACTGTACCATTGTAATCATGTTTATATCCTTTCTTATATGAAAAATATATCTAGCCACTGTTCTCCTGCAGTGCTAGGTGTGTACACTAGATGGCAGCATTGTTTCATGGAATAATATTACACTGCAACAACAGTGAACATGTCCCTTACCCTCCATAGCACTATGGACTAAGTGTTTTAAGGTGACCCAAGTTCAGTACAGTAAAACCACAGGGGTCCAGCGGTCGGTTCATAATATGGGGGCACATAACTGTCTGGATCAGACAGAAGTGTAGGACCCCCAGACCTGTGGACTCTCCCTGTTGCCATGTGGTTAGCTGACTGGGTGCAGACATAACTCTCTGGTGGTTGTTTAGCAGATGACTGGCTGCTGCATCTGTCTAATGTCAGAGTCTTCTCTCCTGTCAGATCTGATACAACAACCTGGAGAATCTCAGTGAATGAAACCCCCCATCCCTGGTCATTCACCACCTGAGGGTCGTGATCCCAGAGCGACACCTAAAATCCTGTAATATGGCATGGGATATGGGGTGATGTTGTTTGCTAAAAATACCGATGTTTTTCTGTTTTAATATCTTGATTGAAAATCTTCCATTAAACATAGATATTACATTATAGTAAAACTTATAAGCATCTCTTAAAAGGCAACTGTAGTAAAAAAATATATTTATATATATTTCAAATAAACTGGCGTAAAAAAGTACCAAAGATTTGTCATTTACTTCTATTAGAAACTCTTCTTTTTCAGTACTTATCAGCTGCTGGATGTCCTGCATGTCGATGACTTTGAGACTTGAGATTTTCTAATAGAAGTAAATGACAAATTTCTGTCACTTTCTAAGTTGATTTAAAAGAAAAACATTTTCACTGGAGTTGCTTTTAAATAGCCCCTCTAAATCTTCCCATTCGGTGTATACAGCTCCTGTGCAGAGCTATGTGTCTCTGTGGTTACGGTAGTCTGATCCTGCAGTTATCTGCCCTCTGGGCTTCTGGGGTGTATGACAGGAGGTGGGCGCTGAGTGACCGGGGTGGACAGGCCTCCTTGTCTTCCCATCTGATCCCTCCTTACAGATCTGTCGTCTCACATGTTCCCACACTCAGTGTGTACTCTGGGGCTGACCACCCTTCTGTGCCCTGTTTTTCTTGGCCTCTGCACGCTGCAGCATCGCAGTTTGGGGTGACACGGCCCTGTTACATGTTATTTAGAAGTCGCTGACCACCCACAGCTGGGAGCAGGAGCAGAGGTGTCCAGCTGCACTCAGAGCGCCAGTTCACATGGACTCTGTTATTTCTGTATTAAACCTTCTAAATTTAGAGCTCAGAGGGGTCAGAAGTGTAAATTCATGTAAGGCCACAAAGACAGAATCATCGTGTCCACAGGGTCCAGGTACAGCCAGCTCTGTGCAAGGGTATGATACTGTATAGCATCCCACCTATACACACTGTATAGCATCCCACCTATATATACTGTATAGCATCCCACCTATACACACTGTATAGCATCCTACCTATATATACTGTATAGCATCCCACCTATATAATGTAGAGTATGATACTGTATAGCATCCCTCCTATACATACTGTATAGCATCCCACCCATATATACTGTATAGCATCCTACCTATGATGAAGGGTATGATACTGTATAGCATCCCGCCTATATATACTGTATAGCGTCCCACCTATATGATGTAGGGTATGATACTGTATAGTATCCCACCTATTTATACTGTATAGCATCCCACCTATATGATGTAGGGTTTAATACTGTATAGTATCCCATGTAGTGTAGGGTATGATGGCATGGTGCCAGCTATATGGAGGACACACTGTATATGGTGGAGGGTATGATGGCATGGTGCCTGCTGTATGGTAAATTTATTGTATATAGTGTCGGGTATGAGGGCCTGATACCAGTTATATACAGGACACATTGTATATAGTGTAGGGTATGAGGGCCTGTCACCAGCAGTATACAGGACACATTGTATATAGTGTAGGGTATGAAGGCCTAATACCAGTTATATACAGGACACATTGTATATAGTGTAGGGTATGAGGGCCTGATACCAGTTATATACAGGACACATTGTATATAGTGTAGGGTATGAGGGCCTGTCACCAGCAGTATACAGGACACATTGTATATAGTGTAGGGTATGAGGGCCTGATACCAGTTATATACAGGACACATTGTATATAGTGTAGGGTATGAGAGCCTGATACCAGTTATATACAGGACACATTGTATATAGTGTAGGGTATGAGGGCCTGATACCAGTTATATACAGGACACATTGTATATAGTGTAGGGTATGAGGGCCTAATACCAGTTATATACAGGACACATTGTATATAGTGTAGGGTATGAGGGCCTGATACTGGTTATATACAGGACACATTGTATATAGTGTAGGGTATGAGGGCCTGTCACCAGCAGTATACAGGACACATTGTATATAGTGTAGGGTATGAGGGCCTGATACTGGTTATATACAGGACACATTGTATATAGTGTAGGGTATGAGGGCCTGATACCAGTTATATACAGGACACATTGTATATAGTGTAGGGTATGAGGGCCTGTCACCAGCAGTATACAGGACACATTGTATATAGTGTAGGGTATGAGGGCCTGATACTGGTTATATACAGGACACATTGTATATAGTGTAGGGTATGAGAGCCTGATACCAGTTATATACAGGACACATTGTATATAGTGTAGGGTATGAGGGCCTGATACCAGTTATATACAGGACACATTGTATATAGTGTAGGGTATGAGGGCCTAATACCAGTTATATACAGGACACATTGTATATAGTGTAGGGTATGAGGGCCTGATACTGGTTATATACAGGACACATTGTATATAGTGTAGGGTATGAGGGCCTGATACTGGTTATATACAGGACACATTGTATATAGTGTAGGGTATGAGGGCCTGATACCAGTTATATACAGGACACATTGTATATAGTGTAGGGTATGAGGGCCTGATACCAGTTATATACAGGACACATTGTATATAGTGTAGGGTATGAGGGCCTAATACCAGTTATATACAGGACACTGTTTATAGTGTAGGGTATGAGGGCCTGTCACCAGCAGTATACAGGACACATTGTATATAGTGTAGGGTATGAGGGCCTGATACTGGTTATATACAGGACACATTGTATATAGTGTAGGGAATGAGAGCCTGATACCAGTTATATACAGGACACATTGTATATAGTGTAGGGTATGAGGGCCTGATACCAGTTATATACAGGACACATTGTATATAGTGTAGGGTATGAGGGCCTGTCACCAGCAGTATACAGGACACATTGTATATAGTGTAGGGTATGAGGGCCTAATACCAGTTATATACAGGACACATTGTATATAGTGTAGGGTATGAGGGCCTGATACCAGTTATATACAGGACACATTGTATATAGTGTAGGGTATGAGGGCCTGATACCAGTTATATACAGGACACATTGTATAAAGTGTAGGGTATGAGGGCCTGATACCAGTTATATACAGGACACATTGTATATAGTGTAGGGTATGAGGGCCTGTCACCAGCAGTATACAGGACACATTGTATATAGTGTAGGGTATGAGGGCCTGATACTGGTTATATACAGGACACATTGTATATAGTGTAGGGTATGAGGGCCTGTCACCAGCAGTATACAGGACACATTGTATATAGTGTAGGGTATGAGGGCCTGATACCAGTTATATACAGGACACATTGTATATAGTGTAGGGTATGAGGGCCTGTCACCAGCAGTATACAGGACACATTGTATATAGTGTAGGGTATGAGGGCCTAATACCAGTTATATACAGGACACATTGTATATAGTGTAGGGTATGAGGGCCTGATACTGGTTATATACAGGACACATTGTATATAGTGTAGGGTATGAGGACCTGTCACCAGCAGTATACAGGACACATTGTATATAGTGTAGGGTATGAGGGCCTAATACCAGTTATATACAGGACACATTGTATACAGTGTAAGGTATGAGGGCCTGATACCAGTTATATACAGGACACTGTTTATAGTGTAGGGTATGAGGGCCTGATACCAGTTATATACAGGACACATTGAATATAGTGTAGGGTATGAGGGCCTGATACCAGTTATATACAGGACACTGTTTATAGTGTAGGGTATGAGGGCCTGATACCAGTTATATACAGGACACATTGTATATAGTGTAGGGTATGAGGGCCTGATACCAGTTATATACAGGACACATTGAATATAGTGTAGGGTATGAGGGCCTGATACCAGTTATATACAGGACACTGTTTATAGTGTAGGGTATGAGGGCGTGGTGCTAGTATGTATTAGGATCTCATATATCTGACTTATATATTACTGACAATATGAGGAGAAGTTGAATGCGTCTGGAAGTTCATGGCTCGTACCTTGTCCAGGGTCCAGACATTGTCCTTCACCTGCAGTGACCCGGGCCGGACGGCCGATCAGACAATGCTGGAGGTGATTCCAGGATAAACAATGTGTGAGGCTGGTAAGCGTCTGTTTATGGCAGTGACCTGTGTGTGATCCTAATTCTCCACATCCTCCAAGACTGCCGAGCACACATCTCTCCACCTCTGCTGTGTTCTTGGAGGAAAGTCCCTGCTTACATTGTCCGACTCCAATCGGCCACACGGAAAACTGACAGTTCATTGAATAGCGTCCGCACAGACATGTCAGTTCACACAATGGAGAGCGAAGCTCCGACCGCACGCTCATTTGTGTGCTATGGTGAATTGGGATGCGGGCGCACACGGATGTACCCACATCCCAATTCATCAGAAATTAAGATCATCCGGCCAATACTGCAGTATCTTCTTTGACACTGGGTCACAGAACGCTGTGTGAACCCGGCCTTATGATGAAAATGAAATGAAATAAAAAGAAGGCATGAGGCAGCACCTTGTATGATACCTTAAAGGGGTAAAAGTAACTTTTCCCCTATCCACAGGAGAGAGGAAAAGTCGGAGATCACGGGGAGCCAACCTCTGTACCCCCACTGATCTCTGTATCGGACCTCTGGCTTCTGTGTTATGAATACAGCCGCGGTTACGACATGGTGCCTGTGGCTCTATTGATTCCTATGGAGCCAATGGACCAACAAAACACAGTTATCACTGAACTCAAGGAGAACAGTGAAAAAAATTCCAATGAAGTATTCAATCAAGAGTCTCCACTGATGCCCCCAAAAATTTAAATATGCAAAACAGGAGTCCGTGGAGCCTCGGTTGCGAGTCTCAAAACACGGGATAGCCAGATATCTCTAGCCTGTTGCCACGGGGTGCCTCCATGATAGGGAGAACACCACACCACCCTGATAAATAGCCCCTTAAGTCCCACTCGGTTGCGAGTATTGGAACATAAATAGGGAAACACCAGGGTGGCCCCTTTTTGTCAATGTCTAACTCAAGGTGCGAGTATTGCGATCATGACAAGGGCTTGCCAAGGCAGGCTTCCATCCACAGACAGCCGTTTCGGGGTTTTTGCCCCTTGTCAGTGTGGGGTAGGATTCTGGCTAGTTGGGGCAATAGCAAATCGACCAACAAAACACAGTTATCACTGAACTCAAGGAGAACAGTGAAAAAAATTCCAATGAAGTACTCAAGAGTCTCCACTGATGCCCCCAAAAATTTAAATATGCAAAACAGGAGTCCGTGGAGCCTCGGTTGCGAGTCTCAAAACACGGGATAGCCAGATATCTCTAGCCTGTTGCCACGGGGTGCCTCCATGATAGGGAGAGCACCACACCACAACACACTATGGAGCCAATGGAAAGAGCTGAGTACACCTCTTCCAGGGTACAGATTCAGTGTCTCTTGGGCTTTGCACATATCACCCCAAGGTACAGGGCACACGTGATCCTGGGTATGGTGTCTCCAACCGGTGGAACATCCTGTAATGGGGTTGGGCTGCCAGAGCCGTCTAGAGTACATGCGGGGTGCTCCCAAGAAGGGGCCCATAAAACAATAATGCCAAATGCCAATTGTCTGTACTCAAAGTAGCCAGCGCTGCCCCAAAAACCAGTGTCTAGTGCAGGATGAAAAAATAGATAAAATTTATTGTAAAATAATGACCTGTTTTCTGGACTTCCCACCGTTTTTTGGGGCAGTGCTGGCAACTTTGAATGCGGCCAGTTGGCATCTTATGACCAGTAGGGGTCCCAGTGCCCTCGCCCATCACCCAGATGGCCCATTTTCAGTACAATCCTACTGACTTCCTATCGGGGATGCCCACTATCACCTAGTTATCGGATGACTCTTCTAATAAAAAGGGGATGTCCACCTTGGACAACCTCCTCGATAACAGAGTGCCTGTCCCTACATCTCTTACTCGTTTATTGTATGCAGGAAGACCATCCTATAATGGCCGTATCATTGGTCGTCACCCAGTTTCCTATAAGATTTGAATAAAATTGTCCTCGGCAGAAGTTGACAACTCGGGGGATTAGAGGAAACTCTCATTACCTTTTCTCAATTATTTCCCCCTGTTTCACCGGTTCTAATAGTCGTGGCCCTGGCTAATTTTCCGAGGTCGTGTGAAAGGTGGCGAGCACATGGCGCCCATCATGGTAAACGTCCTAATGATCCTCTTGAGCTGGATCTGGTTTGATGTCTGAGGGAGGGAAAGGAAAGAAGCTGCGTGGGGGTGATAATAACCTCAGAGAGCCTTTACAAGCCCCCGGCTCGCCCTCTCTGGCTCTTATCATCCTTACCTGCCAGGGACGTGCCGCTCACTCTGCTAAACCTCAGCCCTACAGTGTAATGGGAAACATCTGCTCCGGGGAAGAGACCAGGGGGGAGGGGAGCCATTCATAATTTTCATCACTCGGCTTTGAGGCCTTTCATACAATCATGGAACCTCTTAAAGGGAGAGTGAAACTCATTACGAGATGAAAGACGAAGGCGATTACCGTGGGTTACAGACGGACATGACTGAGATTCTAGCTGAAGATGGAAGATGTCCTGTTATATAGGTCAGGGGATTGTGGCAGATAATATTCTCTTAGTACTACAACTGCCAGCATGCTCTGACAGCCTGCATATGCAGAGGTTGTGATCATTGCCCTACTATAATACTCATACATTTACATTTATACGTTTTATCCACTATAACTTACAAGCTTATAGCTTCTGGGGTCACATTTTTTTTATTATTGGCTCTACAATTGCTAAAGGAACAGAGGCGGCATAGTTTGGTTACATTAACCCTTTGGTAACAAGGCAATTTGTGGGCTCTCCCTGCTATTACTGGGCCCCTGAGAGTCCCCTCCATGGTGCACAGCTATTTCACATTCTCTCATTCACATTTCAGCTGGACTGTCTGCAAGTAGTACTCATATCGGGCTGCTTCTTCCTAAGGGTCCTGGTAGACAAATCTTTTTTTCGTGCTCCCCAATTAACAAAAAAAATTTTTTTGTTTTATCAATCTTTTTGATCGGCATGGGATTGCCATTAATTCTAATAGAGCCACGTCGCAGAGGGGAGGGGGTTTCGTCCCACTGGGGGCGGCAGGCGTGGCCCCAGTGCTCCGGGCCAGGTCGGTTCTCGAGAGGAGACTGGCGATGAGATCGGAAACCGAGCGGTGTTTCCAAAAAAAGGACTGTGTCACTGACCAATAAGTTAAGGTACGAAAAAACCCAGTGATGTACCTGCTGGTAAATTCACTATAACAATTATTTTATGGTCAGCTCAAAAGATATGATCAATCACATACGAACCAATTTTCGTTAAGTTGTTAGATCGGTTGTTAGATTATGGCTTAAATTCTAACAATATAACCGTAATCTTTCTGCATTGTGCTGAGGGATGACTGACTATAGATGGCATGTGTAGAGAGAAGGAACTGGTTTTGCAAGGCGCTATGTGAGCAGAAATGAAATTAAAGGGGTTATCCAGCGCTACAAAAACATGGCCACTTTCCCCCTACTGTTGTCTCCAGTTTGGGTGGGGTTTTGAAACTCCGTTCCATTGAAGTAAATGGAGCTTAATTGCAAACCGCACCTGAACTGGAGACAACAGTAGGGGGAAAAGTGGCCATGTTTTTGTAGCGCTGGATAACCCCTTTAAGAAGGGTGGAGACCGGCTCACAGATTGCAGGCACACAGCCCAGTCCTGTGCTCCACCTCTTTTGCACATAGCACTAGCTAAGTCCCACCCTTACTTAAAGGAGAACTTCTGATAGGCTGTGCTGTGGAGGATGAGTGGGGACCTGAGAGGTTGTTAGGCGGAAGCCCCATCATATAAAGTAAAGTAACCCACATTAGATAAATGGAACAGTTTTTCAATAGCAAATATTTCAGCAACAAATCTGGTGTGTGTGAATATAGACAGTGGTAGATTTGTACATGACAGCGCTGGTTACTAGACAGGAGGGGTAGAGGGGGATTGTCTGGGGCAGATGTCTCTTGGAGCAGCCACAGAAAAAGAGGAGGAAGAGTTAGGGCCCTATTCCACCGGACGATTATCGTTCGCATAATCATTAACGATCTCAAATGACCGCTTTTGCAAAAGACCTGAAAACGTTCCCTCATTTCCATGGAATGATAATCGTTACTTATGATCGTATTTGCGATAGTTTTTTTGTCGTTTATTGCGTTCGTATCTACTGCGAACAACCGAACGACATCTTATTCAATGCGAACGATTTGCAAACATTTTGCGAACGAGCAACGATGAAAATAGGTCCAGGTCTTATTAAGCGATCGGCGATTTCTCGTTTGGTCGTTAATCGTTAACTGCGTTTTAACCGAACGATTATCGTTTAGATTCGAACGATTTAACGATAATCTGAACGATAATCATCCGGTGGAATAGGGCCCTTATATGTACCCTGTAACAGAAACTGTGCACCAAGCCCACGGAGACAGTCAGCAAGGAAGCACATTGATCCTGATCAGTAAAAAGTCCGACCATCACAATTTGCATTTTGGCTGTTTTGGGGTTTTACTTTTTTTTTTTTTTTATTGCATTACTTGTCTCTTCTTCTTAAAGTCACGGTAGCTTACATGTTTGTGGCGGTGCATCGGTGATAAGCATGCCTGCTCCGATGAGCAGGAAGTGGCTTCACTCAGGTACTGTGCTCAGGTTCAAGGCTGACATCAGTTAAGAAGCCACATGAAAGCCGATGGCTGCCTCTCCACCCGGAGCTCAGCATCGAGGGCGTACAGTGTGAGCACAGAAAAAGTACAGGGCTGCGGTCTCCCCCTCCCCAGCAACCAGGGACAAGAGCAGAAACAACCACCTCAGTGGGGCAGAGGGGGGCAGCAACACGTGGAATATCTACTGTATAATCCCACATCTCTGCTGAGAACACTGTCACAATATTACCAGGAAAAGGGGGCATGTTGAAGTGTAAGATGGGGTGGGAGGTAGCTTAACCTTTAAATAGACACTGTCATTTCAATATGATAAACTTTGTAATATACCTTATCAGGCACTGTCGTTTCAACAATAAGAAACTTTGTAATATATCTTATCAGGCAAGGTAATTTCAACAGAAAAAAAAACTTAGTAATATATCTTATCATACATAAATGCTTCCTTCTCCTGTTTTTAAGCATCTTCCTTCTCCCTCTTTGTACTCTCATCCACTCTCAAAATAAGCGTAGCAATGACTTTTGTTTACTGGTTACGGATGAGGTATCAGATTACAAGTCTATGGAGGAGGGAGATGGTGCTTGCTGTCAGTAAATGGAACCATTTTCCTATCCATTCAAAGAATAAAAAACACTCTTATCTGCACCAGTATGTATGTAGAAACGTGCTTCTGTATACTCTTTATGTAGTCTTATACATTTCACTTTTGCAAATAATCTTACTCTGCATCTTTTTTTTCTCTGCCACTGAAACTACATTCTTGTATTTTGTATATTGCACATATTCCACAACGCTCTATATACAGTCTTGATCTAATCTCCTTGGTTTACCAGTTTTTTGTGTGATCACATGGTTGCATGTTGTAAGTGCGCGCCCTCTGTCAACTTTGATTGTTGGCCATTTATATACTTTGCTTGTTGGGGTACATTCACACAAGACTAAAATGCTGCAGAATTATGACCTCCCTATGGAAGTTAAGGAGAATGTATTGCTAAAAAAAAAAATTTCGTCTATTTGAAGCCAGATAGTGAATTTCTTTTCAATTTTTATTTTTTTTTATTTTATTTCATTTTTAGCGTTTTATAGGGGAAGCCATCTTACATGAGTGGTTTTTAACAGCATTTACTGGCATCCCTGGGGATGTAGAATGGACAATAGACTGATATAGCGCCAACAAATTCTCTAGAATGGGAGCACTTTCTTGTCATGCTATGTGACCTGTGCAGCAGTCATTACCAGTGGCAGATTATCATACGGGCACTCAGGACCCATGGCCACTCAATGTCCCAATATGATGATCTGGCACTGGTCACCAAACCAATTACTTCCATCTTTACTGCTGACCCACCTGCACTGTGATGCCATGATGTGCTTGCCCTGAATCTTCTTTCCCTGTTAAAGGGGTTGTCCAGCGAAAATCTCTTTCTTTCAAATCAACTGGTATCAGAAAGTTATATAGATTTGTAATTCACTTTTTATAGATTTGTATAGATTTGTAATTCACTTTTAAAAATTCTCAAGTCTTCCTATTTTTATTAGCTCCTATATGTCATGCAGGAAATGTAGTTTTGTTTTCAGTCTGACACAGTGCTCTCTGCTGACATCTCTGGCCGAGATAGGAACTCTGTCTTGGTTTTATATGAATCTCCATTGAAAACCTCTCCTGCTCTGGACAGTTCCGGTCTTGGCCAGAGATGTCAGCAGAGAGCAGTGTGCCAGACTGAAAATAAAACCTTTCCTGCATCACATTTAGTAGCTGATAAGTATGGGAAGACTTAAGATTTTTTAATAGAAGTAAATTACAAATCTATATAACTTTCTGACACCGTTTGATTTGAAAGAAAAAGATTTTCGCTGGACAACCCCTTTAACTGCTCTGAGCATGGTAATCTTATAGGGGACTGTAGGGGAGCTTGTGGGGGGGAATGTGGGGCCATAGTAATCTTATAGGGGACTGTGGAGGACACAGGGTCGTAGTACGGGGAACTTGGGGCCATGGTAGTCTTATAGGAGGGATGTCAGGCCACAGGGGGCGGAATAACCTTTAGGGGGAATGTAAGGGGCACAAGAGGCATGATGCTAAAATGCTAATTTTGCAGCTTGTCCCATTCACTTCAGTGGGACAAGCTACAATACCAGGTATGGGGGGAGGGGGCCTAATTTTGGAGAATAAAAGCCCAAGGCCTATGGACCACTTAATCCGCCACTGGCCATTAAACAAGGCATGGGGAGCTTTAAAGGAGTACTTCGGCAAAAATCTTTTTCTTTCCAATCAACTGGTTTCAGAAAGTTATACAGATTTGTAATTTACCTCTATTTAAAAATCCCAAGTCTTCTGATACTTATCAGCTGCTGTATGTCCTGCAGGAAGTGGTGTGTAATTTTTTTTTTCAGTTTGACACTGTGCTGTCTTTGTGGTGTGTCCCCTTTAGTGGTAATGAAGGTGCATTCTCTACTTTTACCAGTGTCAGTGTTGCCAGTGTTAGCTCTGTTATGTATTGCCCAGCTGTAGTCAATATAGGGTTACTGTTGTACTACATGGTCTGCTCTAACCTATGAGAGATACTTTTCTTTTTCTGCCTATCCCTGTTCTCTATACATACACACACAGCCCCTAGGAAATAGTCTAGTCTAGTCCAGTGGTGGTTGTGGTAGTGGACAGACACACATGTATGGAGAGCGCAGAGACTACTTTTCTCAAGCTGTACTTACAGACACTATGCAGTGACAAGCCACTAGAAGAGGACAAGTCAGAGATCACCCCAGGCCACGCCGAGAACCTCTCTTAAAAGAGCAGGGTGGTATCCTACACAGAGGAACTGACCCAGATAGAGCAAAGCAACTGTAGAAAGGTCTATGTACTCTATCTCGCAGTGCAGGTGACACTAGAAAGATTTGGATACTTGGCTACATTCAGGTAACCAAGACTAGGGCTTGTGTCACCCTCGTAGGATGGGTAACCAAACACTGCAGGGCAGAAGGTGGTTATAGCAACATTCAGTCTAAACACGGCCACAAGTATTCTGTTCTTCACAAGTATTCTTTCCCAAGTATTTCTTTTTACAAGTTCCAGCAGAACACATTACTACACTGGGTTGGGGCTCTCCCGACAAGCTCCTCTCCACTCTTCTGAACTCTTCTACTCTACTCAACACTCAACTGAACCAGCACTGCTACTCTACCTCAACGCTTCAACATCTCTCAGCGCAGAATCAGTGAGCTCAGCGCAGAATCAGTGAGCTCAAGTCTGTGTCTCAGAAGTCACCTATTGCACCACTATCCTCTATTGTAAGAGACTTTCAGTAAAGATCACCTTATTTATTCTACTGGTGATAATTGCACCAGCACCTATACATGCAGGCTACACCATCCTTGGGTCATTTTCACCTTTCTTTGTGTACTGACAGTCCAGGAGAGTCATCTTCCCACTCTGGACCACCGTGATAAGAGTCCAAGGGACCCATCAAAGCCCGGCAAGTCACCGACCATTGGGGAAAGGTATAGCCAGCCACCAAACAAAACAGGTATACCATCACACCTGTGTACTGAGTTAGCACTGGCGTTACAACAGTACCATCACTAGCTGAGCTATACGCCAACCACCAGCATAACATCGTGTCGGCGGTTAGGCACTCATACAGGTGAGTGCGACCACCACATCTGCTGACACCCCTGTTCGAGAGTAGAGGCAGTAGAGGTTTTCTATGGGAATTTGCAGCTGCTCTGACAGTTCCCTGACATGGACAGAGGTAGTAGCAGAGAGCACTGTGTCAGATTGGATAGAATACATCACTTCCTGCAGAACGTACAGCAGCTGATAAGTACTGGCTGACTTGAGATTTTTAAATAGAAGTAAATTACAATCTATATAACTTTCTGAAACCAGTTGATTTGAAAGAAAAAGATTTTTGCCGGAGTACCCCTTTAACTGTTGTGATATCTATATACTGGTGTCACCGTCCGCTGTAATTCTGCTTGTGATGATAAGGAGGACACTGCTGGATAGGCCCAATGGCCAGAATGAAGACTGCAATCATTCAAAATTATTTTATGGTAAAATGAAGAACCTGAAGAAGAAAAAAAAATTACAAAACTTTAAAAGTACATTGCCAGCTACTTCTGCTTTTTGTAACCCCCTTCTAGCTTTAGTTGTAAAAGGTGCATTTAAATAGCATGTGTGTGAGATTTATCAAACATGGTGTAAAGTGAAACAGGCCCAGTTGCCCCTAGCAACCAATCAGATTCCACCTTTCATTTTCCAAAGAGTCTGTGAGGAATGAGAGGTGGAATCTGATTGGTTGCTAGGGGCGACTGAGCCAGTTCCACTTTACACCATGTTAGATAAATCTCCCCCACTATTTCTATTACTGTGGATGACGGCTGAAGCTTCATAGTTATAATCAGCCGTAATTACACTGAATGTTCTGTGAGGGGGAAGAGTAGGGGGGTCCTGATACCCCAGGACCCTGCAGAGTTGGCCGCTCTCATGTCTGCAATGGTTGCCTGAATACTGGGCACCCCATGAAGAAGACGTGGCTTTGCTCATCTGTGCACGTCGGGTGTCGTCATTCTCCACTCTCGGCTGTGATAGACAGATAAGATTTTCCAGGTGGGTGTGAGGTGACAGTCACTTTATTACTGCTGTCACTTATCATAGCAATAACTTGTATGGAGACATCCCCAGAATCGTAGCAGGCCGCCCACAGGATGCACATGGCGTTGAGTTCATCTCGTCCTCCATTTGTTCCCTTTGTTTATCTGATTTGGATCCCACCCTTGTGTGTTATTACTAGTGTTACGTTACTCATCCAGCTACAACCTCATGGCTCCCTGGGGAGGTCATAAACAGCGGGGGTCAGGACCTTGTCAATAAGGGTCTGCCAGGCCCAGGCCACCACCTGGAGCTTCTGTGTCATGGACTGATCCCATATTACAGAGCGGCTACTGGGGGTCCTGCTATATACCACTCCAGTCCACCAATAACAGCCATAGTTTCTGCATAATAATAATACATTTTTATTTATATAGCGCCAACAGATTCTGTAGCACTTTATAATTCTGTATTGTTCACATGTTAAATGTACGCTGAGGGTTTTACACTGAGGGACATGCACAACATGGAACCAGTCCCTTTAAAGGGGTTGTTCACCCCAAAATATTTTTCTTTCAAATTAACTGGTGCAAGAGATTTGTAATTTACTTCTATTAAAAAATCTCCAGTCGGGGGCGTGGCCTGGAGATGGCGCCGAGCGGACGCACCTGAGCAGAGCTCCGTAGCAGCCGCCGCTCCAGAGCCGACAAACAGCGTCTGACAGCCGGGAAAACAGTGCCCATATGCCGGGTAAGCCCCGCAGACGCCTCCGGCACTCACCCGCAGCGATACCGGGCCGGACCCGCAGCGGCATCCGACGCTTCTTGGTGGACTTGTCCCCACGCGGCCAGAGCAAGATGGCCGCCCGCCCCGCCACAGCAACTTTGCGGCCGGATCCTCAGGCGCCAGCAGCAGCCTCCCCTCAAGCCCTGTCACAGGACTTCCCGGCTCTGCTCCGGGACGCAGGGCCTCCGGACTCCGGGAATGAGGTACAGCACAGCTCTTCCCCACACATTCTGGGGGCACAGCACCATATCTCTTGCCCCACACAGGGGCTTGACCTCCTTTCTCTGCAATCTCACATGGCTTCTATGCCTACTAAGACTGATATGGAGGGGTACATTGCACGCATGGAGGCTGTATGTAAGGCTGAAATCCGGTCCCTGAAAGAGGACATAGGGACTCTGTCCACTACTGTGCACACACTAGAGCAGAATACTGCTGACTTGCAAACAGCTCAAACTTCCCACCAACAGCAGTTGGACTTGCATGCACAACAAATCCAGGCCCTGTTCGACATGGTGGACGACGCGGAGAATAGGAACCGCCGCAACAATGTCAGGGTGAGAGGGATACCGGAGGCGGTTAAACAGCCAGACATCATGCCCACCCTCCAAGGCATTTTTAACTCCCTCTTGGGGAGACCACCGACTGCTCCACTGGACATTGATAGAGCTCACAGAACCCTGGGCCCGCCGAGCACTGACCCTGATAGGCCGAGGGACATTGTGTGCAGGGTGCACTACTTCCAGGAGAAAGAAGAGATAATGCGCAGGGCCAGAGAGGCGGGCTCCGTGGATTTTGATGGCGCCACTATTTTGCTCCTCACCGATCTGTCTCGTACCACACTGGCTAAACGCAGAGCTCTGCGCCCATTGCTTCACCTTCTTAGGGACAAAGGTCTGGCGTATTCCTGGGGGTACCCATTTCAATTGCAAATCCGATGTGACAATCGCACCTATCACCTACGTACCCCAGGGGATCTCCCCCAGCTCCTTGAGGACTTGCGACTCCCCCCGGTTACCATCTCTGAGTGGCCACCCCTCCCCCCTCTGCAACCGAGAGCCCCCCGACGCACAACAGGTCCATCTAGGGGCCCCTTACCGAATAGAAGACGGAGGCGGCGCTCGTCTGATCGAGGCCCGAATAGACCGGAGGACTGAGCATCTCCCTGGAGCACCCCTCTCCCGACAGGCTTCAATCCCCTCGTGACTGCCTAGCGGCTATTATAGCGTTCGGCTCCTAGTCACTCGGGGGCATTTCATAAGTGCCTCATTAGCCATACGTTCTTTTTTTTGTTTTGGCGTTGCCCACCGTTGGAACAGGGCAATGCCTGAATGTAATGCGTGTGTCTTGTTTGCCTATGTTACTGTTTTTGCTGGTTAAAATCGTGTTTATATTGCCATTTTCCAATGCAGGTGCCGCCACCCCCCCCCCCCCCCCCATCCCTCATCCCGCATCCCTCATCCTGTCTTTCCTGCCCTCCCATCAGTCCCTGCCCTCCCACCAGCCACCGATCCTCCTGAGTTAGCCCCTTCTTCCCCTCCTCCCCACCCTCCCCCCCTCCCACACCTCCCCCCTCCCACACCTCCCCCCTCCCTCCTCCTACCTTCTCCGCTCCTCCCCACCTTTCCCTCCCCTCAACACCTCCCCCCTCCCTTCCCCCTTCCTTCCCTCCCCCCCTCCTCCCCCCCCCCCCCCCCCCCCCTCCCCCTTGCAGCTAGCGGGGGTGCCTCGGCTTAGTTTGTTATCCGATATAACTGTCTGTTTTCCCATGCCACCTCCTTAGGTGGTTTGTCTCAATAGCAGGTTCTGGGAGCTAAGGCTTCAGCATTTTGATCGGTTCATTCCCAGTTACCTCCCCACTTAGGTTTTTATGACGGTATAATTATTGTCACCGTCCTTACTGGTTCTTTTTCCTTGGCCCTTAGTGGACCAAGGCGGATAGTCTGTCTGTAGACTCGTCCTTATCTCCTTTGCTACCGGCTGGTAGCGGCTCCGTTTACTTTCCCCTCCTCCGGGAGGTGCTGTTCCTTTTCTCTCTCCTTAGCCTGACCTTTTTTCTCCCTTCTCTCTTTTCCTCTCCCTGCCCTCCCTTTGCCCCTTCCCCAGGGACACTGTCCGGAGGGGAGGCCGCCATGGCTTCTTTGAAGATTACCTCACTGAATATTAGAGGCTTTAACAAGCCAGAACGGCGGTCTCAACTCCTATATCATATGCACAAACAGAGAACGCATATACTTTTACTGCAGGAAACCCACTTCAAGACGGGTCATGCTCCAGCAATGCCCACCCGGTACTTTAACCAGTGGTATCATAGCACTAACCCAGTTGCCAAAACAAAGGGTGTCAGCATAGGACTTCACAAATCACTGCCTGCCTCTGTCCTTGACACGCTGATAGATCCCGAGGGACGTTATCTTTTCCTGAAGATACAGCTCGCAGGTCGCCTGTTCACCATTGCTAACTTTTACTTTCCTAATCATCACCAGGTCCAGACGGGGCACCGGTTAATGGAGGAGCTCGCCAGATTCTCGGAGGGACTCCTAATAACAGCGGGGGACTTCAATTTGGTCCTAGACCGCAGCATGGATTCCTCTTCGGGCAGGTCTGCTATGACGCCTTCGCAAGTTCGTTCTCTTCGGTCACTCCTCTTCAAGCACAGGTTGGTGGATGTGTGGCGGATCCTGCACCCGGGAGTGAG
Organism: Dendropsophus ebraccatus; assembly: GCF_027789765.1. Taxonomy (NCBI): domain Eukaryota; kingdom Metazoa; phylum Chordata; class Amphibia; order Anura; family Hylidae; genus Dendropsophus; species Dendropsophus ebraccatus. The sequence goes on from NC_091465.1 coordinate 16,295,716, forward strand.
AGATTATACCTTTTACTCTGGGGTGCACGATTCCTACAGTAGGATAGATTTCTTCCTCATAGACCATCACTTGCTCTCCTGGCACCCTCACTCAGATATAGAGCCCATGACGTGGGCAGATCACGCCCCAATCACCTTGTCGCTGACTTTGCCTGACTCGGCTCCGCGGGAGTGGACGTGGAGGCTTAACCCTAACCTCCTTAGGGACGTGGCTTGTCAGGCGGACATCAGGAAGGCAATTAGCGACTTTGCCTCCACGCATGTCGACGACAACACTCCCTTACCCTTCCAATGGGAGGCGCTCAAGTGCGTGTTGAGGGGGGTTTTCATTAGTCACGGCTCTCGTCTCAAAAGAGACCATGCCGTTAGCATTCAGAAGTTGGTCGCCAAGATCCACGAAGGCGAGATTAATCACAAACGCTCTCGTGACCCCGCAGTGCTGGCTACTCTTATGGCTGATAGAAGCCAACTGCTCCTGCTCCTGGACAAAAAACATGCACGCTTCAGGGAACGTATGAAACGTTTCTTCTATGAGCACTCGAACAAGTGTGGGGCTTCCCTGGCGAGGTTCCTTCACCCCAGGTCGGCAAACACATTTGTTCCTCTGCTTAAAGCGGCAAACGGGGGGACCAGTCATAAACCGATAGAGATAGTGGGGGCCTTCCAGTCATACTATAGCTCCCTATATAACCTAAAAGGCCCCTTAGCAGATATGGATCCTCAGGCATTCCATGCTAAAGTTGAGGCCTACGTAGCCAATACGGGTCTCCCGACACTGCCTGCGGAGGTGGCGGCTGGCTTGGAGGACCCGTTCTCTGTCGGTGAATTGGCGGCGGTCCTCAAAGACACGCCCAGTGGTAAGAGCCCGGGCCCAGACGGGTATACCGCGCACTTTTACAAACTTTTTGCCTCGCAACTGACTCCTTTCTTGGCCAAAGTTTTTAATTCTATATCCCCATCCTGCCCCTTCCCCCGACAATCCCTGATGGCTACAATAGTGGTACTCCCTAAGCCTGGGAAGGATGGTGCGTATTGCTGCAACTATAGACCAATCTCCCTCATCAATGCGGACGTAAAAATGTTTTCTAAATTGATTGCAAATAGACTGGCCCCACACCTCCCTACACTGATTCACACTGACCAAGTGGGCTTTGTCCCAAAGAGGGAAGCCAGGGACAACCTGAATAAGACTGTCCTGCTGCTCTCCCATGCCCAAACTGCTAGGATCCCCGCGTGTCTTGTTTCGGTCGACGCCGAAAAGGCGTTCGACCGAATACATTGGACATTCTTGCGTTCCGCGCTGCTCCAAACGGGACTGAGGGAAGGCTTACTGGGGAAAATCATGGCCCTGTATAACAATCCAACGGCCAGAGTTAGGGTTAACGGCCTCATGTCCACCTCCTTTGCCATTGCTAACGGCACCAGACAGGGATGCCCTTTGTCGCCCATGCTGTATGTATTGGCAATGGAGCACCTGGCTGTAGCCCTGCGGGCCTGCACAGACTTTACTGGCATTCCAGTTGCCCGCTCCCAATATAAATTAGCTTTATACGCAGATGACCTGCTTCTTTATGTCACCAAGCCGCTTATCTCCCTCCCTGCCATCTTAGGTGAGTTCGAAAAGTTTGGCCAGGTCAGCAACTTTAAAGTGAACTACAATAAGACGGAGGCGCTGAACGCTTCCCTCCCACCCTCGCTATTGCCACAGCTAAAAGCCGCTTTTTCATTTAAATGGAAGGACAAAGCGATCAAATATTTGGGTGTATGGGTCCCTGCTGACCTTGACACCGTCTTCGCTTTGAACTTTCCACCCCTCTTGGCACGCACGAGAGCAGAACTGACGGCCTACAACCGGGCCTCAGTTGTCTTGGTTTGGCAGGATGAATGCCATTAAAATGGACATCCTCCCCAGGTTTTTATATTTTTTTCAAGCATTGCCTATCAATGTCCCTCACACCTTTCTAAGACACCTTCAGGCTGCTCTCACGAAGTTCGTGTGGGGTTCCCTGCGACCCCGGCTGAAATTCAAAACACTCACCCGGCCCAGGCATCTGGGGGGGGCTGGCCTGCCAAACCTCTCCCTGTATTACAAAGCGGCGGTCCTGATGAGAGTGGTGGATTGGTTCCATGGCGCTGGAGTTAAGCAGTGGGTCGGTCTGGAGGCGGAGATGTCCCCGATTGCTCTACGTTCCCTACCATGGGTGTTGCCCATTCATAGGCCTCAGATGGCGTCCCTTCCGTACCTGACACGCTGCTTTCTCCGGGTTTGGGATAGGCTACTACCTGTGTACTCTCTGTCTCACCGGCCGGGCGTCATGAGCCCTCTATTCGGCAATCCGGCTTTTCCCCCAGCCATGCGCAGGGACACCTTTCTCCTGTGGTCAGCCTCTGAGGGTGCCAGGTTGAGCCAGGTTTTGGAGGGAAGCTCCTCTCTGCGCCCCCTTCCTGAATTGCAGCGGGACTGCCCGGAGAGAGTCCTTTCTTGGTTTGAATACGAACAGCTGAAGGCCTTTCTATGGACCCACTTCCCCTCTGGGATTCTGGTGACCTCTTCCACGGACCTGGAAACCCTGCTGCTGCAGACCGCCCCGCCGACCAAGGTAATTTCTCAATTATATAGGCTGTTGTTGAGCAAGGAAGCTGATGGGACTCTTCCGTTTATTTCGGCGTGGGAGAGAGACCTTAACATCACCCTATCTGAAACCGACCAACTAAAGATCTTCACATTAACGCATAAACTACCGGTGGCCTGTGTTGCCCAGGAAAAGAATTTCAAAATCCTCACAAGGTGGTATAGGTGCCCTCAGCTCCTACACAAATGCTACCCGACTGTTCCCGAGACCTGTTGGCGTTGCGAGGCGGAGATAGGCTCAATGCTACACATTTGGTGGGACTGCAGGGTGCTCCAGCCGTTCTGGAAAAATGTCTTTAAAATCTATACCCAGGTAACAGGCAAATCACTTTCCCCTACACCCAGCATTGCTCTGCTTTCATTGATCCCCGGCCCGGTCTCTGCGATCAAAAAGGGACTGCTACGCCACTTTCTGACAGCAGCTAGGGCAGTCATACCCAGGCATTGGAAGTCCACAGCTCCCCCATCCATAGCGGAGTGGGCGACCGAAATGGACTTTCTTTTCCGTATGGAATCCATGATGGCGGATGACCTCGACCGGGGATCTAAGGTGGAACGGCTGTGGCTGCCATGGTCCTCTTTTAAGGAGGGCCAGGCCCTTACACCATACCTCTAAGCAACGACCCTAGAGGCGCCTCACTGCTTTCTCTGATTGGTTGGCTCTCGCACTTCTGGACAGTGTCCTTGCCCCTCCCCCTCTCCCCCCCCTTCCCCCCGCCCCCCCCCCCCTTCTTGCTTCCATTCTCCCCATATTTTTCCTCTGATCTTTTCTTATTTCTTATACTTTACGGCTCCTTAACCGCTGGTTGCGGTACATGCCTAGACTAACGTATAGCGGGGGCCCTAGACCGCACCTCGTGTTACTGGGAGGTCGGTATCTCAGCATACTTTGACGTTCAAGGAGCAGCGGGATAGTGCTAAGCTTTTCGTGTATCAACATGTTGTACACAATGGTACATATTTTATCTATGACATGTTTATAATGCTGCTGATCTCAACCCGCTATTTTCTATTCTTTCTTGTATGGTTTGATTTAACGATTCTTATGGCTGGGATTTTTCCCCGCCAGGCATTTGCTACTTTCTAAATGTCTTTTTCCTTTCTGTTATGCTTCAAAAATCTTCTAATAAACTTTGATTTACAAAAAAAAAAAAAATCTCCAGTCTTCCAGTACTTATGAGCTGCTGTATATCCTGCAGGAAGTGGTATATTCTTTCCAGTCTGACACAGTGCTCTCTGCTGCCACCTCTGTCCATGTCAGGAGCTGTCCAGGGCAGTAGCAAATCCCCATAGAAAACCTCTCCTGCTCTCCAGACTGGAAAGAATACACCACTTCCTGCAGAGCATACAACAGCTAATAAGTACTGGAACACGGGAGATTTTTTTTATTTTTATAGAAGTTAATTAGAAATCTCTGTCACTTTCTGGCACCAGTTAATTTAAAGAAATTTTTTTTGTGTGAACTACCCCTTTAATGTTGTAGATTTTATTTTAAAATTGAGGATTTTACCTGCAGATTTTTTTTGCCCGAGTTTCCCAGCAGATATATGGTAATATGTGAACATCAACATTGGGGACAACCGTGTGCAAAATGTCACTAGCCTGTTGTGAACAATCCCCTGCCCAGTGCTGAGGTGTAAAAGAAGAGACAGCGAGAAGAGCGCAGGCTGTGAAGTGAAACACTATAAACCTTTGTTGTCTCCGCCATATAACACGTTTTCTTAGTTGGAGACAATAAGCATTTAATGGGTTGTTTTTTTTTCATGAAGTCCTTTGGGCTCCACAACCTGTGGCTCTTTAGCTGTTGGAGAACTACAACTCCCAATATACCACATAGTCAGAGGCTGCCAGGGCACGGTGAGCTACCGGATGTAGAACAGGCTGCGTCAGTGGAATTAGTGCTGAGCTGAACTGCTCAGGTTCAGCAATGTTCTCCGAACTCTCTGCATTTGACTCCCGGTGGCTGGAAAAGTTGGATGCAACCTTTGGGTGTCTTGGAAAACATGGATAAAGCCTTTGGCTTATGGCTGTATCCATGTTTTCCAGGCAGCTTTAGGGCATCCAACCTCTCCAGACCCGGGAGTCAAATGCAGAGCGTTTAGTTTTGGATTAATGTTGCCAAACCCAAATTTTTGGCACGTTTCCTCAATATTCGCAAACCGGCTGTTTACGCCGGGAGGGGATGTGGTTGGGGCGGAACGGGGGCACGGACTCATACGCCGAAAACCTACTCCAGTCTGTAGCTGGCGTAGGTTTTCGGCCGTGTGCACCGGAGCGCACGGGATTTATGTAGAGGCAGTCCGCCTCTACATAAATCTCTGTAGCGCCGGAGATTCGGGGACATTTTTAAGTCTGGTGTAAAAAACGTCGGATTTAATAAATGTCCCCCTTAGTGTTGATATAAAAAAATATTTTATATCAACTGGTCCTAGCAAGTGCCAGATATTTGTACTTTACTTCTGTTAAAAAGTTAATTACGTCTATTTAAAAATCTCAAGTTTTCCTGTACTTGTCAGCTGCTGTATGTCCTGCAGGAAGTGGTGTATTCTCTTCAGTCTGACACGGTGCTCTCTGCTGCCACCTCTGTCAGGAACTGTCCAGAGCAACAGCAAATCCCCATAGAAAACCTCTCCTGCTTTCCAGACTGGAAAGAATACACCACTCCCTGTAGGACATACAGCAGCTGATAAGTACTAAAGGACTTGAGATTAATATACAAATCTCTGTCACTTTCTGACACCAGTTGATTTGAAATTAAAAATGTTTTTGGTAAGCTAATCCTTTAAGGCTTGAAGCTAGGAGTTTTGCAAAAGCTAGAGAGCCCCAGGCTGTAGAATAGGATGCATTGATATGATGCACCATAGACACTGAGGGTTTGATGGGAGTTGTAGTATTGCAGCAGCTGGGGAATGCTGGATTAGGGAATGAGACTTTGTAGGTTTCCTTGCATTTATACCTTCTATTCTCTGAGAGTCATCATCTCGTTGCAGTCCAGGTTCTTATCTGTCTTTTTGCTCCTTTGAAATAAAGGAGAGTGTGTAAATGTGTCAGTGGTCGGGGTCACACGCTCCTCTCCCTGCGGTCTCTCTCTCTCTGACCTGCGGTGTCCGCCTCACTTTGCAGGGCACCCTCTGATGTGATGACTTGCTGTCATACAGCTGTTGTGAAATGCGTTGCCCACTCCGTCCTGTGTGAGGCATCTGCATTCGGTGCCCTATTTCACCTAATAGGGTGAGTGCAAGTATCGTGTCCTGGATACAAAAACATAAAGGTTATATACAACATGTGTCACCTACATTGTCTGCATCTCTGGCCGTCACAGGACTCAGAATAAGTACGGACACCAGGATGTCATGTGATACCTTATGTAATCGGGCTGACCCACAATACCAGACACAACCTAGGACAGGAGGGGGGCGCTGTTTTTGTGATGAAGAAGAATAAAAGATCCTTTCTTCCAGTCTCATAACCAATGTGACATATTGTCCTTGTAGTGAATGAACCCATAGACTGTACTTCTATACATCAGAATGCTTTCAGCTTCTTCCTAAGGAGAACTGGATGATGTAAAAGAGAAAATGTAGTGTCCCACTTAGTGTTTTTTTTTTTTCTCTTACACCTTGGTAAAACTGTAACACTCTATTGTCACAAGTTAGGACAGGAGGCCACTGTTCCTTACTCCAACACTAGATGCCACTCTCTCACAGCACAGCTGCAGCTGACACTTAGGTCTAGCAACACATACACTTCTAGTAACCAATTCCTTTAGTCAGTCAGTTAGTGTCTGGCTTTTGGCCAGGCAGGACGTGTGTCTAGTTCTTCCTTACACTTGCTTCCCGATCTTCAACGGTTGCTAGAAAAGACCCCTAGGGAAACCGGAGACAAGGGTGTCTCAACCCTTGCCTACACCGAGGACAGACTAACTGAATAGGACAGTCGACCACCTTAGAAATGGGACTGACAAGCTCAAGGCTGATCCTACAGTAGAGCACAGTGCAAGTTCAGCCACTCTATACTGACAAGACGCTCAGCTTTGTAGGAAGGACACTACAAGCCAGCTCCACCCAGAGAAGAGACATGGGACTCGTACTACCCCAGATGACGGGTAACTAGACACTGTGGGGCAGAAGGCATTTAGGTGAGATAATTATATCTACCTGTTGAAGCGTTGTAATTGATATTTTTTGTACTAAGTATCTGAACACTGTTTGTGACTATTAAGAAGCCTTTTCCAAGTAAAATTTATAAGTTGTTTAAAGTGGGGCCCTGTCATCTCTGCCCCCACACCCGCACCTACATTCCGCACCTCACTTTAATCCAAACCAAGGTCCGGTTGCTGTGTCCGGGGGTGGGTGTTACCGCTCCTGGCCACCATGACAAATAGCCCCCAAACCCACCAGCAGGCGTCAGTCCAATCGTATAAATATGGATTGAAATAATATATCACTCCCATCATCCTTTTTCCTCAGGAGCTCCCATTCTAATACCACTATTACTCCCGTCTTTCCCTAACATTGCTTTATATCATATAAACCCTTTTGGCCTATCCACGTTTAAAGGGGTACTCCAGGAAAAATGTATTTTTAAATATGTTGTTACACAAAGAAAGTTATACAAATCCCTCATATACACTAATTATGGGAAATGCACATATACTGCTATTTTCCTCAATTTAATAGCTCAGACAGGCTCACTTCCTCAAGAAAAATGTGACGTCACATCTCAAGTGTATGCACCAGCAGGGGGCGCATGTAAAAGTATAGCATTAGAATAGATGTCTATTCTCCCTCCCTCCCTGTGCTTGTAATGTCCCCCCTCCCACTGTCCCATCCCCCTGCCCGGTCCTATTACACTTGCTGCAGTGGGGTGAGCGTTACTTATCTGACGCTCACTCCAACTAGCCGCCCGTCTCCCCTCTGCCCAGTCCCGGCGGGGTGAGTGCTCCTGCACCGCCCCCTAACTTGCCGCCCCTCATCTAAACCCTCCGCCCGGCCCTGTGCAGAGTGCTCACCCGCCGCCCCATCCCGGCGAGGTGAGCGCTCGTGCACCTCCTCATCTTCCCCAATCTGCCCCCCTTCAATAGAGCCCGCCGACCGGCCCCGTGCAGAGTGCTCACCCGCCGCCCCATCCCGGCGAGGTGAGCGCTCATGCACCTCCTCATCTTCCCCAATCGGCCCCTTTCAGAGTGCTCACCCGCCGCCTCGTCCCGGCAGGGTGAGCGCTCATGCACCTTTTCCTAAGCAGCTGCACCTTCTCCCAAGCAGCTTGCTTCATCGTGCATGGGTCAGAGCAGCGGGTGAGTGCTGAGACTGGCTCAGATTGCGTCATCTCAGCGCTCACCCGCTGCTCGGTCCTGTGCACAATGAAGCTTTACCAGCACAGGGAAGGAGGGAGAATAGACGTCTATTCTAATGCTATACTTTTACATGCGCTCCCTGCTTGAGACGTTACTTTTTTTTTTTGAGGAAGTGAGCCTGCCTGAGCTATTAAATTGAGGGAAATATCACTATATGTGCATTTCCCATAATTAGTGTATATGAGGGATTTGTATAACTTTCCTTGTGTAACAACATATTTAAAAATAAATTTTTGCCCGGAGTACCCCTTTAAAGTGAGAAAATTTGTCATAGAAACCATAGGTACTCTATGCTAGTGTGACCCCTGAGCATATCCATCCCCAGGATACCCTGTGCTGCCCCATGTTGTCATGCAGTATTCTGGTACTTGTGGTTCCCCGCATGTGCTCTGCAGCACTATGCTGTGCCTCTTATTATGTGTACAGGCTTGGGGTGGAGTATGACTGTGGACCCCTCTTCCCTGACTATTGCATTCTGAGACAGAGCATGCATGGTGCAGCACTCTCATGTGAGACAGCATACATGGTGCAGCGCTCTCATGTGAGAGAGCATGCATGGTGCAGCCTTCTCATGTGAGACAGCGCATGCATGGTGCAGCCTTCTCATGTGAGACAGAGCATGGATGGTGCAGCCTTCTCGTGTGACAGAGCATGGGTGGTGCAGCCTTCTCGTGTGAGACAGAGCATGGGTGGTGCAGCCTTCTCATGTGAGACAGAGCATGGGTGGTGCAGCCTTCTCATGTGAGACAGAACATGCATGGTGCAGGGCTCTCATGTGAGACAGTGCATGCATGGTGCAGCATTCTCATGTGAGACAGAGCATGCATGGTGCAGCATTCTCATGTGAGACAGAGCATGGGTGGTGCAGCCTTCTCATGTGAGACAGAGCATGGGTGGTGCAGCCTTCTCATGTGAGACAGAGCATGGGTGGTGCAGCCTTCTCATGTGAGACAGAGCATGGGTGGTGCGCCGCTCTCATGTAAGAAAGAGGATGCATCGTGCTGCGCTCTCATGTGACGCCTGGCAGGGTAACTCTCTTTTTTCAGCCTCGGCTTGTGAACATCTTGTGGTTTCCAAATAGCAGGTGCAAGAAATGAGAATCTCTAGATAAAAATATAGTGTATAAACCACTGCAGGAGCGCCAGGGGTGCGGCTGCTGAAGATCCTTATAGGGTTCAGGGGCCTATACACCGACTGTACTACACCTAGGATGACTTTCAGGGCTTTATGTACTGAACAGCCCCATTGTTGCAGTCACATTGTTTTTGGCAGGGCAGCACTGGCTTGCAGAAATACAGTACTTACACAGTGCCATTGTGAGTGACATCCCAGTGATAGTGCTCCTATGGTAGTGCCAGCCACAGTTCTTCTCTAGTAAAACAAACTGATCTCATGAATATTCCTTTCTCCCGTCCACTGTCTGAAACTTGAGTGTGACCAGCAAATCAATAGCCCTATGTGGCAATGTCTGTGCAAAAACTGAACTTGCAGGGAATGTTGGGAGTTATCTGACATCTGCAGAATAGTGAGTGCAGCTCTGGAGTATAATACAGGATGTAACTCAGGATCAGTACAGGATCAGTTATGTAATGTATATGCACAGTGACCCCACCAGCAGAATAGTGAGTGCAGCTCTGGGGTATAATACAGGATGTAACTCAGGATCAGTACAGGATCAGTAATGTAATGTACGCACACAGTGACCCCACCAGCAGAATAGTGAGTTCAGCTCTGAAGTATAAAATAGGATGTAACTCAGGATAAGTAATGTAATGTATGTACCCAGTGACTATAGTGAGTGCAGCTCTGGAGTACAGTGCATGGTCAATGGCATAGCAAGGCCCCTAGGCTAGGGTAACCTGTAGGACCCCTTAACAATACTAGACAAGCTTCACTAATTTGTGTTGCACTGCATACAGGCAGCATGAGTGACCCAAATAATTTTCACATTTCCCTGGAGGTCCAGGATAATAATATTTATTTGTATAGCACCAACAGATTCCGCAGCATCTGGAGAGGAGCCAAACTACTATATGGTGACATAGGGGTAGAGGTCATTAATATATCAGAGCACAGAGGGCCCAACTACTATAAGGAGACATGGGGAAATTACTAAATGGGGGCACAAAACAGCCTAACTACAAAATGGGGGCACAGAACAGTCTAACTGGGATATAGGGACACAGTTGGAACTAAGTACTATTCGGAGGTACAAAAAAGGGCACTGTTACAGTGTGGGATAATACAGATAGGAAGTTTGTATGGAGGTAGGAATGGTGCTGGAGTGAGGAGCACAGTTTCTCAGGTAGACTGTGCAGAAAACAGGAAAAGTACTCATGATGGCCCGGGCTGGATGAAGAAAAAAACGAAAAGTAAATGAATCAAAGTAGACGCCTCCGGTGAGTCACTGCCTGTAACTGCACTGTAATCACTTACATAGTCTGCGAAACCTGTGTAAAGCTGGTATTTACCTCTATATGAGTCCCTTTATTGGGAGGAATATTGATCTTTGTACATTGGATGTTATTATTTCTCCCTGTATACTTTTGTAATATTGGTCTTATGGCTGATAATAGCCAACATTTATTCCACGTCCTTGTGTATATGTCACAGGGTTGGGGTACAGTGAGGTGACCATTGAATAGTGAGTGTGGGGGGTTGGGGGTTGTGTGGCATGGTTCTGGGAATCTGATTATTTCTGGTAACCCTTATCTTGGCCTTAAACGCCCTTTGGTATCTATTATAAGTATGCCAGGAGGTTATCAGTGTAATATGAAGTTTTATCTGGCACAGTATAGGGTTAATACTGATGATGAGATGGTAACCTAACCATGGCAGCTCTGTAGAAGCGTGTCAGTGTGTCAGGCCTCCGCACATCTGGCTTTAGGAGAAGGTGCAGGTCTCTCCTGGGGTCTGGATATGTTACTCGTTTCCATTTTACAAGAAATCTTCACACACAAAAACTCCAATTCCTCCAAAATTCTTCCCCTTGGCACCATGCTCTGCTCCTCTAGGGATTGCTGCTGCGCTCCCACAGCCTGGCAGGCACGAGCTCACATTCCATGGAGTCTATCTTTCCATTACATAAATCGGACCAGAACACGTCTGCTCCATGGACGGCCGATGACGGAATTATTTCCTTAGCTGAGAAACTGGTAACTGGTGCAGTATGGGAGCAACAGGGCGATCGGTCTATAGATAGGTCAGCACTATAAACTCATATCGAAAGGGTGAGTGCAGCTCTGGAGTATAATATAGAATGTAACTCAGGATCAGTACATGATAAGTAATGTATGTACAGAGTGACCCCACCAGCAGAATAGTGAGTGCAGCTCTGGAGTATAATACAGGATGTAACTCAGGATCAGTACAGGATCAGTAATGTAATGTATGTACACAGTGACCCCACCAGCAGAATAGTGAGTGCAGCTCTTTAGTATAATACAGGATGTAACTCAGGATAAGTAATGTAATATAATATACACAGTGACGCGACCAGCAGAATAGTGAATGCAGCTCTTGACACTGGATGTATTTAAAGCCCATTGTGATCCTCAGACAAGTAACCCCAATGATTGGACTTTTGTGCTCTCTGCTACCACCGCTGTCTATCTCAGGAACTGTCCAGAGCAAATCCACAGAAAACCTCTCCTGCTCTGGACAGTTCCTGAAATGGACAGAGGTGGCAGCAGAGAGCACTGTGTCAGACTGGTAAGAATACACCACTTCCTGCAGCAGATAAGTACTGTAAGACTTGAGATTTTTTAATAAAAGTAGTTTACAAATCTGTATAACTTTCTGCCATCAGTTGATTTAAGAAAATAAAAATTCACTGGAGTACCACTTAAATATAACCTAAGGGAAAACTCTATTGAGTATTCTGCTGCCACCTAGTGGTATTGTGTGTTGTAGTCAGAGCTAGAATGACAGTAGGCACCGCACCAGTTAGGGCCCTTTTACACAGACTGATGTGAGCTAGAAAACAAGAACCAATCACCAAGATCATTTGCATTGCCTTCACAAGGCTCAAATAACCATTCAGTTGGGCCGCATGAACAATAATTGGATTGTTTGTGTGGCCATTAACATGTGCTATCAGCTACACATCTGCTGTTTAGGCAAAGATGTGCAGCCAGTAATGATCATTTATATGGTTGCACAAAGGATTCTATTAGCCGATGAAAGAGTGATTGCTTGTTCATCAGCTGATCGCTGGCTCTGTTACACAGGCCGATTAATGGGTATATAAGCAGCGTCCCTAAGGGTCCATTTACACAGAAAGATTATCTAACAGATTATCTGCCAAAGATTTGAAGCCAAAGCCAGGAACAGACTATAAACAGAGATCAGGTCATAAAGGAAAGCCTGAAATTTCTCCTCATTTCAAATCCATTCCTGGCTTTGGCTTCATCTGTCAGATAATCTTTCTGTGTAAATGGACCCTTAGGAATGTCTAATTAAAGGGCCCTTAGACAGCCATTCTAGGATGAAAGAAGAAGATGGAAAGTCCCTGCAGCAGAGTGCTCCCTCCCAAGGCATTGTCTGCTGAAACCACCTACAGTTGGAGGGGTCAAAACCCAATGAAAGCTACAGTGAACCCAGGAGCACAGTCCTAATTCAAGGATTTCTATCTTCCTCATTCAGTCTGACAGTGGCCAAGGGGGCTACAGGCTCCATTTTCCAATTCAGAGAGTTCCAGAAGCTGAGAAAGCTGTATCTTCTACTGACCAGGGAATGTACATGTTCCATGCTACATCCCAAGACCGCTGTGGCTTCAGGCCAGGCCTGGTCATCATGGTAGCTGAAGTTCCCTGCATTTAAAGCAGCTATTTAAAGGGATTATTCAGTGTTAGAAAAACATGGCCACTTTCTTCCAGAGACAGCACCACTCTTGTCTCTGGTTCAGGTGGGGTTTGCAATTAAAGAAGTTATCCAGCGCTACAAAAAAATTGCCACTTTTCCCCCTACTCTTGTCTCCAGTTCAGGTGTGGTTTGCAATTAAGCTTCATTTACTTCAATGGAATTGAGTTTCAAAACCCCACCCAATCTGGAGACAAGAGAGGGGGAAAAGTGGCCATGTTTTTGTAGCGATGGATAACCCCATTAAAGTGGTACTCCAGCGGGGGGGGCCTTTTTTTGCTGGGATTGGGGAGGAGGGGGCCGAGGGAAAAGATGTCCTCTCACCTCCCCGGTTCCAGCGGCGGGTCCCGCATCGCGGCGCTCCGGTGCCCGGCCGCTTCCTGGTGTCTGATGCGGGTCAGAGACATGACGTCTCAGGTCCGCTCAGCCACTCAGTGAAGGAGGCGGGATATGAGCGGACTTGAAACTGATCCCGCCTCCATTACTGAGTGGCTGAGCGGACCTGAGACGTCACATTTCTGGCCTGCGTCATACACCTAGAAGCGGCCTGGAATCGGGCACCGGAGCGTCGCGATGCGGGACCCGGCGCTGGAACCGGGGAGGTGAGTGGACATCTTTTCCCTCGGCCACCTCCTCCCCGTTCCCCCAGCTGGAGTACACCTTTAAGCTCCTTTCACTTCAATAAAACTGAGTTGCAAAGCCTGCACTCAAACTAAAAACAAGAGTGGTGCTGTCTCTGGAAGAAAGTGGCCATATTCTTTACACTCTATTTTAAGCCAGTAGAAATAAGGGAGGCCTGAAAGGACTCCTCAAGAACAGGACTAGGGCCCTGTCTGCCCACACGTACTCTTTCAGTATATATGTATACAGAGACTCCATAAATGGTGGGCAGACATAACTGTTCACACACATACTATAGACGTTTATTTTCGTTATTGCTGCTTTTCTGAGATGGGGGGGGTCCCCTTTGCTTGTGAGGTGGCAGCGTTTTGTCTTGTTCATGAGCCCATTGTGAGTTCTGGAGTTGGAGGCATACGCTCCTGTTTCTCGCTCTGACTGTACAGAGATGTTTATAGCGCAGAGGTTTGATGTTATCTGGCTGCTCCCTCCTTGTGGGTGTGTAGGTGCTGTGGTCTCTCACCATTCTTCTCTGTGAAGCTTCTTCTTACAACTGTTAGAGGTTTATGTGTTTTTTAATACCTAGAAAGTTGCAGGTTAGATATGTGACATAGTTGCAGATTATTGTACAGAGACGCATGTCCATCAAGTTTAACCAAAGGATAGGAGACTGCTGCCACCTCTGTCCATGTCAGGAACTGTCCAGAGCAAGAGAGGTTTTCTATGGGAATTTACTATTGCTCTGGACAGTTCCTGCAATGGACAGAGGTGGCATCCGAGATGACAGTGTCAGGCCAGGTTCACACTATGTATGACATCGGCCGTTCTGTGACAAGGCCTGGTCAGTGAAGTTCATTCTGGCTGGTAATGCAGTATCGGCCGAATAAACTTCATTTCTCTTTAACTGGGATGTAGGCACATTCTTTTGTGCCTGCATTCCAATTCACCATAGACGACAATGTAAGGTACAGCCAAAGCTGCACTTTACATTGTCGCTCTGTGCTACTATTCAGTGTAGTGGTTGCACAAAACTGACATATCGGTTTTTGGTGTGGCGGCAAGGAATCCCGGCCAGAGAGTATACACTAGTAATGTGTGTAATAGGTAAATTCATTAACTAACAGTTGTGGTTGCAAACCTGCTCTATATAAACAAGTGCTGTAAATGTTAACTGAAGTAGGAAAGCACCAAAATAAGCCATAAACTATGAACAAGAGGGGTCAGAAGAAGCTCTAAGATCCTATTTGAGTGTCCATGATGCAGCCAATGACTACTTCTGGGGTCATTGATTTTCATTAGGTTTAGTCCACAGAGAGTACATGATGAACATGACACCGAATGTGAAGGAAGGGAGAAGTTTTACTCTGTGTCTAAATCCTGAGAGATGTGTATATATATATATTTATGTGTGTATGTAGTGTGGAGGCCGCGTTGATCTTAGAAAAAAGATAACCTATGTAGTAAGATTTAAGGGAGTGTATAGGGGCAAAGAAAAATTTAAAAGCACATTCTACTTTCCAAATAATATTGCAAGTAGTAAAAGGTAAAGGCAAACTGGAGCCTTAAAGGGGTAGTGCAGAGTTTAACTTTTATTCACTAAATAACACAGATTACAAAGTTATACAACTTTGTAATGTGTGTTATTTAAGTGAACGGCCACCTTCCCCGTGTTTCCCCCACCCCTGAAGTGTGGTGCAGTATACTTACTCAATTGCTGTCGACCCTGGCCGCCATCTTGGGACGACAACGTCATCTTCGGGAGGGCGGCCAAACCGCTCCAGCCGTCCCTCATGCCGGCCCCCCTCTGCCACGTCATCAGCTGCTCAGCAGTGATTGGCTGAGCATAACTATCTGTTTGAAGTATAAAGCACCTTGGGCCTCATTTACTAATGTGTTACTTTCATCAAATTGACAGTTTTTTACACGTTTTTCCTCGTAGGTTTGTTTTACCCATCATTTTGTGCTTTAAAACTGAAAAGTGGGCGTGTCCCTAAATAACCTGCCATTACCGCCATATTTATCAAACATCATCTAGTGTGGCGGGAAGGCCGGGTGTTAGTTTTGTTGTGTGAGAACCCACATAACTCATTCTCTTGACCCTGGGGCACTAACATCCCAAGTCCTGGGCGGCAGCTCCATTGTTAGATCTTCTTCTGATCTCGAGGTTTTGAAGAACGTCTTTATTAGAATGTAGAAGTGATTCTGCTGGTAGTGACTCCATGCCGCACCTGCTGCTTATTTACATAGATTGCAGAAGTGAAATTGCTATTTGTATTAGACGACAGTGGTGTCTGCCATCAGATAGTAGCCTGCATCATATCCTGCAGTGTCCCTTCCGCTCTCTATCCAGTACAATTGCTTCCGGGAAACAAGGAAAACATAATCCAACCACAGAGTGTTGTCCTGGATCTGTGTTTGCCTTAAAATCACCATAAAAAAACCTGTATACAGAGTCACAAAGCCTCAGCGTTGGTTCACACTGCAATAGAGTTTGATGGGCATCACACTTTGCCTCAGTAAGTATTACAAGCAAATATAAGAAGCTTTATCATACATCTGATCGGAAAAAAATGTTTATTTCCATTACTACTTTCCCACCAGCTCATTCATTCTGCAAAACTGCTAAGAGTTCATCTCCAGATGGATCAGCTCACTAAGGGATCGGTTTATGGCTGCCCATAGAAAGGGAAGGAAGGGGAGATGGAAAAGGATGGCTCTGCGGAGAGAGAGAGAAGAGGCAGAGGAGCGTTTTATCTCCTTCCCAGTACTGGATTCACAGCTTACACTGATCAGTACTGCTCTATAATGTCCTCTGTCCTGTTGCTGGGTGTGACATAGAGATATAGGGGATCAGGATCCCCTCTCCTGTGTGGGTGCAGTGTATCCAGACGTCATAGCAGCAGTGTCTGCAGTAAACTCCCCCTAGTGGTGGTTGCAGACAGCTAGAAATTTTTCATTTAATTTTATGGCTGTGTGAGGGGAAGCAGTGAATTTGGTGCTCTGTATCAGGAAAATGGAGCCCTAAAGCCAAAAAGACTTATTATATATGAATACTGTACAACGTTCACCATATTCTGTCCTTTCCTGTCTATATACTGGATATAAGTTGTTTTTATATTTTTCAAAGCTTTGTTGCCATTGTTTAGACTCCTGAACGTCAAAGCTCTCTACGGCAATGTTCTTACAGCCATGCCTCCCCCGCTATTGCCAAACTACAACTCCCATCATGCACCCACCGCTGCTCTCTGTCACTCTGCTTTTTCAGATATAGGGATTATTAGTCTCTGTAACAGAAGAGTTCAGCACTAGGGCTGCTGATGTTGGTGAGTTATTGTCTCTATGTAACATGGCGTCACCCCCTCTGTGTAGCGTGCAGCATGTGGACGGCAGAGTACATGGCGTAAGCCTCACCCCCGTCCTCACTTGCCCTATTTACTCCTCTATTGTTCTGCAGCTTCCAGCCTTGACCTGTTTCCGCCAAGTTATTGTGAGTCCTGAAGAAGTAACTTGCTGCCTGTTTCCTGCTGGAAGAGGGATGATCAGGCCGGGCCGCTTCCCCCTGACTCCTGGTTTCCTCCATTTCCTGTTGACGGTGTATGGGGAGTAAGGGTCCATGGCTGATTCTGGCTTATGAAGCCATCGTCACAGAATAGTCTATTAATGACTCACGAGGGGACGCTTCTGCTCAGACGTCACGTCAGACACTAGAAGGGAGCTGAGGGGATTTCTGGGGGGGGGGGGGGGGGTCGCTCACCTCCGCGGCAGGTTCAGGTATTAGTCAGTTTTGCATAACCCTATATAGACATTAACAATAGCAATAATCCGACTCTGACGGGGCAGCTATTCCTCAGTGCTGCAAAACTACAACTCCCAGCATATTGTCAGAGCTGAAGAGGCACAGATATGTCATGGTTTCTGGGAAGGCTGCACAGTCTGACACAGTGCTCTCTGCTGCCACCTCTGTCTTTGTCAGGAACTGTCCAGAGCAGTAGCAAATCCCCATAGAAAACCTCTCCTTCAGTGGACAATTTCCGACATGGACAGCAGTGGCAGCAGAGAGCACTGTGTCAGTCTGGAAAAAATACACCACTTCCTCCAGGACATACAGCAGCTGATAAGTACTGGAAAACTTGAGATTTTTAAATAGAAGTAATTTACAAATCTATCTAACTTTTTAAAACCAGTTGAAAGAAAAAGATTTTCGCCGGAGTACCCCTTTAAGGTATAGGTTAGAAGTCTATTGTAGAACTTCAAACCCGGCCTTTGGCTGTCCAGGCTTGGTGGGAGTTATAGTTTTGAAAGCCACAGATGGGAGATTACTATACTGCACGATGAGCCATGGTTTCTGTGCATGCTGGGAGTTGTAGTTTTGGTATAGCTCGAAAGCCACCATTGCTGTAATAGTCATCCAGTTCTGTTCTGTGTTGGAGAGGTTATATTTCTTGCACCTTCTGCGTGCGCCCACCCATTTAGGGGGGTCCTGATGCCTCAGTAGTTATATATATACTATGTCTCTGTATACAACAACCGTATTATTTCTTTAGTTTAGATGATTGGGTAATTTGGTGAAGATGGAGGGTCTCCTGGTGATCAGGGTTGGTGCTAGTCAAGCTTTGTCATACATTTGTTTGCATGAACTCCAATGTCTATAGGTCAGGGATGGGAAACCTTCGTCCTTTCAGCTTTTGCAAAACTACAATTTCAATTATACCTAGACAGCCAAAGCTGTATGATGGGAACTGTAGTTTTGCAACAGCTTGGGGGGGGGGGTTCTCTTCCCTGATATAAGTCTGTAATTTCACTGCTGTGGCCGGTAGCAAATGTACCATCATGAACACCTGTTATACATCATATGCTACCTAATCAGAGCAGACTACCTGGCCACTGCTGGCTCACCAGAGTCAAATAATGACGGACATGATATCTTCCTCTCTATCCAGGCCGCGACTAGGCCAGGGATTAGCCATTTTCCATCTCTTCTCTGCTTCCTGTTATTGTGATCTCCCCTGTCAGATACTGTGCAGCTGAGCGAGCTGCGAGGTCACCACTGACCCTGACAAGGTGATGGCACCATGCCCCCCGGCTGTCATCACCACCTGATGAGCGGCAGATGCAGTGACTCCATCATGTCACCAACTTACCGACACTTTCCAGGACTAAATCCACTTGGATCAATTATATAAGCTTCTCCACTAACCACATTCATTATACAGTGAGATACAACACAGCAGAGCAATGATCAGGATGTATACATCAGGTACTCAGGTATATAATATGTATATCTGATTGTAATGGAACTAAGCTGCAAACCCACAGGAGTGGTGCAGTTTCTGCTAGAAAGCGGACATTTTTTTTTCAAGCCTGAATAACCCCTTTAAGTATTGTGGCACTATCTGTGTCACTAGGTCTCCTCCACCATAACATGCCATCTGGCACACGTCAGCGGCGTCCCCCTCTCTCGCCTCGTGTTTGCCGTCTGCTTCTTGCTGGATTGTCATTTGGAGCTGGATCAGAAGCTTTGCAGATGTTTCCTCCTCATGTGGTGGAGACAGTCAGCAGTAATGTTACATAACTTTCTCTACATCCTGACATCTCCAGCACTGGACGGGGAGCCGCAGCCCTCGCTCACGAAGCGCCCAGCTAAATAAACATTGTGCGCAGAGAAGGCGGCCACAGGTGCTCGCCTCTGCTTCATCTGCACCGTGATCTCATCTGAACCGTCAGCAGATGAAGCAGCAAATATTTCCCTCCCATTCATTCTGTCACCATTCTTTATCTCTTATTGACCTTTTAGTGGGCACAAAAGAACGAAATCCGTAGGTGAAAATGGTTTCTGTGTCAATGAAAAGTTCAGTTTTCTGATGGACTCAAGTCAAGAGGCTTTTGCACCTTATACATCTTAGGGTCCTATTACATGGGCTGACTACGGCCTGATCATTGTAGTAAACGAGCGCCAATCTGCACTCGTTTACTAGACCTATTAGACGGCCTGGTAATTGGGTAGTAAGGGCTGCATGGACATTGTTAGCGATGTCCATGAAGCCCTTGCCCAAACACCTGATACCTTACCTCTCCCCGCTTCTGGTCTTCGGTCCTGTGCTCTGCAGTCCCCCGGTCCTGGTGTCAGCAGCGTCTGAGCAGCCTGTCAGCTGACAGCGGACTGCCGCTCAGGTGCTGCACAGGAGAGATCGGGGAGAGGTAAGGTGTAAGGCGTTTGGGCAATTGTCATCCGTGCCGGCGATTTTAAATCCAGACCTAAACCAACGATCAGCTGATGATCATTTGATCGGTTGATCATTGTATCTATTACAAGGAGCGATAATCCTCCTGATTTGACTGATTATCACTCCGTGATTTATATATAATTTATATGCTGATCCCTCTTCTATCTCCCTCCCATGATGAGTTTCTTCAAGGATAGTAGGGTAGCAGTGGTAACCTTTGCCCTCATATCCGCCGTCGCCCCGTCCTCTACAGGGTGAGCTTTGGCTATTGTTGCTGTAGTTTGGATCCATTATATACAATATAATTCTGCAGCCGCAGTGAAAAGAGAAGTGAGAGTTTCACATAAGAGAGAAATGAGAAGCGGTCACATCCCATAGGCAAATTGTCATTTTCTGGAAGTGGGTGTGGAGCAGCGTGTGAGCAGTTTTATCCTCACTTTCCAGCTCCACCACAGACACCAAACACATCAAATCTGATTCCGTCACCGTCAGGGGTTTATATGTTATATAATGTGCAGAGATTTATACTTTATAACAAGGGTAGGGAACCTTGGCTCTGCAGCTGTTGCAAAACTACAACTCCCATCATGCCTTGACAGCCAAAGCCTTAGCTTTTAATGTAACAAGCAGTGGGGCGATGATATCAACATGTTATAGTGTTTCTAGCAAAATATGGTTGCTGCAGATTTTCCAGTGAAAAAAAAAAAACAGAAGCAGGATACATTGAAGTGTGAACTGTAATAATGTAAGGTTGATGTTAACGGAGGTTCTTTTGGAAACCTGGATTCAAGGTGAGATACGGCGAGGCATGGTAGATACAGATTTTATATTGTATCCCGCAGCACATTTGCTCACAAATGTTACTGCCGGGTCAGTAGGTCCTGCACATTTTGTAGGTTGCCAAAGCTGGTGCGTCATCTAGTCCTGTTCACGCTGCCGGCATATGCACATGCCATGGCCAAGGTTGCTGGAACTGATATTGGGCCTGCTGGTGGGTTCTGGTGTTTTGGAGGCTACTTGTCACAGTGGCCAGGAGCGGTAACACCCAGCCCCAGACACACGGCAACCAAACTTTGGTAAGCACTATGGCGAGGTGTAGGTGCAAGTACGAGAGCAGAGTCCCATTTTAAGCAACTTTCAAACTTTACGTAGAAGTCAAAAATGGCCACAAACAGTGCTCAGGTACTTAGTGCATAAATAATCAGCAACAATACTCCAACAGGTAGATAGGTGGGCCCTTGCCTAGTGTATTCTGCCGGGATGTGGTGAAGTGTCTTTAGAGTGTTTAAAAAATCCTCAGAAGTTATCCGTCCTTTTTCTCTAAGGTGGTCGACTGTCCTGTTTTAGCTGTATGTCCTCGGCTTAGGCAAGGGTAAAGACTCCCTTGTCTCCAGTTTCCCTAGGGGTCTTGTCTAGTGACCCTGAGTGATTGGGTAACTAGTGGCAGGAACAACTATTTACACTTCCTGCCTGGCCTATAGCCAGGCACAAACTAACTAACTACTAAAGGTAAAGGTAAAGGTCGTCACTATAAAGGAAGTGTGTAGCTAGACCTAAGGTTAGCTGCAGCTGTGAGAGTGCGACATCTAATGGTTGGAGTAAGGAACAGCGGTCACCTGTCCTAACCTGTGACACTAAAGAGATACACACTAAGGTGTAAAAAGAAAAGAAAACAGGCAGTGGGACACTACATACTCCCCCACTTAGGAAAAAGCTGTCCCTAGCGTAATAACTGGGAAAAAGTGGAGAAAGACAGTGACACAACAAAGGTTAGCATACACAATAATAGACCTATAAATAAACAAAAAGGCAATAGTACAATCGTCCATAATGCAGGTAGTAACACCACTAGCCAATGGTTTGATCGTCCATAGTAGGGCAGAAACTTGAAAAAAAGACAACAATACTAGGCAATAGTTAGATCGTCTATAGTAGGGCACATACTTGAATAGAGGAAAAACAACAATAGTACATCATGCTGTAGGTGCAGGTAGAGTCTCTCTTTATTACGATGGAGGCAATCAACACCATCCCATGAAGGCTCTGGTAGTACACAGTTTTCATGAGGTGAAGAACTTGGCACCTGGAGACACCCATGGTAGAGTCCGTCTCCAGCAGTACAGTGACCCACAACACTGCACAGTGGAGGCTCTGGTGTAGGGGCTGCAGCAAAAAAAACAAAAAGGAAAACTGTGGTTGTAGAGTCCTTTCAGAGATGGCTATAGCTAGGTGAGAGTCTAATCCTCATTGATGCAGTGCCCACTATATAAAACCAGGGCTTTTCTTTAACAGACCTAGTCCTTTCTGAGATCCATGCAACACAGAGTCCATAGCATTGGAGCAACTAGATGCATCAGTCCATTTGTGTCCTTGAGGAAACTGTGATGCGTTAGTCCCTTTAAAAAGCCAAGCGTGAGGTAGCTCCTTCCTCACAAGAAAGTGGTGGAAAGGGAAGTTGAAGTTCTCAGCAGAGCTGGGCGCAGGATTCTTGAACCTTTTGCAGTGATGAACTGGGGAAACATAGCACAAAAATGGCCAACGGGGCTTAGCTCCAGAAGACCTTTGTGTTAGTAAAGACAGCAACAGTGACAGCTTTACTTAGCTCCGGTCAGCTAAATGAGACCTCTCCTGCGAGGTTTATCTCTTCTGAAGGACACCAAATGTGACGGTCTTGCAGCCCCACACCCATAACAGGTCACGCCATAGCCGCCGCATGCTGTCTCTCCTCCGCCATCTTACATGTGAGTGGGGGCAGTCACTTCCAGTAGGCGGCTTCTAACAACTCTCATGTGTTCCTATGGGGCTGGTCTTCAGCAAGATGGCTGCCAACGGTGACGTCAGCATAGAGGGGAGCAACTTACTCAGGGTTCCCATGAGGAACTTTTCTTGGCTTTTTGGTTCTGCCTGTGTCGCAGTTTGGTAGATTGGCGGGGATGCTGTATTTTATTGGGCACTTTTGTAGCTTAGCGGGAACTTTTTCCGCTTTTCCCACGTTTGTTTTCCCGGGTGATCTGTTAACTCTTGGTGTCATGGCAAAGTCTCTGTGACGCAGCAACTTTTGCAGAGCAAAGCCTCTTTAGGAACAAAAGGTTCCTCCACTTTAGAGAATCTCACTTGGGTATTGGATAAGTTGAATCCAGTCTTCTGTACAGCAGTCAGCTCTGCGGTACCGCGCTTGGGATTAAACACCGTAGAATGTATACTTTCTTGCATTGTTACAGGCGTCTTCACACTAGTACAAAAATAACGCACTGAATAGGCACAAAAAACGCCCTTCAGCAAAAAAATTGCAAGTGTCCTACAGTCTACATGACAGCAGAGCCTTCAGTCTTACCACACGTCTTGGTTGGAATCATAGAATTTGGCTGGACATGAGTGGCTCAGTGCACATTGTCATAGACTTTGGTCTGTCTGTGGGCCATGGATGTTCTCTATGCAGCTTCCTGTAGACAGTAGATGGCGGTTGAACTTGCTCCATTTTGTCCTTAATTTAATGGAGCAAAGGCTGATCCTCATTTACCTTAATACATATTAATAATTGGCATAAATGGTGGGTTGTAGACATTCTATCCTCAGCTTCCTATAGACATTGGATGGAGGTCGAATGTTCCCGTGGACCATAGATCTTCCATCGATCAATCAGGGTTCAGTCGGCTTCTCGTCTTCTGTAGCCGCCAACACATTGGACATATCTGACTTCTCTTTAGTTTTTCTTGGCTCACATTTGTCATGGACTTGTAGACCTGAAGACTTTGTCTGGAACCCCATTTACCAGAAGGCTGTGAATGAGGCAGCAGAGCTGTGATGGCTTCCTCTCTGCTGCTCTGCAGATGTTCTGGGAGGGTGAAGTTATCTATATATAGCTGGACGCAGCCGAATGTGACAAACCCCAGCTGTGAGACATCACCCTGCCCGCTGCCTTGTATTTATACGTTCAGAAGGTTTCACAAGTTCTTATCTCTGATTTATGTTAAAATATTGAGAAGTCGGGGAGCGGGACATGATGCAGATTACAGCCCAGAACAATGTCCACAAGCCATATACCCTCAACTCACACAAGATGCATTAAATTACCCTAAGACTAGGACCATAAAGTGTGTCGGCTATTATAAGCCCAGCATGAGGACCCCAGAGATATGGCCTGTACCCCCTAGAGTACACCTACTATAGGGTGTGAACCAGGACACAATAGATAGACCCCCCAGTTACATGGCCAATACCCCTGGGGTGCACATACCATAGTGTGAGAACCAGGAAAAACCATAAGGCTACCCAGAGACATGACCTGTACCCCTGAAGTACCATACCAGTATATGCATTGTAGTTAAAGGGGTTATTCAGCAAAAAATGTTTTCTTTCAAATCAGTTTGTGTCAGAAAGTTATATAGATATGTAATTTACTTCTGTTTAAAAATCTTCAGTCTTCCAGTACTTATCAGCTGCTGCAGGAAGTGGTGTATTCTTTTCAGTCTAAGGTGGGTTCAGACTACGGAACTCTCGTGGATAAATTCTGCGGAATTCCGTCGCCTGTACTCGCTCACGGCCGCGTGCCTTTCCACCGGCTCCATAGACACCATTCTATGGGCCGGCTGATTCCGCATTCCGCCGAAAGCATTGACGTGACAATTCTTTCGGCGGAATGCGGAATCAGCCGGCCCATATAATGGTGTTGAGGGAGCCGGCAAAAAGGCGCGGCCGTGAGCGTGTACAGGTGACGGAATTCCACGGAATTTATCCGCGAGAATTCCGTAGTCTGAACCCGTCCTAACACACAGTGCTCTCTGCTGCCACCTCTGTCCATGTCAGGAACTGTCCAGATCAGTAGAGGTTTTCTATGGGGATTTTCTGCTGCTCTGGACAGTTCCTGACATGGACAGAGGTGGCAGCAGAGAACACTGTGTCAGACTGGAAAGAATACACCACTTCCTGCAGGACATACAGCAGCTGATAAGTACTGGAAGAAGTAAGATTTTTAAATAGAAGTAAATTCCAAATTTATATAACTTTATGAAACCAGTTGATTTACCCTTAACCCTAAACCCCATATATTGCCATATTCTACACTGCTGATGTATATACCTTACAGGGTATGTGGAAAGCTGGGTGCCCATCCCTGTGGGCTCTGGAATGGGAACAATTAGTGAGTTTTCATTTAACATCTGTTCCCTATTTTGAAGATCAAGGGGATGACAGAATGCAAAATTCAAGGACCTTACATGAGACGGCCACTCCTGGACTGATGTCCGTATCTACACGATCAGTGCTGGTAAATGTGTCACTCTTAGAGTCCAGACTATCGAGCTTACAGAGGATTGTCTAGACTGGATGTAATGATAACAAACCCTCAGCTGTGAGAAGTATTGTGTCAGGTTTCCATATGTGAATGTCCATTAGAAAGTTCCCGATTACTGACTCCAGGAAGAGATGTTGGAAATGGTGAGGAACTAAACATTAAGTCTACTAGAAATCTGCATAACATTTCATTTTATTTTGATGACCATGGCCCCTTAATGGGCACCATCATTACAAACACCTTCCCTCCATGCCATAACCTATGTGATTCCTGATCTTTAAAAAATTTCATTAACCAAAATTGACACCTCACCACTGAAAAAAAACAAAACACACTCTAAAGTCTTGACCACTAGATGTCTCACTTGTCTGCAATCTGCTGTCCACTGTCTGTTGTCAGGAGAAATTTGTCTCTAGTAACAGATAGATCAGGACAAATTATAGGAAGTAGGGGCAAGATTTTCAGTGTTCTACCGTGTGTCTCCAAAAATAAGACCGACCCTAAAAATTGGACATAGATTAATTTTGTGGGATTTTTAAAAAGGCCCTACTCAAAAAGCAAGCCCTATCTAAAGCTGAGCAGATCCCTGACACTGGGTGCTGGGCATCAGCCAATCAGACTTGTTATGCCCCCTCCCCCCCCCCCCCCCCCCCCCCCCCCACCTGCTCAACACAAGCTGCAGGCAGGAGGTGCACAATAGGAGACATTGAATATGGCGGGGGGCAGGACGGAGGGTACATGGGCCAACTACAGGGGGGGCGGGGGGGCACTACCTGCAAGAGAGGGATGTATACAGTATGGAGGCCTAACATATAGAGTAGGGCCATAAGCATAACTAGAAATGGCTGGAAAAACTTTTACCATGTTACTACTATTAAGAATTGATCCAACAAAACCATGCAGATTTTAAAACTACATGTATGCTTTAACAGGCATGGCTCATGTACAGCTGCAGCCCCGGCCTCCTCCTTGCAGTTATCCTGTTATCCAGCAGCGGCCATGTTATAGGGGTTGACACCTTATTAGAGACTTTTCTCATTAGCCCAAAGTAGAGAATGGCTACAAAGAGTGTCTTTCTCTCTGGAGGACCAGTCCTGTCCAATATTACACTGATGACACTGTGTAATGCTTTATTTCCCCTGTGGTGGCGCTGGAGAAATATAGGACACTTACTGCCATCACTGCCCTACATAGATTGCAGCTGACTGCGGGGGTCCCACTAAAAGAAGACTTTGTGATCAGCTTATTGTCAGGGGACCCTTCTAACAATTGCCAAAAGTGGACGGTACCATTAATGCTCTTAGGTCCTGCTTCTGCTTGCAGTTCACCTGATCCTGCACCTAGAGGCCCGGAGGCTGATCCTGCACCTGGAGGCCCGGGGGCTGATCCTGCACCTGGAGGCCCGGGGGCTGATCCTGCACCTGGAGGCCCGGGGGCTGATCCTGCACCTGGAGGCCCGGGGGCTGATCCTGCACCTGGAGGCCCGGAGGCTGATCCTGCACCTGGAGGCCCGGAGGCTGATCCTGCACCTGGAGGCCCGGGGGCTGATCCTGCACCTGGAGGCCCGGAGGCTGATCCTGCACCTGGAGGCCCGGAGGCTGATCCTGCACCTGGAGGCCCGGGGGCTGATCCTGCACCTGGAGGCCCGGGGGCTGATCCTGCACCTGGAGGCCCGGGGGCTGATCCTGCACCTGGAGGCCCGGGGGCTGATCCTGCACCTGGAGGCCCGGAGGCTGATCCTGCACCTGGAGGCCCGGAGGCTGATCCTGCACCTAGAGGCCCGGAGGCTGATCCTGCACCTGGAGGCCCGGGGGCTGATCCTGCACCTGGAGGCCCGGGGGCTGATCCTGCACCTGGAGGCCCGGGGGCTGATCCTGCACCTGGAGGCCCGGAGGCTGATCCTGCACCTGGAGGCCCGGGGGCTGATCCTGCACCTGGAGGCCCGGAGGCTGATCCTGCACCTGGAGGCCCGGGGGCTGATCCTGCACCTGGAGGCCCGGGGGCTGATCCTGCACCTGGAGGCCCGGGGGCTGATCCTGCACCTGGAGGCCCGGGGGCTGATCCTGCACCTGGAGGCCCGGGGGCTGATCCTGCACCTGGAGGCCCGGGGGCTGATCCTGCACCTGGAGGCCCGGGGGCTGATCCTGCACCTGGAGGCCCGGGGGCTGATCCTGATGGATGACGCTGATGATTGGTGTGGTCGGGGCCTTTGATTCTGTTCCCCATGTGTTATAGATGATAGATGAGAGGCTGCTGTGGAGAGTTGGCGTTCCGGCCCTGTCCGCAGCCTTCCAGGGTCCTGCACACGGCAGAGACCCCCACTGCAGCAGCGATATCTGTGTTAGAGGCCTGGTATACTTTCAGGACCAGCTATGGTGGGACTACCCCTTTATAAAAGTGGGTTCCCTCCATAATTCTCCATAGACATGAATGGGAAAGTTACTGGGGATCAGCAGTGCTGGGTTTCGTCTCTTCTGTCTTGTCATTTTACTAAATCTGTCTGGTAGGGAGTGACATAGAGCTCCTTCACCCCAGCGGCCTGTGTCCAGCCTCTGACCATGTGTTTCACTTGACCTCTGGCTCCAGATTCCCTCCTGAGTTTTGTGTCTCCCCAGGGATCCCCTTTTGTGCGGCTCCAGCTCAGACTTCTGTGTCACATCTGCTTTTACTTGTTGCTTCTGGGTCAGTTCTGCAGCAAACACTGGCCTCTAACCTCCCCTCCTCATTGGCAGGTCATGGCCTCCTCCCTCCCCAGACTTCTCCTCCTCATCATGTAAAGATACAGGATCCTCCTGCCTCTCTGTACCCTGATGCCTGACCCTGTGTATATCTGTACAGTCACGTGATATAGAAGAGACTGTGCCTGTGTATTATAGGTGTGTAGGCCCAAAACAGTCCGCAGAATAGTGAGTGCAGCTCTGGAGTGTAATACAGGATGTAATAAAAACAATACATATAATTTTATTATTTTATTTTTTTATAGTTGTAGGTTATTATTTTTGTATAATGTTTAGTTTTAGTTTATTTGTGTAATGATGTCTTGTTTAGTTGGTGTTGGTTTGTATAGAATTGTTTCTGTGATATTAGGTTGTGCACAATGCAACTGGGCCAGGGGGTTCACATTTAGTTATTCATATAGGTGTATAGTATATAGTGGTGTATTGTATATAGGTTTGTATATAGTAGTGTATATAGGTGTGTTGTTTATATATAGTAGTGTATATAGTTTATTAATATGTTTAGCTAAAATTGTTCATATTGTGTATATATTGTATATAGGTTTATGGGTTGTCTGTGTGGGGATGGACCAGTGGTTTATGTTATGGTTATTTATTTTGTTTTGGTAATTTTTCTATTTATTGTATTGTTCTGGTCAGATATGGTGTGTTATTTCTGTATTTATTTATTGTTATGTTTAAAATTTTAATAAAAGAAATACAGGATGTAACTCCGGATCAGTAATGTAATGTATGTGCACAGTGACCCCACCAGCAGAATAGTAAGCGCAGCTCTGGAGTATAATACAGAATGTAACTCAGGATCAGTACAGGATAAGTAATGTAATGTATATACACAGTGACCCCACCAGCAGAATAGTGAGTGCAGCTCTGGAGTATAATACAGGATGTAACTCAGGATCAGTAATGTAATGTATATACAAAGTGACTCAATAAGAATATTCATAAGTAAAAGATTTAGTCTATGTCCTAGTGCTGTATCTAAATTACTTTATGGCGCCTCCTATTGGTACACATCACCTGGGGCCCCCTGTTCCCTCCTCTTTTCTCCCTAGTATTGGGTTCATGTTCCATCTGTTTGTTCTTTATTTATTTATTATCCTTAATTTTTGGGAATATTTCACTTTTATCCAGAAATTCCCTTTCCGTCATATTTCAGCTTCTAATTATCGTTATTATTTTTCCATAATACATAACTAACTGGAAATTACTTCAGGTTCTTAGATTTAAGTCATTTTGGGTTTCTTTTTTAGTTTCCAGTCCTCCCTCAGCGTCTCCTCCTCCTTGGCTTTACCCATTCATGACTTTTCGCCGCCACATTGCTGAGCTTGGCCTTTACTCAATGAAATCCTGGTGTGAAATGCAAAAAAAGGAATTCTCATGGAAAAATTGTAAACTCCCCTTATTTAACCCGTTCAGGTCTGGACGGCCATTGGATTGTTTCCAGTCTTCACCGCTGATCTACATATGGATCTCATTACCCTAAGTCATTGCTGCGGCTCATTAACATCGCTGAGATTATGAATCCTGATCATGGAGAACACAGAACCTCTGCCGTCTCCTGTCTGGTACCTGGGCCGGGACTCTTAGAGGATTTCCATGATAACTGTGTATCATTAGAGGAAAGGTTACATGTCCACATGGCGCTACAGGTGCTACAGGTGCTAGATGCTGGTGAGATATAGGTACCCAGGGTCCACACTGTCACGTCCTTCTTCTTTGTGTCCATAAGATCCTCATGTTCTGAATGGATAGTTCTGGACCTCTGTGTCCTGTGGAGATGTTCCTAAACCTTTGTGTTGTGTAGGGACTATTGTGGATATCAGTGTTTAGATGGTTTTAGACCTCTGGTATACTGTTGGGATTTTACTAGACCACCATGTTGAGTAGGGATGGTTATGGAGCTCTGTAGTCTGTAGGGACAGTTATGGAGCTCTGTATTCTGTAGGGATGGTTATGGAGCTCTGTATTCTGTAGGGATGGTTATGGAGCTCTGTATTCTGTAGGGAAGGTTATGGGGCTCTGTATTCTGTAGGGATGGTTATGGGGCTCTGTATTCTGTAGGGATGGTTATGGAGCTCTGTATTCTGTAGGGATGGTTATGGAGCTCTGTATTCTGTAGGGACGGTTATGGAGCTCTGTATTCTGTAGGGACGGTTATGGAGCTCTGTATTCTGTAGGGATGGTTATGGAGCTCTGTATTCTGTAGGGACGGTTATGGAGCTCTGTATTCTGTAGGGACGGTTATGGAGCTCTGTATTCTGTAGGGACGGTTATGGAGCTCTGTATTCTGTAGGGACGGTTATGGAGCTCTGTATTCTGTAGGGACGGTTATGGAGCTCTGTATTCTGTAGGGATGGTTATGGAGCTCTGTGCTTAATGGAGCACTACGTTCACACATCATTACCCCAGCGTTCCGTGCCGCAAGAAAACGGTCTGCATTACAACATGACGGTTTTTTTTGGCGGCGCGGATCGCGGCCCCGTATACACGTACGGATGTGTGAACGGGGTCATAGGATAACATTGGTTTCATGTTCTGTCTGAAATTGTGTGCCCGCAATTGCGGACAGAACAATGGATGTGTGAATTAGGCCTTAGATTTGAGCTGATGTTTCGTGAACAACACCATTGTGTTACGTACCCTGTTCAAAATTCCTTAGTTCTATGTAAGTGTTCTGGACCTCTGTGTTCTGCATGGATGTGACCCCTGTTTTCTATAGGGTTGGTTTAAGCGTCTTTTTTTCTGGGTTTCTTTTTTCTTTGTTCTGTATGGATGTTCTAGACCTCTGTGTTCTGTAGGGATGTTCTAGACCTCTGCGTTCTGTAGGGATGTTATAGACCTCTGCGTTCTGTATGGATGTTCTAGACCTCTGCGTTCTGTAAGGATGTTATAGACCTCTGCGTTCTGTATGGATGTTCTAGACCTCTGCATTCTGTATGGATGTTCTAGACCTCTGTGTTCTGTAGGGATGTTATAGACCTGTGTGTTCTGTAGGGATGTTCCAGACCTCTGTGTTCTGTAGGGATGTTCTAGACCTCTGTGTTCTGTATGGATGTTATAGACCTGTGTGTTCTGTATGGATGTTATAGACCTGTGTGTTCTGTAGGGATGTTCTAGACCTCTGTGTTCTGTATGGATGTTCCCAGACTTCTTTGTTCTGTATCGATGTTCTCTGGGCCGTTTTGCTTGTCTTGGACACAGCCAGTAATCCATTATACAGCAGTTGGCACCACATTGTGTTTTCAGCCCTTTCACTGGCAGATAAAGACCCCCCAGAATCCAGACTTGTGCAATTTCTTTTTTTGTTTAATTTTTTTCATTATTATGATTTTTATTGTCATTTTCCTGGCAGAACCCCCCCCCCCCCCCCCCCCCCCGACAAGTGATGGAGCCGGGAGCTGAGGGTAAATATTTGTTTTGTTTGTAGTGGGCACTGGAGGGAGATGGGCACGCTGGTCAGGACCTGGAATCGCTGGCACTCAGGGAAAGTTCTTGGCTGCAGTTATAATTAGAGGGTTTGGCAGAGGCGAGCGCTGACGGAGGCTGGAATAGGAACAATTTGTGATACAGATGCCCTCACAGTACAAGCTTTATATATACACCCAGGGTTTGGTCGGGGACAGTGGCTGCACTGATGTCTGACTATAATACAGGGTCTCTGGATGGGACTTGGCATCCAGAGCTCCCGTGTAGGGATGAATATTATATTCGGCATATTACAGCTGCACTGAGTGACCATCATTGGTTCAGGCTTTTTGCGAAGCTGCTGCAGCCGGATCAGGGGACAAATCTCTCCCAGCTTCTCAAAACTGAGGAGAGGCGTCTTACAGATCACATTGTGTAATGCAAAAAAGGAGAGTTATAACCCTAACCTAACCCTAAGGAGAGTTATAACCCTAACCTAACCCTAAGGAGAGTTATAACCCTAACCTAACCCTAAGGAGAGTTATAACCCTAACCTAACCCTAAGGAGAGTTATAACCCTAACCCTAAGGAGAGTTATAACCCTAACCTAACCCTAAGGAGAGTTATAACCCTAACCCTAAGGAGAGTTATAACCCTAACCTAACCCTAAGGAGAGTTATAACTAGAAATGAGCGAACCGGTTAGGTACGTTAGGAACGTTCGGTATTTGATTAGTTGGGGCTGCTGAACTTGGATAAGGGTATATTCACACGGACGGGCTCGCAGCGAGATTCTCGCTGCGAGCCCGGCAGGTCCTGGCAGTTCCCATACACTACATACTTGCTGCGGTCTAAACGACTGCAGCGAGTATGTAATTATACCTCCCTTAACCCCTTCTGCTCCCCCGCTGTAAGCATACTTTACCTGTCCTTGCTGCACAGGTCCGGCGTCCTGCTCTCCCGCCCGGCCAATCGGTGGCTGCGGCTGAGCAACACACTGATTGGCCGGACAGGAGAGCAGGACGCCGGACCCGTGCAGCAAGGACAGGTAAAGTATGCTTACAGCAGGGGAGCAGAAGGGGTTAAGGGAGGTATAATTACATACTCGCTGCAGTCGTTTAGACCGCAGCAAGTATGTAGTGTATGGGAACTGCCAGGACCTGCCGGGCTCGCAGCGAGAATCTCGCTGCGAGCCCGTCCGTGTGAATATACCCTAAAGCTCTAAGGTTGTCTGGAAAACATGGATACTGCCAATGACTATATCCTTGTCTTCCACATAGCCTTAGGGCTTTATCCAACTTCAGCAGCCACCGCTACTCAAATGCCGAAAGTTCGGGTTCGGATCGACTCGAGCATGCTCCAGGTTCGCTCATCTTTAGTTATAACCCAAACGAAAATGCTGCACTTAGAGGATGTCACCAGCTTTATTACATCATAGCTAACCCATAAACCCCTGGTATAATAATGAAACTGTAATGGCTGAACATTCTGCTTCATAAGACAAGTCATTTACAGCTGGGAGATCAGCACCGGATGGACATTAATCCACTGGATCCCATTCATGTATGACTTCACACAGCAGGAAAAGGTGTGGAAGTCCTACCAGTCACAGTGCAGCCCTTGAAACTTCTGTGTACAGACACAGCTGACGATGGTCATTCAGGTTGCTATGGAAATGTTCCAGGTGTCAGCAGGTTCCGTGCATGAGCCCTTTGAGGGCACAGAACCCCCTAGGACATTTCTACAGCAACCCAACCTTCCGCCTGCACGTGTGCGTTTCACGGGGGACAGGTAGGTATTACGTTTTTTGAAAGACATTGAAAGTCTAAAGTTGTACTGGCGACCCCTTGGTGCACATTAGTGACGCTTTCTGAACCAAATTTTTCTTCAGGACCATAAATAACCTGGCTTTTAGATTTGAAATGCATGACTGATGTGCACCCTGGGGTCTCCAGTATGATTTTATGTCTGGTCCGCACCTTCCTGCTGCCAGCTGAGATCTCATCCATGCACCGTGGACGATTACTACAGCCAACTGCACTTTGGTGAGTGATTACTTCATTTTCTTCTATATATGGCCAGTGCAGGACCCATATGTATAGAGGAGGTGGTGGGAGGCTGAGTATAGCTGTGGAGTGTGGCACTGTGGGCTTCTGTGCTTACCTCTATGACACATTGTGTGTGCTGACAAGGTGCTGTGTCAGGCTCCAGCTCTGCTGACTTCTGCAGTTCTCCTGCATCTATAAACCCATATTCTGGTTTGCAGCGGAGCAGCGGGGGTCAGTGACTCATAGCAGCCGCATGTCTAGGCCCTGAGTGAAGCACAATGAACACTAGAGAAATAAATACAAAGAGACACTTAGAAAAGTGAGCAGCTCAGGGCATGAGAGGAACATCCAGCGGAGGGACGGCAGGGAGGAAACCACATGCTGCAAGTGTTTGGCCTGGAGCTACCCTGGCATAGTCATAGAAGCATCAGAACCCAGACAGTCAGGGCCAGAGGTGAGGTCAGGGCACAGGCTACTGGTATAGGTATCATGGTGTCTGCCTCTGCCGCCTCCTCAGGTTCCACCAGTGAGGCCTCCATCATGGACGGCTACACTGACTTTATCATCATAGTAAACATGTTGGCAATAACCAAGTGCACCTTGCCTTGTCTCCACTCTAGATTAGATGTGTAGGCCTTAGCTGGTTCATGACTAGGGATGATCGAACATCGTGATTTTTCAAGTTCGTTCGAACTCAAATCATCAACTACCCATTAAAAGTGAATGGGAAGCCAATGGTTCGAGTAGGAACGAACCTGAAAAATCCCGATGTTCGATCATCTGTATTCATGACTTCAGCCACAACTGGAGATGCAACTCAGGAATGTATATCAGAGGATGTTCCTTTAAGATGACCCCTGTATGTATACCCATCTGAGATTACATGGGCATTGATGGGCTCCCTATGATGACCCAGAGAAGAGAGTCAACAGAAGAACATGATCTGTGGCCATTAAGTAATATAATGTTAGTGTACACTGACAGCTGATCAATGGCAGTCTCTCTGGGGATCACAGGGGTGGTGATGGTTGGATATTTAGTCTCACTTTACATGTAATTCATTATATTTGTCATTTAGATATATAAATGTTTGAGGCTTTTTTTATCAGGTTCCTAAATCTTTGTTGTAGTGAAAAATTCAGGATGATCAGTAGATGTTAGAAGATGATGGATACGTGGAGCATATATTCTTGTTGTCTAGAGTCTAATTTTTTGTTTTGCACATTGCTTTTATGGCCCCTGGTGTCCATAGTGGTGTAGGAGCAGGGGCGGCTTCATACACTTCTGTAATCCTTATGGTTATGTGATTGGACGACTTATAGGACTTCAGCCCCTGATTGTGAAGGATAATGCTGCGTTTACACGGAGCGATAATTCGCCCAATCGTACGATTAACAATTTCGAAAGAACAATGTGTTGTTTAGAACGATCAGCGTTAAGACAGAACAAATCGTATTGAAAAATTGTATTGCGATCGTTTTACGATCGCTTAAGCCTATGTCACACATAGCGTGAATTGGCGAAAGACTGTTTACATGGAACGATCTGCGAATTTTTTGCGAACGACGATTTAAGAACATGTTGTAAGATCAAAATGAACGATTTTTCGCTCGTCGCTTGATCGTTCGCTGTGTTTACACGGAACGATTATCGCTCAAATGCGATTGTTATCGTGTAAATTCACACGATAATCGTTCTGTGTAAACGCAGCATAATTCTGTATTGTAACTAAAACGTGAGCATGGTGTGATTGTGACTCATTGGATGGTTCTGTATTACGACACCTTTAATAAATGTAAGACCTTTAAGCAACTGTATTCACACAGCATTTTGAGCCTTTGGCCTGAAAATTAGCGATTTGTTTTTTGAAGTCGCCATTGAGTCTTTACACATTTGTATGATCATAATCAGTCCCACCCGACATCAAGGACCCACCCCCACCGCCGTCACATCATTGTGCGACATCTCTGACGCTCTGACCTCCCCCAACCTCACCCCAATTTCCTTATCAATGTATTGTCCATTGTCCGACAACTTCCTTCAAGATTCTGCTGGAGGAACTCAAAGGACTTATCTGTGAAATGCATCCATCTGAAGCAGCAAATCCTCCTCATTCCGCAGCTCGGCTCCTTTGTCCTAAATATTTTCTGTGTTTACATTATTAATTACCAGTCACTTTTATGTGAGAAAATAGGAAAACTCCATCATGGAGTTGAAGAAACGCAGCAGGATTTGTGGTCGAAGCTATTGTTCTGCGGTGTCTCTTAGATCTTTATATGATGAGACTCAGCACTTTCAGCACTTGACTTTATTAACTACCAAGAGTTTTATATAAAAGCATCTTTTGTATTAATGAAAAAAAGACTCCAATGTCCCTATGTCAACACTTACCAATTGGAAGTCAAAATATAACATGTCCTATCATTCCCTCCCCTGACATCTACCATCAGGAAGGAGCAAGGGCGCCACTTTGCACATTAGATGGTTGGCTGATCCTATTAAAATTGGCAGGTTTGCCGTCCTTTAAAGGGGTATTCCACTCAAACATTACTTTTGATATGTTGCTGCCCATGGTGAGACTAACAATTTCTTACATACGCTGTGTGATCATCTCTAGCCACGTACCCGTACCCGAGAATACAGGAATGCTCGGCTGTACCAAATGCTTGTGTGTGCGTAGGATGGAAGAGATTACCGACGGCTGATCAATCGTTTGTTCGCCCGTCAGTTATTGAAGGTGTATGCCCACCTTTAGGCAGGGAAGGGGAACTTGTGGTCCTCCAGCTGTTATAAAACTACTCCATGCCTAGAAAGCCAAAGCTTTTAGTTATACAACAGCTGGAGGGCTGCAGGTTTTTCTTCCATGCAGGAAGGGGAAACTATCTTCCATAGGTGGCGTCAGTGAGCAAGCTCTGTGCTTAAAGGGTACTCCAGCGAGGGGGCACTTTTTTTGCTGGGACCAGGCAGGAGGTGGCGCATCGCGGTGCTCTGGTGCCCGGCCGCTTCCTGGTGTCTGACGTGGGCCCGAGACGTGATAGTCCGCTCGGCCAGTCAGTGATGGAGGCGGGATCCGTTTCAAGTCTGCGCAGATCCCGCCTCCACCACTGACTGGCTGAGCGGACCTGAGATGTCACGTCTCGGGCCCACGTCAAGACACCAGGAACAGGCCGGGAACCGGGCACCGAAGCGCCGCAATGCGGGACCCGCTGCTGGAACCAGGGAGGTGAGTGGACGTCTTTTCCCTCAGCCACCTCCTCCCCAGTCTCAGCAAAAAAAGTCCCTCCCCCCCCCCACTGGAGTACCCCTTTAATATCAAAAAGCTGCTTTGCTCCCTACACCATTATGGCGGTCTCCCCAATGAGACGCACTACCCCTTTGCTCTTGCTGTACATATTTGGTTCAGGTCCTCCCCCCAACCTTACACTTACAGATAACAGCTCTGTTGTAATCTGCCTCAGTCATGTGATATCTATAATGTGATCTTTATGATCATCTGGCATCAGCTGACAATCACCACATAATGTCCACAATCAATAGACAAGTTCTTTATTCATAGACAAGAGACGTCACAGTTCAGCATGAGAGAAAAGGTTTTCATGCTTTAATGATGAGAACCGTAACAATGTATCAGTGCAGCTCTGAGAATGTTGCCTCTACATAAACTTTTCTACTACTGCGTTTTTTGCAAAATAAAGGATGAAAAAAACCGATGCATTTGTGTGCATCAGTTTTTCCATTGACTTCCATTGTAAAAAAAAAAAACGGATCAAAACGGATCCGTTTTTTTTTTTTTTTTTTTTTTTGACGAACACAAAACCGTAGCTGACACTACTTTTGTGTCAGTCAAAAAAACTGATCCGTTTTGATCCGTTTTTTTTTTACAATGGAAATCAATGGAAAAACGGATCAAAACTGATGCACACAAATGCATCCATTTAAAAAAAAAAAAAAAACGGATTGCAAAAACGCAGTGTGAACCTAGCCTTACCGTAAATTATCTTTCCTGTAGCTTAGAGCACAAGGGAAACATTACTTATCCTGTACTGTGTAATACTCCAGAGCTGTACTCACTATTCTGCCGGTGGAAACATTTTACTCCACATGAGTTATATGAAACATATAATATTTCAGAACTTCTTGAATGCAAGGAGAATTATGACTGTACTGGAAGTTGTAGTTCTTAACATATAAACTATAATAGAATTATCATGTCCAGTGGTTTGGGGTTGTAGTGCCTTGTGGTCAGCTATGTATAGCTATGTTCGTACAGGGGTGTGAGCTATTTGTGGTGATGTTTCGATTTCTGCTCCGGATACATTGTTGCACGGTTCTCTGTAAGTTTGATGTTTATCAGTTTCCATAGCGACAAGGAAACAGTTTACTCTGAATGTAGCACTTTGCAGGTTGGTTGTTGGCGGGTGGCCTAACATGAGCATACAAGGGGCTGCCGATAAGGGGATCTTATTTACTGGATACAACCCTCATGGTGATGTGCACATAAATACTGTTTATTCTATGTGGATTCTTCCCATTACGTCCATACATTCTGCCCTGACGTCAGCGCTTAGAAACGGATTTCTATGCTTAGAAAACATTCAGTGTGAGAGCCCGTCATCAGCAGGAAATAAGATATCAGCAACTAAAAATAAAATATCAGAGATTTGTAGTTCTAGGCCAGGGAAAGGGGAACCTTCAGCTCCCCAGCTGTTGCAAAACTACAATTCCCATCATGCCTGGTGAACACCAAAGGCAATGTTCACACTGTGCAGTAAAGTACTACTAAATAAGAAGCCTCTGCAAACCTTAACATTAAGGGCCCTTATGCTACATTTACACAGAGCGATAATTCGCCCAAACGTTTAACGATTTTGAAGCAATGATTTGGTGTTTATAACGATCAGCGTTTACACGAATAAATCGTTAGAAAAATCGTTTGAAAACTCGTAAGAAAAATCGTTTTTAAGATCGCTTAAGCCCATCTTTTACATAGGGTAAATTGGTGAAAGACTGTTTACACGAAGCGATCTGCAAATTTTCATCGAACGACGATTTGAGAACATGAACGATTTCTCGCTCGTCGTTTGATCGTTTGCTGTGTTTACATGGTACGATTATCGCTCAAATGCGATCGTTTATGCGAAAATTCGAAAGATAATCGTTCCGTGTAAACGCAGCATTACACGGAGCGATAATCTGCCGAATCGCTCCGTGTAATAGAGACAACGATCATCCGCCAATTGTTGGTTTAAGTTTGGACCTAAAATCACCAAACACTGTTGCCGCCGGGACCGGGAAGCTGCGGAACACAGGAGAGAAGAATGGGAGCGGGGAGAGGTAAGGTATCAGGTGTTTGTTAGTGATGTCCATACAGCCCTTGCCCAATGTCCATGCAGCCCTTAGTGCTTAATTATCGGGCCGTCTAATAGGTTCAGACCTATCTAGCAGATCTGCACTAGTTTACTAAAATGATCGGGTCTTATGGTCCATTTACACAAAGCAATAATTCTCCCAATCAATCGTTTAATGATTTTGAAGCAACGATTTGGTTTTTATAACGATATCGTTTATAACGAATAAATTAGAAAAATCGTTATTGCGATAGTTTTTAAGATCTCTTAAGCCCATCTCACACATAGGGTGAATCTTTGAAAGACTGTTTACACAAAGCGATCTGCAAATCTTTAGCGAATGACCAACGTTGATTTGAGAGCATGTTGAAAGATCACAAAGAACGATTTCTCGCTCGTCGCTTGATCGTTTGCTGTGCTTATCGCTCAAATGTGATCGTTATTGCGAAAATTCGAACGATAATCGTTCCGTGTAAACGCACCATTAGTCAGCCTGTGTAATAGTACCCTTAGACTTATGCAGCACTCATGCTTTTTGTGCAAATGTTTGACTTTTCCAGAAAACCGGCATGTTTGCCATAACCCCACACCCCCCCCCCTCCCCCAATCTGTATTTGTGGCCACAGGCCTCTTGCGCCCCCTCCCCCATATAGACCAAAAAGAAAGAGCCAGCCTTTGTATAAATGCTTCATTTAATTAAAACATTTTTAACAGTAAGAAATGGAATTGCTGAATATAGATTCACATATATAGAAAAATATTTATCAGCATTGATGGTCCTGCATCAGTAAAAACTACAGGGAAATAATAAAAAAAAAACAAAACAAAAAAAAACTGAAAAAACAAATACCTCTCATCTCTGGGCCATGCTCCACCAGGATCGGGACCCTTTACATCAATTTTATACCAGAACATATAACAGTACATGAAATGCTACATTGTCAGTATAGAGACCCCGCAGAAGCCTCATAAATTACGAAAGAAAGAGAGAGAAACCGGCTCAACCGACGTATTGACTGCGGCGGCAGCAAGATACAGCACAGGAATGTGTATACGGGGAAGGGGAAGCCGGTCAGACATCCACAAATGTGTGCATCCCTATGTCTGGCATAGGGATCTATCTGTATATTACCTAAACACGGGATGTCTGGGAGACTGAGGCACTC
Source organism: Dendropsophus ebraccatus (assembly GCF_027789765.1). Lineage (NCBI taxonomy): Eukaryota > Metazoa > Chordata > Amphibia > Anura > Hylidae > Dendropsophus > Dendropsophus ebraccatus. The sequence continues at coordinate 16,335,406 of NC_091465.1, forward strand.
ACCTGCCGTTGGTCACTGCTGAAATGTATTCACCCATCGCCGAGGAGCCTTCACTTTACCCAGTAGCCACGAGGACCCCATATCTACCTGCAATACCCTTGTAGTCTCTACAGGCAGGAGATTTGCATGGAGCAGGGGGACAGCTGAATCCCCTCTGTCTTCACCATCTCATGGACACCAGGCTCTGCCCAGACCTGGCTTGTTTATGGGCTGTATGGGATCTCTAGTAGGACACTTACGACCTGTCACAAGATAACTGGGATCTTTGAAGTTGATGCTTCTGATAATCCTTCAAATGAACCAGCCCTGATGTAACTAATAAGATGTCTGGATAGAGTAGAGTTACAACCCTTACCCCCTAATAGCACTAAAAAAAAAAAGGCACAGAAACTCCTCACCACTCCACCCACAATGCTTAACAACCACAAGTAAGGTCCTGTTGTCCCCTATGGAGACAGATCTGGTTTGTCCTGCACTTATGTAAATGTTCTATATGATTGAGCTGAGTAACACTTGTGTTGTATAAACAGCGATTGTCCCTAATTCTGCAGTCTCAGGTTACTCCATCACTTGTAACACCTGACTAAGCAATCTTTCCTATAGAATCCCCGCAGATTGTCCATGTGCCCCCTTCCCGCCTTTGATCAGTCTCTTTTCCTTCGCTCTCCACACGGATGCTGACGTCTTAATAAATCCCCTTTAAAGCACCAGTTTACTCTCATCCCGACACCGACGCTCTGGCCAAACAGACTAAAGAATCTAACGTAGGGAGGGAAAAACATTCGGATGTCTGGACGTGGAGTGTGTTCATCATCCCCTGGAGTCATAAGAGAAACTGGTGCTTTAAAATTATCATTTTTATTTTTCATGTATAATAATAAAAATAAAAAAAATTTACAAACTCAAGTATCCTTGATGCCTGTCAGTCTGTGTGGAATGTATTGTGCTGCCCCTACCATCTGACACCATTGCAACCATTGCAGAGGCAGTTCCACGATGGAGCGGCACATTCACCTCGGATAGTCGCCTCCGGTGGAGTGTACCCCAGTACTCCCCACATTACACAACGCATCTCATGGACCTGGCTGTCCAGACAGTGAATGACTGAGTAAGGGCTGAACCCTTATGGACTGGCAGTGTCCTTGCTGCATCTATCAGCTTCTGCACCCCGGATTGTCCTAGCACGATCACACATATTAACCCTCTTTGGCACATTTTAAAAACCAAAGCTGTACAATAACCTTTTACAAAAATTTTTTTTTTCTTTATAAAATATATACATATATTTTTCTTTTTCTATAAAAATACAATCTGGGTATATGCAAGATGGCAGGCAGGATGTGGGTGCAGCCCTAGTCTCAGAGGCTCAGCATAAGAAGGCATAAGTTAGCAGAGAGCGAGAGTTTTGCGGAGGAAGGGCTGCGTTTGGTCGCTACAGTTATGAATTGTGTCCTGAGAAAAGATTGGTTATGTTTCTGTAACCTGAAACACTCAGCTTCATGATCAAAAACAAATATAAAAAACTTAAATATAAAATCTACCCCTTGTATGGCAGCGCCGCGCTTCTGGACAGAACCCTCCTCCACCTATAGCTGCTCACTGTCCCTCCACAGCCGATAGGAGGAGAAATACTGGCACAATGTCTGGAATGAATCTGCTCGCTCATAGAAGCTATCATGTTGCTCTTCTTCCATTTTAGCCTTAAAATGAGAAACGACTGTCTGAGACCTTCAGTAACCAAGTCTCGTAGTCAGCGTCCACCTCTTCCCAGAATCCTTTGCGTCCAACTTATATAAACAGTTCTGGGCATGGAGGGTGGAGTTTGGGTCCAAAGGGTTTGTCTTTGATATTCACCATCCCCCACCCATGTCCTTATTCATCAGAGTCCGGCTTCACATCCAACATTGCATGAAGCTCTTCCGGCACATATCCCAGGAGACTTTGCAAATCACATACAAAGCGGTAGACGTATCGCTTTCCAGCTGTCTTGTGAATGATATTCTTGTCGTAGTAATACCGCAGACCGCGACTCAACTTCTCGTAGTTCATTTTCGGCTTGTTTTTCCTTTTGCCCCAACGTCTGGCAACCTGTAAGAAAGAAGATGGTTGTGACCCATCTGGCAACGCTTAAAGGAGACTGACCAGAAGAAGTGTACCCAAAAAAAAAATCTCTTTACTAAAAATCCTCACAGGTCAGGATTAGTGATGATGGAACAGCGAGAATTTTCAGGTTCGTTCGAACTCTAATCCTTCGATTTTGAATGAAAAGCCGATGGTTCGAGTTGGAATAAACCCTAAAAATTCACGCTGTTTGATCATCCCTAGTGAGGATTAATGATGAGTGAACTTGCCAAACCAGAACCCAAATGCTCGCCATTGCACTCCACGGGCCAGGAGACTTTGGATGCAGCCCTAGGGAGTTCTGGAAAACATGGATACAGCCATAGGCATCCAACTTCCCCAGCTACTGGGAGTCAAATGCTGAGCAGCTAGTTTCCGACGTACCCGAACGTTTGGTAAATTGGCTCATCACTAGTCATGATGTAATGCTAAAGTTTTGGCGACTTACCTCATCTGGGTCAGAGAGTTTGAACTCCCAGCCATCGCCTGTCCAGCTGATAAATGATTGGCACGACTTGTCTGTTAGAAGCTCTAAGAGGAACTGCCAGAGCTGGATGGGTCCACTGCCTGGAGGAAGGAGATAGGGAGACATGAATGTTGTGAACCTGACGAAGAGGCACGTAACAGCAGCTAGAAACTAAATACAAATTTCCGGAAGTGACAGCAGGAAGTGGTGGCTGTTCCTGCCCCTCTAGTGGTCATCACCTGTGTCCCGCCATGATTAATAGTATTTATCAGTCAAAAGTATCAAATTCAAACACAATTCTGTTGTCAGTTTTGGAGAAATGTAAAAAAATAAAAAAAAGGTTCGCTTTTTGTGGGTGGAAACAATTGAATTTGGTCATCTTCAGGGATGCGGAACCTTCGTCCCTCCAGCTGTTGCAAAACTACAGTTCCCATCATGCCTGTACGGCCAAAGGAATGGACTTAAGGGGTTTTCCAGGCAAAACATAATGATCAGCGCCTTACCAAGTGAACAGAGCCGATAGTAGATGTCTCTGTTCACTATGTGATGACTGGACCTGGTGCACAAAAGGTACCAAAATGTCACCACACAGTGAATGGAGCCAACTGCTTCTAGCCCCGGTGACTACGTAGTGCAGTAAGAGGATAGCGCATTATTTAAAAAAGACCTGTCGCCACCTTTGTCTGTTTTAGCAAATATTATATAATTATATATATACGTGTATATATATATATATAATGCCCATGAACTAACAATTCTGCATCAGCAATTTTTGTAACTCTTTGATGTGGCGTTCACTATTCTTACTAGAAATGTATGACTAAGTTGCCAACTGGGCGTTTTTTAGTTGGGGGGGGAGGGGCAAGAGATTAAAATAAGATGTCAGCACCACCGTCAGTGACTCGACTCCCTATGTTAAAACAAAGGGAAGAACCTAACATGTTTATTGCTGAACAGAGGTCAACCGAGTGTCCTCATAGGCAAAGACAACTTCTCCAGGCATCTGGAAGTAAGGGATTGAACGCTGCATATAATCCATGATTGTGAGCGGCTGCGGCATGGTGACATCACACCTTACCCCTGAAGGGATACGGTCTATTCCATTTGGCCAGAACAATGCATCTACTGAGACTTGTGGCCATTAGCATCTCCCCTCTTCATTACTTAAACATGTGACTGCTCCGAGGACGGGCCTGGATTCCTGAGCCCTGGTGGTGGTAACTGGCTGGAAAGTCCCCGAGCAACCACTGGTTGATAACAGCGTGCTTGTGTCCCCTGCTACAACCCAATGACCCCTAACCTGAAAAGGGTTCAAACACTACACACAGTCAATGGGACTCACATGCTATCCCTAGGCACAATGCAGCCTCTGTTACTGACCACAGCCGGGCATGGCGGCCTGATCGATTCAGTCACATGATAGGAATGCACTAGCCTCACCGGGAAAAAATGTCTCCCCATTCTGTAACTGGGGGGGAAAGGGAACCCTGATTCTAAAAATAAAGCATTACTAGACAGACCCCTCTTCTGTCCCCTTCTCAGGACACTGTCTGGACTGCAGCTACATAATGGCTGCCTTATCACTGCACTAAACACAGCGAGCTTTAATAGAGAGGCTGGAGATGGGGAAGAGACAGCAACAATTCTGCATCTACAATTATTCACAATGCGGAGGCCAATGCACTAAGAAGGGACTGAAATGAATTGTGACCTGTGCACACTTTTGGCTCAGGCCTTTAGGCCACAGCTGTGAGCCCAGCGACCGCAAGTCCCAGGGGCGCTCGGAGGAAGGAACGTTCCCAGGCTCACAAGAGCATTTTCTGTTTAAATAAGAAAAATATTTCTTTAGATATCAAGTGGCCGACGTACGGTCTTATCCTTCCGCTTCTACGGCGCCTCTTACCCCGGACTCCATGTTGAGTCGTCTATGTTTTAACAGCATATTGTAATTTTAATTGGGAATGTATTATAATCTTCTGCCATCTACATTAGATAACCCATGTCGTTCAGGGATCGGGGGGTTAAACCCAAAAATGTTGATCACTCTCATCTGCAATGACTGTTCCAGGGACAGCGGCCTCTGATACAAGCCACCTACCCCCAGGCACAGCCAGATTGCCTGCGTCAGGATCTATGTAAACACAATGTCCAAACCTTCTCCTCCATCTGGTGAGAAGACTTGCAGAGCTGCCGCCCGGGAATTACATCCTCATCCCCACTGTGTACATATTTGTGGCCTGGGAGAGTATATGGATGTATAGTTTGTGTATCTCTGTTGAAATTGTTTAGGAAAAGATTGGTAACTTGTGTGGTCAGACCCTGGGGAAGAGGGGGGGGGGGGGGGGGGCGGGGCGCTCCACACTTATTGCTGCAGAGTCTATAATGAACGGCTCATGTGACGGTGGATAAGGGCATCCTACGTGTAATACTGCAACCCCTCAATAAAAGGTAGAATGTGGCAAGTGATGCATTACAGAAAGGGGCCATGGCTGTGCAGAAACAAGCGGAGAGGGCACAACGATACAGCAACAAGAGGTACTATGCCAATGCAGTAATGAGGGGTGCCCTGTCAATATAGTAATAGGGGAGGCATGGTTATACAGGTAGGTGTGTGAATGGTTACAAAACAACAATACATTTACAAGTCACAGTTTCTTATATTAGTGATGAGTAGAGATGATCGAACATCGGAGAATCCTAGGTTCGATCGAACTCGAACATACTCTAGGTAATAGGCTGAATCCCAGAGTTCCAGGCGGTCCGCGGACACTCTCCTACTTCCCCACGGACCGGGAAGGCATCAGCAGTCTAATGCGGAAGGTTGGGGTATGCTCGAGTTCGATCGAACCTAGGATTTCCCGATGTTCGATCATCTCTAGTGATGAGCAACATCTGACCATAAGATGACCACTTTTACAATGACAGCAACTAGTAATACAGGACAATAGAAAAGTTTGAGAACACCACATTTTCAAGATAAACTTTAGAGGTGACCGAAGTTACAGTAAGTTTGGGTTTCATGACTATCTTCTCCAGCCACCAGGAGTCAAGTGCTGAGCAAACCTGAACTTACTGTAAGGGCCCTATTCCACCAGACGATTATCGTTCAATCGTTCGAATCTAAACGATAATCGTTCGGTTGAAATGCAGTTAACGATTAACGACTGAACGAGAAATCATTGATCGCTTTATAAGACCTGGACCTATTTTTGTCGTTGCTTGTTCGCAAAACGTTCGCATTGAATAAGACGTCGTTCGCAGTAAATACGAACGCAATAGCAAAGAAAAAACTATCGCAAATACGATCATAAGTAACAATTATCGTTCCATGGAAATGAGTGAACGTTTTCAGGTCTTTCGCTATAGCGGTCGTTTGAGATCGTTAATTGTTAACGATTATGCGAACGATAATCGTCCGGTGGAATAGGTTAACTCATCTCCAATAAACTTCTATAACAGGATCACTTGAAATGGTTCTCAGGGAGACAACAGCTGCCAGTGTAGATGTAACAATGGCTGAATATAAGAGTACCGCATCGCCCTTCACAGCAGCTGATCAGATGTTGGTTCACATTGTGGAATCTAGTTGCTATGACAGACTTCTCTCTGCAGGGGTAGGGAACCTTGGCTTTCCAGCTGATGCAAAGCTACAACTTCCATCATGCCTGGACAGCCAAAGCTAAAGGCATGATGGGAGTTGTAGCTTTGCATCAGCTGGAGAGCCAAGGTTCCCTACCCCTGCTTTATCGAATGACCTAGAATAGCACAGGCCCACACTGTCATCGTCTGGGGCTATATTTCGTGACATTCTGTAATCACGCGTTCTCCATGGCTAACACCTCTCAGCTATGCTTAGTGAGCTCCACTAGGGTCCCAGCGCCTCAGATACTATCACCTCAGTCACACACATGAAGGTGTGAAAGTGACTTATAACGGAAAAATAAGAACCTAAAAGCTGCTTTTGATGTTGTTTCAGGCGCAGCTTCAGGTTTATTATCAGAAGCAGAAATCATGACCCAATTTAAGAAGCTGCAGCGAGGAGTGTCAGGCGCCCCCCTCCACCCACTCACTACCAGGCAGTTTGCAGCCTCCAGTTCATGTCTTCCATACCAGCTGCAGCTGGAATTTCAGGCATTTAAGCACCACGCAGAAGAAGCAGGTTGCTGTGTATCAGCCCCACGCCCTGGCACCTCACAGGATTTCCTCTGCCTCACTGCACAGAAAACTCTTACAATGTAAGAACGTTACCTGTGTATCCGGCCAGAGCAGCGGCAGGGATGACCGGCTTGTCTTTATTCAGCTCAGCTCGGTCTCTCACATAGTCCTTGAAGGTTCCTTTAGGTTTGTGGTTGGGTAGTGCAGGCTGGTAGTCCTCAGAGTCAAAGCTGTCGTAGGAGGGAACGCGCTGAAGGCTGTTATAGGAAGACTGACTGCTCCAGGATTGGGTGAGACGGTCACAGCTGTCATGACTCTCAATGCTTTCAAAGGACTCCTGTCCTCCGAGCTTACCTGTCCGGAGGGAGGGAAGACATCATAGTATAAGCATCAATCTGCACATCCATGATAATTATGTCTAGGCATAAGGCTCTTTTTAAAAATGGACATTGCAAGAGATCCATACAGGGAATGTATCAGTCCCTGCACCAGTGCTAAGGAGCATTTGTGCATATAATGTCCTTCAATCTCCTGCTATGTGTAAACTTGGCGCAGAAAATGATAAATCCCCCACAGTCCTGTGTGCACGCACCTTCTGTGTAGATCTATTTGTTATGTAGCTATTCCCCATTACGTTTTTCATTCAGTTCTATAGGACTCAGGGATTTAAGCAAACATTCCTTACCCTGACTATACATTACTAGGAGGATTGACACAATACTCATTTATTAAATATTTTTGGATCGAATTTGTCCTGGCGGCTGACAGGATCTGCTCACAGGGTCATGTGAGAGTCACTTTCTATACCTAGGGTCTCAGCAGCTGATCTATATTTTGCACGCAAGCGGCTAGTTGTCAGGTCTTAAAGCAGTGCAAACGTCCAAACATTTACGTGCAGATGACACTGGAAATTCTGTACACATGCCCTAGTAAGTTAGAATAGGGCTGATGCATGGGACATTTCCAAGTCTAGACTGTGACAGGTACGCTTTAAAGGGATATTTCTGCTGATATTTCTCTTCTGTGGATGGGATGCACAGAAGGGAAACCTTCATCCTTAAGGCTATCTCCGTGTATTTAGTAGTTATATCCAGAGGCTAATCAGACCCCCCCCCCCCCCACACACACATGAGTACCGTTCTGGCCCACTCCTTTGATATTCATTGGGAGGGACGGGCTGGCAGGGGGCAGATCGGTGCTCTGGGGGGCAGTAGGCCCACCCTCAGTGCTCCAAAGCCCCAGATATGTGTGTTTGTAATATTGCTGCCCAAAATCCCGCTGCACGCCGCTCCACATCTTACCTCGGCTGATCCGTCCCACACACATGTTATCTGGTGACACAACCTCCTGCTTGATAGTGAAGTAGTCTCCCTGGAGTGAGTCTGGCGGTAAGGGGTCTCGCAGGAGCGGAGAAGGGTATTCAGTCTCATATTTCAGGGACAAGAGCTCCTCTGAGCTGATGGGGTGCAGGGTCTGGTAGGATTCTGTAATGAAGCTGGGCTCAGAGAACTCAGATGGTGGTACACACTGTGGATGTTCTATGCCGTAACCTGCAACACATGACATAACTTATATGAGTTACATCCCAGGACAGAGGTCAGGGGTAGGGAATAGAGATGAGTGAACCTGGAGCATGCTCGAGTCCATCCAAACCTGATCATTTGGCATTTGAGTAGCGGTGGATGCTGAAGTTGGATAAAGCCCTAAGGCTATGTAGAAAACATGGATATAGTCATTGGCTGTATCATGTTTTCCAGACAACCTTAGAGCTTTATCCAACTTCAGCAGCCCCCGCTAATCACATGGCGAACGATCAGGTTCGGAAGGACTCGAGCATGCTCCAGGTTCGCTCATCTCTAGTAGGGACCCTTAGCCCTCCAGCTGCTGCAAAACTACAACTCCCATCATGCCCTGGCAGTCAAAGATAAAGCTTTGGCTGTCCAGGCATGATCGGAGTTGTAGTTTTGCAACAGCTAGAAAGCTAAGCTTCCCTACCCCTGCCCTAGGGTGTTGCTGCTGCATCACTTTGGTGGCTGAAGTGAATGGAGTGAGTGCTCAGAATACATGCAAACCTACGGTGCTCAATACCACACAGCAAGAGATACATGTAAAGTTACACAACTTTCTTCAAGCTGCGAAGTCTGTAGCAGGTGACTTCTGACTGCAGCAACTAACATGGCCCCATGTGAGCAATCCTGTAACTTTCAGTTGGACTTGTGTAATACTCACTGATGAAGTAGTCAGAGGTATATCTGGACTCGGGGTACGCTGGAGCCAGCTCACTGGTTTGGTACAGTTTGGAATCTTCTGGGCCAAATGGTGAAAAAGAAGATAAAAAGAAAAAAAAAATTAATTATTGAGAGCTATGGAAGGATGCAGTAAAATACAACCTCACCACCATCATTACATTTGCAGGGTTGTGGACCGGATTATATGAGGCCATGTTCTCCTGATGCAGTTGATATGGTTTTTGATGCATTTTTTATTGCCTAACATATAAACAGACTAAACCATTAAAACAAGAGTGGTCAGTGTATTTCCTGGGGCGATTACCGGCAGACTATGCTAATTGTTACAATGTTGCATCATTATTAGCAAAAAACACGAAATACAATTCCTTTTTTTGCATGTGAAACACGGTTTTTCTAACACATTTCACTGTATACTTGTGTATACATTTATCATCTGTTCCTGGCTTTGTTTCCCATAACTGCAATGTAAATCCTAAGTGTGTGAACACAGCCTCAGAGTTTTTATTTCATTAGATTGTGAACTTTAGATTCTCTGTTTAATAAAAGCACAAGAGAATCAGTCATAGAGGATAAGATGCCCCACACATGACAACGCATATACATTACCTTTCTGTAAGATTTCTAAGTGTTCCCATAAGATGTCTCCTACAAAATCTGGTGCCAATTCCAGGAAACAATCCTTGCCAAGAGCGCACAGCGCAGCCCCGCTCAGGTGAAACTTCTGGAAGTCTACACCCTTCAAGGTGAACTCGTTCACTGCCCACGACACCCAGTCCCTGACGTGAGCGTCCGTCCATTCTCGAGGATCTGGTGGAAGGACAGCAGTAACAGTATTTATATACAGCTGTATACAATGAACGGCATTAAATCATACTCCAGAATCTCTTCTATTAATCTGATCTGACTGCACCCCCTGTATAGGCTGGAACAATTAATGGCCCATCCACTATGCTTCCAGCCCTGTTCCCTGTATAGTAAGGGTACCATGGCTCTTCAGAACTGTTCAGCCACCAATCATTTCAGCCCAGAAAACACACTATATGTAACACACTTATCTATAATATAAAATCCTTTAGAAGTCTCACCTATAGGAATGCCAAGGCGTTGCTGCTCCTTGGAGAAGCCGCTGAAGGTGGCCCGGAGAGCCTGAGACATCATCTCCTTACTGCTGGGTGTCAGGAGAGGCACGTCCGCGCACTCCATGTCTGCAATAGAGACAAAAGAAGACATCAGGGATATTCAATATCATTTGTTCCCTATGTCACATTTATCACTCGTCTCTTACACCAAAGCCGGCTACAATATCGGCTAAAACATACTATCCCTGCCACTTAAAACCTGATACTATATTGTCAGTGCAGGTAAAGTATATTAGTCTAGACCAGGGGTGGGGAACCTCCGGCCCGCGGGCCGCATCAGGCCCCTGAGACCTCCCGATGCGGCCCGCGGCCCGCAGCTCCCCTGTGATGCTCGCCGCTCTGCTGGGGAAGAAGCCGGCATACACCGCATCCTCCGGTGTCTGTGACAGCTGGCGGACACCGGAGGATGCTGTCTGTGCCGGCTCCTTCCCCAGCAGAGCGGCGCGTGTCTTCAGTCTCCTGCGGGCCGCGCGCGATGACGTCATTTCATCGCGCGCCGCCTGCAGGAGAAGACCGGCACAGAGGACCTGGGAGAGAAGAGGACCTGGACTGCGTGGGAGCGGAGGTAAGGTGAGTGGGATGTTTATTTTTTTATTTGGGGGTTAACTAGGATCCCAGGGACATGACTGATGGGGGGGGGACAACTAGGCTACCAGGGACATGACTGATGGGGGGGGGACAACTAGGCTACCAGGGACATGACTGATGGGGGGGGGACAACTAGGCTACCAGGGACATGACTGATGGGGGGGGGACAACTAGGCTACCAGGGACATGACTGATGGGGGGACAACTAGGCTACCAGGGACATGACTGATGGGGGGACAACTAGGCTACCAGGGACATGACTGATGGGGGGACAACTAGGCTACCAGAGACATGACTGATGGGGGGGGAATAACTAGGCTACCAGGGACATGCCTGATGGGGGTTAACTAGGCTACCAGGGACATGACTTGGGGGTTAAGTAGACTACAAGGGGCATCACTGGGGGTTAACTACAATAGCAGGGGCACTAGGGGAACAATACTTTGCCTTGTCCTGGGTGCTGCAAACCCACGCTACTAACTGCCGCGCACGGTATGCGGCCCTCAAATGATTTTATTAATGCCCGACCGGCCCTCGACATGGAAAAGGTTCCCCACCCCTGGTCTAGACAGAGCAGTTTGTAACAAACCCTCAGCTGTGTGAGTTATAAGCGCTGTACAGATTTTCAGCCTTTGGCTTTACATAAAAATGTTTCTATTCTCTGACAGCGAGAAGAAATCTTAGAAATGAGGAATTAAAACCCAAATCCTATTACTGTGTTGTCTAATATTTATTATAGAGGACTGGCCCCTTTAATGGTAGATGAGAAGGCTTTGTACCCCACATAACAGAACGGCCTGTAGCGCTCACAGCTTCACCCCATCCCACCGGGTCACTGATCACATCGTCTGGCGCACCATGTGAGAACGTTTTATGAAGAGATGGTATCGCGGCCTCGGTGATGCTTCTAATAATAATAATAATGGAGACTCCTTCCAGGAACAGTTTGCTGTGTCATACAGCGCTCCCGGCTGCCAAATGTCGAGCGCTTCTACACAGAACATGACAAACCCAGATTTACCTCTAGGAACAAATAAGTTGCCAAATCTCAGAGCCAAAGCTGTAGCTGCATATCCTGACGCCCCGGGCTGTGCCAAGTACACAGCCCCCCACCCAGCAGAAGAGCCCCCCCATCTCTAGTGCATTCACATACGGCAGGGTTTATCCAGGCTCCATGTTTATGGGGGTGTATTAATCTACACTGACTCCCAACGTAGCGTCCTGACAGTCAGATTATTGTCCAGGCCGTGTGAGAGCAATGAACCAGTCAATGATTATCTACATGTATAACTAGAACAATAGAAATCAGCTGGTGACATTGCACAGTGACAAAAAGCCCCGGATGTGCATGAGCTGGGCCTACCTTAAAGGGGTTATCCAGCGCTACAAAAACATGGCCACTTTTGCCCCACTCTTGTCTCCAGCTCCATTTACTTCAATGGAACAGAGTTTCAAACCCCACCCAATCTGGAGACAAGTTTGGGGCAAAAGTGGCCATGTTTCTGTATTACTGGATAACCCCTTTAATAAAGGACAATCGCCCCCATCATTGCAGATGGCTGCCCCTTCAGAGTACAGGGAGACTTGGCTGGATATCCAGTGTGTGGCTTATAATGCAAACAACAACTTAGGATGTCTTCCAGAAAAAAGGAGGAAAGAACCCCCCATCCTTCCATGTATGAACAGTATATTACACTGGACATCTGTAAAGAACACAGGAGATGGTTTATTAAGCAGAATGCTCACAGATTCTGGTTAAATGATGGACATCAGATATGGTGCACGCTCTGGTGTAGTGTTACTAATCAATACTTTACATGGGTCGTATCACCCACAACTGGAGACACTGCAACTAATCTCCAACCTGGGTGAAACTACAACTCCCATGATACCTTCCTTCCAAAACTGGCTGGGAGTATTCACCTGTCTTATGGGTCAGCCCATCCCTGGCTCATAGTAGCCGCTCAGGATCTCAGTGACTCAGCGTCTGTGACGCCTCCAGGGGCTGCATTTCAGCAGCATGAATGTGGCCCTGCGAGCTGCTCCAGGAATCTTCCTTTGTCCTTACTTAGCCTTTAAAGCGTTTTAGAGGAGGCTCCAGGACACCGACCCAGCATTGTGCACAGGGTAATAAAGATCTGAGCAACCTGACTGCAGGGGATGGGATTCTACCACCCTATAAACCAGAGATGGGGAATCTTCGGCCCTCCAGCTGTTGCAAAACTACAACTCCCATCAAGCTAAAACTTTGGCTGTCCAGGCATGATGGGAATTGTAGTTTTGCAACAGCTGGAGAGCCAAAGGTTCCCTACCCCTGCTATAAACCATATAGACATAGGAGATCAGCAGTGTGAGTGGCGGCTCCTTGTCCACCAACCAACCTCTTCACGTCCCTGACCATGGTGACCACTGCAAGGCAGCAGGACTAGGTAAATGTTGCTCATCTTTGTGACATGATCTATTGCATATCCATATAGAGTGAGGATTTTACTGGCCTATGCAGCACTACACATGTCGCATAGTAAGAATGTATCTGACAAGCCCCGGGCCGCTCTCTCCGCTCTTCTGTGGATGGGGATTTCCAGTTATTGCATAATGAAAAGGTTTGTAATTTTCTACCTTACTCTCAGTTTCATATTCACACCATTTATAGGATCTCTGCTTGCTGTCAGTGAAAAGTAATGCTGTTACATCAGTGCAAAACTGACAGCTGCATGGCTCCCTGTGAAAGAGAAAGCACTGATACACATATGCAACGTGATGTGAAAATAGCCTAAGGGTATGTTCACACTGAGTAAACCAGGAATAGGGAACCTTCAGCTCTCCAGGCATGATGGGAATTGTAGTTGTGCAACAGCTGGAGCGCTGGAGTAAACAGGCAAAACATACATCAAAATTCTGATCGGAGTGAATTTGAATTTCAATGGCGTAAATCCACCTCGAATCCCTGTCAAGAATTTACATGTTAAGCATGTGTTGACACTGAGGATACCGGGCAGAGAAGTTGCAGCGGATTCCGACGCTCGCCCCCGCTTGCATCTATGCCCGTCCAAAAGGCTCCATGCTATGGTCAGGTGGATTCCACAGTCTGCCCAAAGACTATACAAGTCCAGACGGCGGAATCCATCTGACCATAGCAAGGAGTCTATGGGATGGGCGTAGATGCAAATGGGAATAAGCGGTAGAATCCGCGGGAACGTCTCTGTGCGGATTCCTCAGTGTAGACGCACCCTAATTCCTGAAGCAGAATCGCACACGATTGCAGATTCCCCCATTAAATTCCATGGGGCTTGGTTATCGAGCAGATTTTTAATCTGTGTGTAGAATCTGCCTTGTTGCAAAGCTACAATTCCAATCATGCCGTGAGTTTGACAACCCTGCCCTAAATGATCCACTGAGCTGTGGTACCAGGATCACATCATAACCCAGCTCTTGTAAATATATAATACTGGCGCCATTGTAAAGTGAGTGCCCCCCCCCCCTCCTCTGCTCCACAATGGTCAATGAAGGGTCATTGTACTGTGTATCATTGACTGCCGCTTCTCCTATGTCACCGCACTGTGACTAACACGGGCCCACGGCTCATATTCCAGGCCCGCCTCGGCTGGTGGGCTCCTCTCACGAAGCTCACATGGGATTAGAGGAGATTATTGGGGATTATCACAGTAGTCAGGGCCTCGCACAAAGAAAAGCCGCCACTTGATGCGAGGAAGCACTTCAGATAACACACAATGGGTAAGACATTGTTACAAGCGGCACACGTGGACTCCATGTACCCAACCTAATCCCCGGCTCAGCGCCGAGCGGTCACATATCCCTCCATTAGGCCGGGCCTTGCCTACCACACAGCTATGAAAGAACCTGCCTCTATATACAGGAAGGTGGGCCGCTACTCAACGCATGAACATAAGGGATGAGAAGAGAGATCTAACATAAAACGAAAACTATATAAAACCAATGCCATATACTGCAATGAGTGTTGAATCTTTACTCCGGCGGGATACACAAACACCATTCTTATCAGGTAGACAGTAACATGTAGTAATAATAGGGGCCCTGGGTCTCACAGTGAGAGTCTGGAGTCTCAGAGTCACCGGGAGTCTGCACATAAGATATGTTGTGAGCGCCGTTGGTCTATCCAGATGTGTCAGGGTTAATTTCCGCTCTCCCCACCTCCTATGATTGAGTCATACCCATGTAACGTGAGACCACCAGTCTGTCGTCACAGCGTTCATGGGAGCTCAGTCACTGCTCCCTCTTCTGCAGCCAGATTGACTGTACTTCCCAAATATTCCCACACTACCCCATTAACCCCCTCCCAGCCGGCAGTCCTCACGCACGGCACACATGACATTTACACCCTCGTAATGTGGGAACCAGATTGGAAAGAAGCACATAGCTGCGCCGGAGCAGCTGAAGAAAGGGTTAAAGGGTCTTGCTGGCTCCCCTCTCACATGTGGCTTCAGAGGAGGCAGATTGCAGCACCCACTGATTCCACTCCCAAGGACAAATTTCTCACACCCCCAGCGGTGCCCCCTTTCATATGGAAGTCATTTCAGTCATAAGAGCGGCCCCCTTACAGGAATTTCTTCTCACAGTCTTGTTGTGCAGCTCCCTCAGGGAACCAGGGTAAATCTTCTCACCCCCCCAGATAGGGGCTGAATGTCTGCCCCACCTCACGCTCACAAGATGTCAGGACGCCATTATCACAACATCCCATCACCCAGACATGTGGGAAAAATTCCAAACAAACCAGAATATGTGCAGCCCCTCGCTGACAGGCCCGGCCGCCATCACACAGGACTCGCTGGGCCTCAAACTCGGCCATAAAGATGTGGAATATATGTGCGGGGCCTGTGACTATTGGGGGGTTCTCTGGTCATTTACCTCCACATCTGACCATAAGGACTGTGGTCCACACAAAGGTCCTGAACACTGGAGCAAGTGGAGAGAGGCAGAGACTCCATACTGCTTGGTTACAAGGAAAGAGGGGGACGACACCACTGAACAACAGTGCAGAACTATTATAGTGATCTGGCAGTGGTAGTCACCTGGCTATTATATTGATCTGGCTATGGTAGTCACCTGGCTATTATATTGATCTGGTTGTGGTAGTAACCTGGCTATTATATTGATCTGGTTGTGGTAGTAACCTGGCTATTATATTGATCTGGTTGTGGTAGTAACCTGGCTATTATATTGATCTGGCTATGGTAGTCACCTGGCTGTTATAGTGATCTGGCTGTGGTAGTCACCTGGCTATTATAGTGATCTGGCTGTGGTAGTAACCTGGCTATTATATTGATCTGGTTGTGGTAGTAACCTGGCTATTATATTGATCTGGCTATGGTAGTCACCTGGCTGTTATAGTGATCTGGCTGTGGTAGTCAACTGGCTATTATAGTGATCTGGCTGTGGTAGTCACCTGGCTATTATAGTGATCTGGCTGTGGTAGTAACCTGGCTATTATAGTGATCTGGCTATGTTAGTCACCTGGCTATTATAGTGATCTGGCTGTGGTAGTCGCCTGGCTATTATAGTGATCTGGCTGTGGTAGTAACCTGGCTATTATAGTGATCTGGCTATGGTAGTCACCTGGCTATTATAGTGATCTGGCTATGGTAGTCACCTGGCTATTGTATCAACAGAAACTGCCCATAAATATTGAGTACGCAGCTCCTATTATGAGGCAGCCATCCTCCCCGATTCCTAATTCACACTACCATCCTCTCCTGACTGACCATGTAGCATCTCCTCTTCTGCACCAGGATACACAGGGTTAAAACCGAGAAGCAGTCCTCCATGTGCTCCACACATCAGAGCCTAATGCTGGGTTTACACGTAGCGATAATCGTACGATTAACAATTTCGAAGTAACAATTTTTTTAATAATGCGTCAGCGTTTAGACGGAACGATATATCAGACAGAAAAATCGTTTTGCGATCACTTAAGCCTATCTCACACATTGGTTAAATCGGTGAACGAATGTTTACACAGAACAATCTGCAAATTTTTTGCGAACGACCAACGACGATTTGAGAACATGTTCAAAAATCAAAATGAACAATTTCTCGCTCGTCGCTTGATCGTTCGCTGCGTTTACATGTACGATTATTATTCGAATTTATTATCGTGCAAATTCGCATGATCGTTCCGTGTAAACGCAGCATTAACCCTTTCTACATATACTGGAACTGAGGGCCTCCCTGCTCACACACCACACAGGGCACCTGACATGTCAGACGTCACACGTGTAATGGGGTCCACAACAAACACCTGGGAGGGGGCAACTAAGAAGGCACGAGCTTTATAGTAAGGACTCCTTCACACTTATTACAGATCCACATTATACATATATGTCTGTGTGTGTTTTAATGTATTTGACGCTTCTTTTAATACTTATGTTCTGACAGATTCAATTTCTACACAAGTCGGCTGGATGGAAACTGCATAATCTACAATGTTTGCATAAATCATACATACAGTTTTTTATGCAGTTTTGATGTTGCTGGAATATGGATGTGGTAATTGTAACTACATGTTCATATTGGATGTATATTTTTTATACAAAAGTGTGAATGATGCCTAAGATTAAAAAAAGAGACTTGTTTCAGTCACCGGTAATAAAATGCTGAACCATTGGACTCAAGTGTGCTCCAGCTCCGCTCATCTCTAGTGACCATGTACTATAGACAATTGCTTTATAATGGGGTTTTCTAGAACATGGTATTATTCTTCCAGTAAAAGCACCACACTTCTCCATAGGTCGTGTCTGGTATTGCAGCTCAGAATTAGAAGGGCTGTGTTGATATACCAGACATGACCTATGGACCAGTTTGGTGCAGTCTATGGAAACATAATCACTGCATTCTTGGTACATGGTTTCTAAAAATACAAAGCTGTGCCAGCGCTTTAAACCATGGATCATTCAGGCATCAAAATATGACTGTAACATGTCATTAGTAATGAATAAGCCAAAAAAAAAAAAAAAAACAGTAACCTCCAATCTTTTCTCTTGGAGACTCCAAGTGTCAGTATCAGTGGTCTGTCCACCAGCCTTGATGTTTATAGATATAGGTCACATATATAACAGCTGGGAGCCAGGCTGTCCCCTTTGGCCGTGAGTTGGGTGGTGGTATAAGGTGGAGCACTCCTCTTACCAGCATGATGAGGACGGTGTGGAGCGCACTTCTGTCACTGACAGAGTTCTGACAAGAGGTGTAAAACCGCAGCAGGGCCGGCTCCTGTCCCCTCACCCTGACCATGTAGAGCCTGCGTGCCGGGACTCTTCTGAGTCTCAGCCCAATAACCCCGATCAAACACCCACACAAAGACTCTCAGAGCCCTTTATACTGGCTGAGTGCACTTTATTGCACTGAGTAAAAGAGATGAACCAGGATTCGGGGAAGAGACACAAAGCAGGTTTTAAGACCCCATGCATGAAGACTTAGTCATGTCAACTAGGAGAGTCATTTAGGGGAATGTGTTAACTATATTACACTGTGCAAATTGTTACAAGGTGGTCGCTGTCTCATGGACTCTACAATAGACAGCAAATACTTACTGAGGCCACTCCTGCCCACAGAGACAACATGTAGGGTGTGTGAGAGAGGGGGATCCTAGCATATATAACACGGACTGGATGGTTCTGCTCAGAAACTAAAATATTTGTGTGTGTGTATATTATATACATATATATATATATACATATATATATATATACATATACATACATATACACACACAATATACCAGAAATATACCTATGTATACTGACATTTGTTGTTTTCCATTGTTAGCCATCCACAAGCAGGGGCTTATTACACACATACCCAGCACATGTACGGAGGTCGCTGTCCTGACCCCAGAGACGTGCGGCGTTGAGCAATCCCTGATCGGGAAGATAGTGATGACGTCATCGGATTCCTAGATTCCAGTACAGAGAAATGTGCCCAGTGTTTCCCAATCATCATCTGCTCCAGCCGCACAGACAGATCAGCATGAATGAGGGGCTTATACTAGACATAGACCGGAATATCTACAACCGGTAATAAATAGTGAGACCTCTGAAGGGCCACAATCCCTACATCATCCATACTACAACTGGACAATCACAGCCCCTACATCATCCATACTACAGCCCCAAGACTGGACAATCACAGCCCCTACATCATCCATACTACAGCCCCAGACTGGACAATCACAGCCCCTACATCATCCATACTACAGCCCAAAGACTGGAAAATCACAGCCCCTATATCATCCATACTACAGCCACAAGACTGGAAAATCACAGCCCCTACATCATCCATACTACAGCCCCAAGACTGGACAATCACAGCCCCTACATCATCCATACTACAGCCACAAGACTGGAAAATCACAGCCCCTACATCATCCATACTACAGCCCCAAGACTGGACAA
The DNA here is from genome assembly GCF_027789765.1 of Dendropsophus ebraccatus. Taxonomy (NCBI): domain Eukaryota; kingdom Metazoa; phylum Chordata; class Amphibia; order Anura; family Hylidae; genus Dendropsophus; species Dendropsophus ebraccatus. The sequence continues at coordinate 16,354,553 of NC_091465.1, forward strand.
TCACAGCCCCTACATCATCCATACTACAGCCACAAGACTGGAAAATCACAGCCCCTACATCATCCATACTACAGCCCCAAGACTGGACAATCACAGCCCCTACATCATCCATACTACAGCCCCAAGACTGGACAATCACAGCCCCTACATCATCCATACTACAGCCCCAAGACTGGACAATCACAGCCCCTACATCATCCATACTACAGCCACAAGACTGGAAAATCACAGCCCCTACATCATCCATACTACAGCCCCAAGACTGGAAAATCACAGCCCCTACATCATCCATACTACAGCTCCAAGATTGGAAAATCATAATCCCCACATCATCCATACTACAGCTCCAAGACTGGACAATCACAGCCCCTACATCATCCATACTACAGCTCTAAGAACGGACAATCACAATCCCTACATCATCCATACTACAGCTCCAAGACTGGACAATCACAATCCCTATATCATCCATACTACAGCTCTAAGAACGGACAATCACAATCCCTACATCATCCATACTACAGCTCTAAGAACGGACAATCACAATCCCTACATCACCCATACTACAGCTCCAAGACTGGACAATCACAACCCCTACATCATCCATACTACAGCTCTAAGAACGGACAATCACAATCCCTACATCATCCATACTACAGCTGGACAATCACAATCCCTTCATCATCCATACAAGTGCTTGTGGTCTGTAGACCAGAGTTGTCCTCCTAGATGACTCCTGACATTGGCGCAGGTCACCATATCCTGCCTCAGACTGATAATGTCCAAGTTCTATAAATAGGGCCACAGCCCTGACACCAGACAATCAGATCCTCCTGAGGAGTTTATACTGTATTCAGTATTGGTTTGAAGGGGGGTCAAATTATCTGGCACTCAATCTGACTTGTAATGAAGACAAAGAGAAGCAATGAGCCCTGTCATCACGTCTTATCTGTCCCAGGACCACAGACCAGGCGGACGGGCGAGGCCCTGACCAGCTCTGATCTGCAGACTGTTTACACCTCCCCAGCCCCCGCCATATGGACAAAAGACTAAATTCAAATGACGCTGATTTTCAGTGCCGGCTACAATGTAACGTCTGTGAGGTGTAAAAAGTCATAGAAACAATCAGTGCACAGAATTCATATAATGCTAAGAGATTCCATAATATACTGACACCTATGGAGAGAAGAGCTGCAGATCCTCACTCCTCTAATGTCACATAGACTCTGGAGGGATAGAGACAGGTGACAGCCCCAAACACAAGGGCGGCGATGGCTCACCCATAAATCCATCCATCTATCTAGAGCAGGGGTAGGGAACCTTGGCTCTCCAGCTGTTGCAAAACTACAAGTCCCATCATGCCTGGACAGCCAAAGCTTTAGCATGATGGGAGTTGTAGTTCTGCAACAGCTGGAGAGCCAAGGTTCCCTCCTCCCCCTGATCTAGGTTCATGTCTTCAGAATTTATCAATGAATAAAGTATCACTCCCTAATCTGTTGCTCTATAGCTGCTGCTGCTGCAACACTACTACTCTCAGCATGCCCTGGCGGCTGAATCCTGAAGTTGTAGTTTGGTAACAGGTTGGAAAACACTGAGATGGAGAATAATGTGAAAAGTCAGAAGGAATGAGGAGAGGCCCAAGAGATCAGTCCCCATCCATCCCAGAGCAGCTGACGCTGGAGCCAGGACTCTACTACTGAGTGCTGCAATGGCCACCATGTTTCTAACCAGGACTGGTCTCACATACATAAGAATCTGTGCCTAAGAGGTGTGGCAGCAGCTGCAGCCATCAGTGACTCCAGGGCCTGGTGTATCCATGACTTGTAACATTCAGCCGATCAGAGAGAACTAATCAGATTACTGTAATCTCCTTATCTGCTGCCTGAGATTCATGACCCGGCTCCCCCCCCCGCCCGCAGGTCAGCAGCAGCTGGAACCACATTCATTACATCCAATTACTGCACAGCCCTCAATGGCGGAGCCCAGGCGGGGGGTGCCCGGCCCCTGAACTGCCCATCAATGGACCAGGATATCGTCAGTGCAGTAATGAGTTAACAATGTCAGATTGTGGCACCATATGGGCAGTAATGGGCTTATGATGCCCAGTGGTGGTAACATCAGTGTGGTAAAGGGTTACTGGTGACCAGTGGTGGTAACATCAGGGTAGTAAAGGGTTACTGGTGCCCAGTGGTGGTAACATCAGGATAGTAAAGGGTTACTGGTGCCCAGTGGTGGTAACATCAGGGTAATAAAGGGTTACTGGTGCCCAGTGGTGGTAACATCAGTGTGGTAAAGGGTTACTGGTGCCCAGTGGTGGTAACATCAGGATAGTAAAGGGTTACTGGTGCCCAGTGGTGGTAACATCAGGATAGTAAAGGGTTACTGGTGCCCAGTGGTGGTAACATCAGGATAGTAAAGGGTTACTGGTGCCCAGTGGTGGTAACATCAGGGTAGTAAAGGGTTACTGGTGCCCAGTGGTGGTAACATCAGGATAGTAAAGGGTTACTGGTGCCCAGTGGTGGTAACATCAGGAAAGTAAAGGGTTACTGGTGCTCAGTGGTAGTAACATCAGGGCAATACTGGGTTAACTATGGGCAGTGATGGCATCATGAGGACAGTGCGGGGTCACTGATGTCGGGCAGTGCGGGGTCACTGATGTCGGGCAGTGCGGGGTCACTGATGTCGGGCACTATGGGGGGCCCGCCCGGGGGCACGGCGTCACTCACCGGCACAGGAGTAGGACTCATACTCCGGCTTCTCGGTCTTGATGATGGTCAGGGTGGGCTTGATGTCTAGCGCCGCTTTCATGGCTCCGGTATGTGCGCCCGCCCGTCTCTCTATTGTGATCCGCTCTTCTGAGCTCCGTCCCGCCCGAGAGAGAGAGAGAGGGAGAGCCGGGCGGAGAGAGGGCGGGGCGGAGCCTGACACCGGGGCGGGGCGGACACTGCGCGGACCAATGGGAGAGCGCGGGCAGCACGAGACCGCCCACAAAACTTCTCCCGTACAGGACTGTAACAGTGTGTAACGTTCCATGTAATAACATAGTATCACATAGTCACCCCCTACCCTGTATAACAATAGTCACCCCCTACCCTGTATAATATATCAATAGTCACCCCCTACCCTGTATAATATATCACATAGTCACCCCCTACCCTGTATAATATATCAATAGTCACCCCCTACCCTGTATAATATATCACATAGTCACCCCCTACCCTGTATAATATATCAATAGTCACCCCCTACCCAGTATAACAATAGTCACCCCCTACCCTGTATAATATAATAGTCACCCCCTACCCTGTATAATATAATAGTCACCCCCTACCCTGTATAATATATCAATAGTCACCCCCTACCCAGTATAATATATCAATAGTCACCCCCTACCCTGTATAATATAATAGTCACCCCCTACCCTGTATAATATATCACATAGTCACCCCCTACCCTGTATAACAATAGTCACCCCCTACCCTGTATAATATAATAGTCACCCCCTACCCTGTATAATATAATAGTCACCCCCTACCCAGTATAACAATAGTCACCCCCTACCCTGTATAATATAATAGTCACCCCCTACCCTGTATAATATAATAGTCACCCCCTACCCTGTATAATATAATAGTCACCCCCTACCCTGTATAATATATCAATAGTCACCCCCTACCCAGTATAATATATCAATAGTCACCCCCTACCCTGTATAATATAATAGTCACCCCCTACCCTGTATAATATATCAATAGTCACCACCTACCCTGTATAATATAATAGTCACCCCCTACCCTGTATAATATATTATACAGGGTAGGGGGTGACTATTATATTATACAGGGTAGGGGGTGACTATTATATTATACAGGGTAGGTGGGGACTATTAAATGGAGTATTATATTATACAGTGTAGGGGTGACTATTATATTATACAGTGTAGGGGTGACTATTGTTATATTTTACAGGGTATAATATTTTTCAGACTATTGTTATACAGGGTAGGTGGTGACTATTATATTATACAGGGTAGGGGGTGACTATTATACAGGGTAGGGGGTGACTATTATATTATACAGGGTAGGTGGTGACTATTGATATATTATACAGGGTAGGTGGTGACTATTATATTATACAGGGTAGGGGGTGACTATTATACAGGGTAGGGGGTGACTATTATATTATACAGGGTAGGGGGTGACTATTATATTATACAGGGTAGGTGGTGACTATTGATATATTATACAGGGTAGGGGGTGACTATTATATCAATAGTCACCACCTACCCTGTATAATATAATAGTCACCCCCTACCCTGTATAATATAATAGTCACCCCCTACCCTGTATAATATAATAGTCACCCCTACACTGTATAATATAATAGTCACCCCCTACCCTGTATAATATAATAGTCACCCCCTACCCTGTATAATAGTCACCCCCTACCCTGTATAATATAATAGTCACCACCTACCCTGTATAATATATCAATAGTCACCACCTACCCTGTATAATATAATAGTCACCCCCTACCCTGTATAATAGTCACCCCCTACCCTGTATAATATAATAGTCACCACCTACCCTGTATAACAATAGTCACCCCCTACCCTGTAAAATATAACAATAGTCACCCCTACACTGTATAATATAATACTCCATATAATAGTCCCCACCTACCCTGTATAATATAACTCTCCATATCATAATAGTCATCCCTAACACTCCATATAATAACAAACTATACAGTACAGTCAGAACAGTCATGTCAAACTCTGTCCCGCCAGGCAATTCAGAGTTTTAATTACATCTGGCCCGCCATGGCTACTTTATAAGAGACTATAGGGAAGGGCTGGCTACTATATGAGACTATGGGGAGGGCTGGCTACTATATAAGAGACTATGGGGGAGGGCTGGCTACTATATAAGAGACTATGGGGGAGGGCTGGCTACTATATGAGACTATGGGGAGGGCTGGCTACTATATAAGAGACTATGGGGGAGGGCTGGCTACTATATAAGAGACTATGGGGGAGGGCTGGCTACTATATGAGACTACAGGGGAGGGCTGGCTACTATATAAGAGACTATGGGGGAGGGCTGGCTACTATATAAGAGACTATTGGGAAGGGCTGGCTACTATATAAGAGACTATGGGGGGGGCTGGCTACTATATAAGAGACTATTGGGGAGGGCTGGCTACTATATAAGAGACTATTGGGGAGGGCTGGCTACTATATAAGAGACTATGGGGGAGGGCTGGCTACTATATAAGAGACTATGGGGGAGGGCTGGCTACTATATAAGAGACTATGGGGGAGGGCTGGCTACTATATGAGACTATGGGGAGGGCTGGCTACTATATAAGAGACTATTGGGGAGGGCTGGCTACTATATGAGACTATGGGGAGGGCTGGCTACTATATAAGAGACTATGGGGAAGGGCTGGCTACTATATGAGACTATGGGGAGGGCTGGCTACTATATAAAAGAGACTATGGGGGAGGGCTGGCTACTATATAAGAGACTATGGGGGAGGGCTGGCTAATATATGAGACTATTGGGGAGGGCTGGCTACTATATAAGAGACTATAGGGAAGGGCTGGCTACTATATAAGAGACACAGTGTGATGCAGAGTTATTGTAGGTTGTAGCCAACTTTGAAGAGATGGGTTTTCAGGTTACTTTTAAAGGACTTGATGGGGGCTTGCTACTATTTGGGCACTATTGGAAGGGCTGGCTAATATGTGGGTAATGTAAGGAGAAGGATATGTTTAAAATATAACTTTTAATTCATATCAAAGGTATAAAATTGATTTGATACAAATTAAAAGTTATATTTTAAACATACCCTTCTCCTTACGTTATCCTTGCTCTGACAGTGCCAGGCAGCATCAATAATTATCATGGTTGGCCTGCGACTTTGTCCAATTTTTTAATTTTTGCCCACTGTGTATTTGAGTTTGACACCCCTGACTTAGAATATCATTATTATAGTCCCTACCAACCCTCTATAAGAATATAACACTCCATATAATAGTCACCCCTGCACTCTGTGTAATCACTTATCGTATAATAACATATTATACAGTCCACCCTACACATTCTACATCCACCATGGTCAGTCTCCTATAATATTATACACTCCCCCCCCCCCCCCCCCCCCCCAACCACATGTAATAATAATACAGGCTGTGTGTCACATCTGATACACCTTGTTCACAGCTCACAGACCACTGATACATGTGATAAATGGACAAATCAGAAAACCAAACTGAACAATTAATCTGATGAGCACCATCACAGTATCCTGCCCCCATACCTGACAGTCACCCAAGAAAGCCTCCTGACCCCCTCTGACCCCCTGCATCCTCCTCTAGGTGGCGCTCCCTATATCCTATTTCCAGTGTTCTGTGTGTAACGTTTGCAGTTTGCTCCAGAGCTCCCTCTAGTGGTGACTGCAGGTGGGAAGAATGATTTTATTTATTGAGGTGTGTCTTTAACCCCTTCAAGACAGAGCCCTTTGATGGCGGGATGTCCGGGCCAAATTAATGCAATGTTCCTCCCCGCCTTCTAAGAGTCATAGCGCTTTTATTTTTCCACCTACAGGGCTAATTGAGTTGTCATTTTTTGCGCCATGATATCTAGTTTTTATTCATATTTATTAATTTATAATTTAATAAAATCATCAATCCTGGTGTTTTTTTATTTTATTTTCATTTACGCCGTTCACCGGCTATATTTTAATAGATCGGACAATTCCGCACGCTTTGATATGTAGTATGTTTATTTTTTAATATTTTTATTTTATAATGGGCAAGGGGGGTATTTTAAACAACTTTTATTGGGAGGGTGTTTATAAGGGTTTTTTTCATACTTTTAAAAACGTATTTTTTTTACACTTTTTTTTCACAGTATAACATGCAATCATTAGATTGCATATACTGATCTCTGCTATGCCATAGCATAGCATAGATCAGTGTTATTGGCGATCTATACATAGAGCTTGCCTGAGAGCAGGCTCTATCCATAGATGGCTTACCCCCGCCTGTCGGTAAATGCGATCAGGACCCCCGCAGCATGGCTCACTCAGTGACAGTATCTTAAACGAGATTGCGGCGTTTAAGGGGTTAATGAGATGCAGCTGCCTCTTATTACCTCCAGCCCTGGACACACTGATGTGTGTGGGACCGCTCTCACTGCAGCGGTCCCACACACATCAGTAAGCCCCTCAGTCAGGAACATATATGTACATTCCTACTGCACGGGTAATGTGCAGTAGGAACATGTATATACGTATTACTGACGGGAAGGGGTTAAAAAAAATCCCCTCGGTACTCATAACTCAATGTGGCTCTTCAACCATTACGCCTGTGTTCTGGCTCATGGAGGGGGCACTGGAACAGGGGTCAAATGGAGAGGGGTCATCTTCATGAGATACATCTCCTAACTTTATGTCCATGTTAAAATCATCATAGTGACCATTCACTTGAATAGCTCTGAAAATAAGATGCATGTATATTGGGCAGAATGGATCATAAGATGAATGGCGCCAAGAGGTAAGAAGGGCAAGCAGGAGCAGCATTTCCCCCGCCATGTAAGGGGCTGAAGCCGTCTATTTACAGCGGGGGCTTACAGGGGGAAGGGGGTGATATCCATCATATCTATTACCCCAGCACGGGGCAGGTCTGCCGCACTGCTCAGCCTTTTAAGTGAGAAGCTAATGCTGAGCAAGGCAGCACGGGGCTCGGGTCACTGTTTTCCTTCTCCTAAAAAATCCACTAAATAAGCAGATGGGGAAAAATGTTCTGTGAAGTTTGGCAACTGGAACGGCACAAGAGAAAACTTTTCATTTAGTGCCAAGTCTTATAGCCAGATGCTGAGTACGAGGGAAGTCAGGGCAACACTCCGACCATCTTCACGGACTAAAATAGAACGTATGGATTACCATAGGCAGGCCAGTGACTGCCACTACTGTGCCCTGACAGGAGGGGGCGCTGTAGAGTGCAGCTATGGAAGTAACCTTAGGGATCTTAGCATATCCAGGAGGTACAACTAAGTAAACTATCCATGTGTGAATGACTATTAAAGGGGTACTCCATTGAATTTCTCTTTCAAATCAACTGATTTCAGAAAGTTACATTGATTCATCTCTAGTCTTCCAGTACTTATCAGCTGCTGTATGTCCTGCAGGAAGTGGTGTATTCTTTCCAGTCTGACACAGTGCTCTCTGCTGCCACCTCTGTCCATGTCAGGAACTGTCCAGAGCAGCAGCAAATCCCCATAGAAAATCTCTCCTGCCCTGGACAGTTACTGACTCTAACCCCCCCCCCCCCCCCCAACACACATACACACGCACACACTGTCCTTCACTTTGGCTCGTTTCTGGGTTGTGGGTGGAGGGACCTTTAAATCTTTGCATCCAGCAGTGTAAACCAGTACAAAACTAACAGTGGATGTGAAGAAAATGTTGCAGGATCAGCTCAAATCCCAGCTGCCCGGGCATTTCATGTAAACTCTACACTAGCCACAGAATGCAAAACACTGATGTATCCCAGAGGGTGCGCCTCCACATGGTCACCCCCACAGAGGGCAGATGGAGGGGGATGTAGAGACTGAGCTCTTCACAGTCAGAGGGATATTGGGCAAGAACCAGAGAATGACGCCCCTTGACGCCCCTTGATAAAGCGATTTAAAGGCGAAACGTGCGTCGGGGTTGCGGTTACCAGACACCACGATGGGTAAGCGTCTCATTACACTATCATTTATATTGCGGATATAGGCTGACATTGTTTTCAGCGATCCGAGGCTGTGTAGATACACTGCAGGGCTATATGAATATTGATTGTGACGTTTATATGATATAGTGATATATGTTAGAGTCATCATTAGAAATATGGTGGTCTGGTGACCAATTACTGCTGGATTCCCTTTTGCACTAGAAACAGATCAATGGTTTTACTGATTTTTTAATCATGTTTAATAAAAATTAATATATTTTAAAATTAGCTTTGTGTGGTATAATTTTTAAGAACCAGAGAATATAGTTTTTATTTTATTGCTACAAACTATTGTTAAAGGGGTATTCCACTATAACTTTTGATATGTTGTTGCCTATAGTGAGACTAATAATTCACTTAATACTTCTTATTATCTATTCTGTCTCCTCCCCAAGTACTGAGCTGCTGCTTTCTGCTGAAAGCACAAAAATCTGTGTGTGAGCGCTATTCTCTCTGTCTCCCCCTCCCTTGTGAGACAGCTTATGTAAACAAGTCCCTGGCAGGCTTTATATGCAACACTGTAGCTTCCTTGTAATGCTGGGAGGGATAATCACAGATAAAAACAGACTTGTTTACATCAGCCGTCTCAGAGGGGAGGGGGGGCAGAGAGAAAAGCTCACACATAGATTTTTGTGTCTTCAGCAGAAAGCAGCAGCTCAGAACTGGGGGAAGGAGACAGAATAGAAAACAACATGTATGGAAGGAATTGTTAGTCTTACTATGGGCAGCAACATATAAAAAGTTATGTTTGAGCAGAATACCCCTTTAATTATATGATTAAGTAACAACACTTGTGGTGAGACGGCCTGGTGGCAACCAAACTGAACCAGGGGGCTAAAAGATGTGCTTCACCCTGCACAAAGTCTAAGGGTCCCATAAGATGGGCCAATAGCGGCCCGATCAATAATGAAGACGAGAGTTGATCTGCCAGATAGGCGCTCGTTTACTAAGTCTATTACACAGCTTGATGGTTGTTTTAGTTAGGGCTGCACGGACATAGTTTGCGATGTCCGTGCAGCCCTTGGCCTAACCTGTTATACACTACCTCTCCATGCTCTCGGTCTTGTCCTGCCATCTGCTTTCACTCCTGGGGCCTCATGTAACGATGCACGCCCGGTGGCCAATGATTTTGTCTCTATTACACAGAGTGATATTGGGCTGAATCAGGGCCCTAACACAAGAGTTCAGTGAACATTACGGTGTATGGGGCTCCGAAGCAGACGGATGGTCACTGTACATGCACTAATGAAGCTGCATTGGAGGAAAGGACTTTCATTTTCATGGCAGTATCTCTATTGGACCTCCAGTGGTTGGCAGAGGGTCGATTCCTCCGACGAGTCACATTTTCTGCTTTGTTAGGGTGTGAGGCAAGAAACATCAGAGAGGTGGGGAATTTTCAGGGCATTCTTACATAATTTAGGTACGAATCCAGCCTTGCAGATCACATACACCCCCACATGCTGATCTTCCAGCAAGAACCACGGCTGAAAAGGTCCGACATTGGATGGAAGAGCATGACAAGACTTCCAAGTTCTAATACTGCAGACGTGACCCCATTAAGCATCTGTGGGACCACCTCAATCACAGTGTTCACCTCCCCTGCGCACCCTCCAGCATTTGCAGTCATGGCTCCAAATACCTGAACAACCTCCTAGACCCTTAGGGTACTATTACATGAAATAATAATCGGCCGAATCGGCCCGATTCGTCCGATTATCGTTCTTTGTAATAAAGACAACGATCAACCAATGATTGTTTTCATCAGCTGATCGTTGATATAGGTTCTGACCTATAATTGTCGTGCGCCGACCACGCACCGCTACGTGTAATAGCGGTGCGCGGCCGGCGACTGACGATATGCATTACCTATCCAGGCGTCTGGGCTCCTCTGTGCTTCTCCCCGGGTCCTGCGCGCTCCAGCTTCAGAGCGGCCTGTCTCAGCTGACAGGCCGCTCAGCCAATCACTGGCACAGGCCACTCTGAAGCTGGAGCACGCGGACCCCGGGAAAAGCACAGAGGAAGAGGAGCCCTGCAACCTGGACAGGTAATGTATAACGTTTAAACAAGGGCTGCAAGGACATCAGTAACGATGTCCCTGCAGCCCTTGTTAAACGATTATCGGGCCGTGTAATAGGCCCAGTAAACGAGCGCTGATCTAGAAGATCGGCGCTCGTTTACATTTATTATCGGGCCCCCATCGGCCCATCTAATACCACCCTTACTGAGTCAGCCCCAACCAGTCTAGCTGCTGTCCATGCTGTACACGGTGGGTACTCTGGATATTGGCTAATGGTCATAATAACTCGACTGTGTACTGTTTGCAGTTGTAGTGTTGGTCCCCAACCAGAGGCTCATAAGCCTTGAGTTGTTTGGTTTATGATAGAAGCCCAGATTTATGATCCACAAACAGCGCCAGTCTGGATGATACTATAGTTATACATATATTATAGCAACTGAAGCCCTGGAGCTATCGGAGCCTGCACACATGAAGAATGCCAAATGTTACCTTAAAATAAGTATCTGTAAATGTTTAATTTCATATTTTTCTTGTTTCTTCATGTATATTACATCTGTACCTGGAATGTGACTTCTGATCATCGCTCACATATAAATGCCACTCATATACTCGCCAACAGTCTTGATGTTTCAGAAGTGGACATGGTAGGGGCGGTCCTTTGGGGCATGGTAGGGGCAGTCCCATGGGGCATGGTAAGGGCAGTCCCATGGGACATGGTAGGGGCAGTGCCATGGGGCATGGTAGGGGTAGTCCTATGGGGCATGGTAGGGGCAGTCCCATGGGTCACGGTAGGGGTAGTCCTATGGGGCATTGTAGGGGCAGTCCCATGGGGGCATGGTAGGGGCAGCCCCATGGGGGCATGGTAGGGGTAGTGATATGGGGCATGGAAGGGGCAGTCCCATCAAGCAGTTCCTTGCCCCAATGGCCTTGAATGATCGATCTTTGCCCTATGCTGGGGGTAACAGCAATGACTCTTTGCTCAGGCAGCATAAAAAAAGATCACAGGCTATGATCATTGTAGTGAGTGTCAAACAACGGTTTTTGTTGCATTGCATATTGCATTGATTTCAATGCACAACAGCCGGAAATTATTGACAATTATTTCCACGCCCATTGTTCAATACACTGTTTGAACCGGGGCTGTTGTTTACATGGACTTGAATGCAAGAATTTTTCTTTGACAACTACGGCCTTTGTTTTAATTGCAAACAACGGCCATTCTTGTCATAAAAAAATACGTTGTGTGAACATAACCTAAGGGTACCTATAGTAAGAAAAAGTCCCACTTTAGATCTCTCAGCAGATTCTTTTCCCGTTTTCCCTAACCTGTGGCTCTCTAGCTGACAGATCCCAACACCTGAAGGCTATACGGGCATGATGAGTATTGTAGTTTTGCAACAGATGGAGAGCTACGGGTTGGAGAACACTGTATAAAATCAAGGTGGATTCATCACCTACGTGCCCATACACATTAGGTAAATGATGGCTTGATGCAAATCTATAACTACAAGCATGCCTTGACAGCTAGAGTATATCAGGGCATGCTGGGAGTTGTAGTTTTGCAATAGCCGAGAGCCACAGGTTGGAGATCACTGATCTAATGTATATGGCAGCCAACCCTCTCTCCCTCTGACAGCAGATGTTTGAAGTAAGGGTATGTTCCCACTATGGAACTTGCATGAAGATTTCAAGCGGAGGCCGCCAAGCGGCCTCCGCTTGAAATTTTCGTACAAGTACCATAGCAGGAACATGTATGGGCAGCTTAATGGGGTGTTCCCACCTCAGACACACATTGCTTATCCACAGCTGGCAGTGCTATGCAGTTTACGCAACCGACATTATCAGTAAAAGAAGTTACGCAAACTGCTTGAAAAAAGCCCACCCTGCCTGCTTTCCACATCCCAGACACCAGCAGGGGGGTCCTTGTTTTTCAAATAGATGCAGGTTCCATCTATAGAACCTATCAGACATGAATGAGATGGAAATGCCCCTTTAAGTGTGTATTAATGTTAGAAGAGTTGCTGTTGTTACAGGAGAGCTCAGCATCTTTGGGTGCAGTAGTAGTATTACAGCCTCCGCCAGCAGCAGGGTCATGCCCCCCTCTTCTATACATGCTTGTTACATTACTGAAAGCAGCCCCCAGAAAAGGTCACTAGCGACCCCTTCTCCCTTCACTCCCCATCATCTGTTTCTTTGCTGCAGGCTATTTAAACATATGGAGGAGGGATGGTTTTGTAGAGAGCAATCAGCAACCAGGGGGTTAAACAAGATTCCTCAGATACAACCCCCTGCAGGGCAGGTGATTAATAGCACTGAGGGCCAGGGTCTGATGGGAGGCAGCAGGGAAGGCAGCCCTCCAGCTAATCTAGTTAAACCACCACCAGAAAGAGCCATAAAATCCTCCATGTGTCCCTCATTCCCATTGTGGTCAGGAGCAATAAACTGGAGGAGGAGAACTGCTGCAAAAGCTGCACACACAGGCTGCATTATGTCGCCGTGCAAAAGCAGGGTATGATTGTGAGCCTGACAACCGAGCATGACTATGTGCGAGCTTGACAACTGAGCATGACTGTGTGCAAGCCTGACAACTGAGCGTGACTGTGTGCAAGCCTGACAACTGAGTGTGAGCCTAACAAGTAAGCGCAAGTGTGAGCAAGCCTGACAACTGAACATGAGTGTGCGTGCCTGACAACTGAGCGCCAGTGTGCGTGAGCCTGACAACTGAGCACGAGTATGCATGAGCAAGACAACTGAGCGAGCGTGTGCATGAGCAAGACAACTGAGAGAGAGTGTGCATAAGCCTGACAACTAAGCATGACTGTGTGCAAGCCTGACAACTGAGTGTGAGCCTGACAAGTAAGCGCAAGTGTGAGCAAGCCTGACAACTGAGCATGAATGTGTGCGCCTGACAACTGAGCGCCAGTGTGCGGGAGCCTGACAACTGAGCACAAGTATGCATGAGCGAGACAACTGAGCGAGAGTGTGCATGAGCCTGACAACTGAGTGTTAGCCTGACAAGTAAACACAATTGTGAGCAAGCCTGACAACTGACCTCAAATCTGCAAGCCTGACAACTGAGCGTGACAACTGAGCTCAAGTCTGCATGCCTGACAACTGAGCACGAGTATGCATGAGTAAGACAACTGAGCATGACTGTGAGCGAGCCTGACAACTAAGTGTGAGTGTGCGTGAGCCTGACCGCTGAGCGTGAGTGTGTTTGGTGGAGGTTTCTACAGTATGGGTAGCAGTATATGGAATAGGACTTACATGGCTGCAACGGGTGTAAGTTCACGTAAAACGCATCTTCCTTTCTGCAAATGGAAAGTGAATGGGTCACAGCTGATGTCACAACTACGACAATGGAACTGGCCTAGCAACTCCAAATCTGTGATAAGATGGAAACCACGCCTGGCGATGCAGGCGAAAATGACAATGCTGCCAACAGAAACACTCATGCAACTGCAGTATGGATAACCATTGACTCCGTGTGATATAAGTGTGCCTGACTACTTTCCCAGGGCCCAGACGGTAATCCCTTGTAGGGTCAGGGCTAGAGAGGAGTGAACTTACAATAAGTTTGGGTTCGCGTGAACCTGAACGCTCGGTAGTTTAATCCCGGTGACTGGAGAAGATGGATGCAGCCTATGGTCGTGTCCATGTTGTCATACAGCCCTAGGGCTGCATCCCTCTTTTCCAGCCACCAGAAATTCAAAACCAATCACGTGACCCTGAACTGCAAATTCCCTAATCTCTAGTCAGGGCGTCTGCACGCCGTCTGATCTTCATTTTGGATTTTGCTGTAGATATGTTCTGTGAACCGCACAAGAGATGCGCATGGACGACATCCCAAAGCAGTGCTAGTATTTCCCTCTTTCTTTACAGGAAAGCTGAAAAGCATCTAACCTCCTGATATGTCCCTACAGTGTATAGGAAGCTGAGGATGCAGGCCAGTTTCTTACTTCCATCCTCTGTGCCGTTTTTGTGTACTTTGTAGTTTAATATATATATATTAATGAGGCGGTTTGGTGCACCGGAGGCGAAACCACTGCCCTTAGTGCACCAATCCACCCTGGCCGGCCCGTCCCTTCTAATGAATATTCATCCAGCCCTGTGCAGTGATGAGCACTATAGTGACATCACTGCAGAACGCTGCCGCAATATTCATGAGAAGGTGCGGATCGGTGCACTGATGGGGTAGTCTTGCCTCCAGTGCACCAAACAACCTTATTACTATATATAATATACAAAGTACACGAAAAGTACGGCGCGGAGGATAAAGGCAAGAAACAGTAGCTATAAGGACATATTAGCAGGTTAGATGCTTCTTACCTGCTGATAATGATACTTTCCCTTTAACCTTGCTAAATATGGATTTTAATTTGTTGTCTTTCATTAATTTGGCGCATGGCGGTATAAAGATCTGGTGCGTGTCAA
Organism: Dendropsophus ebraccatus; assembly: GCF_027789765.1. NCBI lineage: Eukaryota > Metazoa > Chordata > Amphibia > Anura > Hylidae > Dendropsophus > Dendropsophus ebraccatus. Next base: position 16,369,786 of record NC_091465.1, read on the forward strand.
GCAAACTCGTAAAGGTCTTATAGCAGGAATGGGAAACCTTCGGCCCTCCAGCTGTTGCAAAACTACAATTCCCAGCCGTTGGCTGTCCAGGCATGATGGGAATTGTAGTTTTGCAGCAGCTGAAGGGCCGAAGGTTCCCCATCCTTGTTGTACAGCCTCTACACAGCCATGCCCTTTTAATAAAGCATCAAAGTGATTGAGTGTGTTGCATTACATCTGTTCCTTTTGGCCCAAATTAGTAATAATATACATTAAAGTACACCAACATGGTGCAAAGAGGAGCAAAAACCAGGCCTAAACCAGACAGTTCAGTAAATCTGTCCCTTACGTGCTTACAGATACAGCTCAGGCCATAGAACCGATCTATAGTCTGTCTAGAGCGTCTCCTCAGACAATAATTGGGGAATTATTCTTGGCTATTAGCTCGTCTCTGTCATAGCCCATAGTTATGCAGAAGGAACGCAGAAGCGGCTATAGAGCACATATAGAAATAATAAATAGGAGGATGAAAGATCCCCCTGTTCATCACATTATAGCCCCTCAGCCAGGAGGCAAACAATGGCGCACACACAGGCTGAGTCTATTCTTGTTCCATGTCCCAGGGCGGTGGGGTCTGTGCCCCCTCCTTTACCAGGCATACAATGCATCCCACCCAGACACAGATCACAGACACCCCACCAGGCGGAGAGAAAAGGCTCCGCTCTGCCCAGACAATTACAGCGGCTGAAAGGACATTTGTTGGTGCCCTCAGCGGCGGCGGCAGCACGTGCCTCCCCGGCAGCTCATCCTCCAGTTAATTAAATAACACGTTCGCCCTAATTACCCCACCCCCGTGTCAAACGCAGCATTTATCCCACTTAGGGAAGGCTCCTGGGGGACAGCAGAGGTGGAGATAGTCCAATCCGCCCAATGTGACTATACGGCAGTGTGCGCCATGTTTACGTCTTCTGAACAGAATTGTAACGTGCTGTGGAATATGTTGGCGCCATATAAGTAAATAAATAAATATTATTATTGTAGGAGTATGTAAGTTGCTCTGGAATATGTTGGCGCCATATAAGTAAATAAATAAATAAATATTATTATTGTAGAAGTATGTAAGTTGTTCTGGAATATGTTGGCGCCATATAAGCAAATAAATAAATAAATAAATATATATTATTATTGTAGAAGTATGTAAGTTGCTGTGGAATATGTTGGCGCCATATAAGTAAATAAATATTATTATTGTAGGAGTATGTAAGTTGCTGTGGAATATGTTGGCGCCATATAAGTAAATAAATAAATAAATATTATTATTGTAGAAGTATGTAAGTTGCTGTGGAATATGTTGGCGCCATATAAGTAAATAAATAAATAAATATTATTATTGTAGAAGTATGTAAGTTGCTGTAGAATATGTTGGCGCCATATAAGTAAATAAATAAATAAATATTATTATTGTAGGAGTATGTAAGTTGCTGTAGAATATGTTGGCGCCATATAAGTAAATAAATAAATAAATATTATTATTGTAGAAGTATGTAAGTTGCTGTAGAATATGTTGGCACCATATAAGTAAATAAATAAATAAATAAATATATATTATTATTGTAGAAGTATGTAAGTTGCTGTGGAATATGTTGGCGCCATATAAGTAAATAAATATTATTTTTGTAGAAGTATGTAAGTTGCTGTGGAATATGTTGGCGCCATATAAGTAAATAAATAAATATTATTATTGTAGGAGTATGTAAGTTGCTGTGGAATATGTTGGCGCCATATAAGTAAATAAATAAATATTATTATTGTAGGAGTATGTAAGTTGCTGTGGAATATGTTGGCGCCATATAAGTAAATAAATAAATAAATATTATTATTGTAGAAGTGGTGTATTCTTTCCAGTCTTACAGTGATCTCTGCTGCCACCTCTGTCCATGTCAGGAACTGTCCAGAGCAATAGCAAATCCCATAGAAATCCTCTCCTGCTCTCCAGACTGAAACAAATACACCACTTCCTGCAAGACATACAGCAGCTGATAAGTACTTAAAGACTGGAGATTTTTTAATAAAAGTAAATTACAAATCTCTGGCACTTGCTGGAACCAGTTGATTTGAAAGCAAAAAATATTTGGTGAACAACCCCTTTAAGGAAGTGATAACTACATCATATACGATCAACCAACTAACTACATCAAAATGACACCTGTGAGATACAGATCCTATCCGGTGTTTGACGGACGATTATACTGATGTCTGTGTCCAGCTGTTATCACTTTCATGCTGCCTGAACTATGAGTCACTCTGACGGTTCCTGCCAGCTTGCCCTTGCCCCACCAGTCTTGATTCACATATCTTTCACTGTTCAAGTAAAAATGGATCATGGCTGGTGGCATAGATAGAAGCCAGTGGAGACTGATCCAATGACCGTTCATAGTGGTTTGAGCAGCATGAACACATTGACAGGTTCCCATTAAGGAGGCCAACCCATCAGGACCCCATTCCGACATTAAAGGGGTTATCCAGCCTCATAAAGTTGATGGCCTATCTTCAGGACAGGCTATGAGTATTAGATCAGTGGGGGTCCGACTCCTGCCTTTCAGTTTTTTAAAGTGGCCGTGCATTCAAGTGATCACTGTTTCTGCTCATCCTTCCATTGCCTTATTATTTATAGCAGCAGTAGGTGTAAGCTACAGCAGTATTATCCTGTTCCCTTAAATAGGACAACGCCGAACAAACAGCAAAGTGATGGAGGTACGAGCGCTGGGAAACACCAAGAGGCTGCAGTCAGCTGATCAGCGGGGGTTGTAGGGTATGACACTGCCACCAATCTAATACTGATTGCCTATCCTTATGGTCCGTTTACATGGAGCGATAATTTGCCCAATCGAACGATTGACAATTTTGAAGCAACAATTTGTTTTTTATAACAATGAGCGTTTAGACGGAACGATATATAGTTTGAAAAATCGTTATTGTGATCGTTTTACGTTCGCTTAAGCCCATCCGTGAATCGGTGAAAGACTGTTTAGACTAAGCGATCTGCAAATTTTCAGTGAACGACCAACGACGATTTAAGAACATGTTGAAAGATCACGATGCACGATTTATCGCTCGTCACGTGATCGTTCGCTGTGTTTACAGGAGCCGATTATCGATCAAATTTGTTCGTTATCGCAAAAATCCGAACTATAATCGTTTTGTGTAAACGCACCATTAGAGTAGACCATCAATTTTATAAGGCTGGATAACCCTTTAAAATTGCTAATAAGAGCTGCCGTCATCCACACAATCATCAAATAGATGGTGTCATTTATCTCTGGCTTTAGTAGGGGACTCAAGAGTGGTGCACTCCTGCCCTATAAGACATTATAGGGGATATTTAAAGGGGTTATCCACTTTCTTCTAGAAACAGCTGCAATCTTGTCTGTAGTCTGGGTGTAGGTTTTACAATTAGGCTCCATTCGCTTCAGTACTTTGTTGCAAACCGCATCCAAAGTGGGAGACAAGAGTGTTGCTGTTTCTGGTAAGTGGTGCTGTTTGCTGTTTTTTAAGCCTGGATAACCCCTTTAAATGCCTATGCCTTCAGTGCCCTATAGCTGGCTCCTAGAACATTGCACCTTTTTGGGTTGTATTAGTGCCCTATTACTGTGCTATATTAAACATGAAAGATGGGAACCACACTGCAGCAAAATATGAAGGAAAGCGGAAGGTGTATGGGAAAAATTCACAAGCATGATCTACCGGGATGTGGAGACTCTTTATTTTCCATACTGTGCCCCATTAGCGGATGTGACCATTACTGTAATCCCATGATGCTATAGGAAGGTATTGATCCTGTCTGTGAAGTTACTTAGTGTACAAGCATTGACGCGGGCGGTCTCCGGAGACCCTGAGATTTATACCAGGCTTTCAGACTAATGGAGTCCTGGCCTCCTGGTTACAAAGCGTATCCATATAATGCACATGACTACCTGATATCACCGTATGATGAGGTTATACGCCAAATGACATCACTGGTGGTGACCTCCCATCCAGATACAGTCTCTGACTCGCAGACAGAGTAGGGGGGGGGGGCATAATATCAATGCTAAATCTAATCATCAATAAAGGAGTCTGTGTCTTTTTTGCGTTTCCTCCATCTCATCCCAAGGGAAGAAGTTATAACATCTTAGTAGCTAAGTATACCTATATCATCAGTATGCTTGGTATAGTGTTATGGCAGTGATGTGGCACACACATACTCAGTAGGGTTGTACGCTTGGGTTTGCAGGCACAGAATGATGGTGACGGGCTGCCAAGTGGCGCCGTGTGTGAGACGCTGGACGAGCTCTCTCAATCTGAACCACAGCTCGCCAAGAATCACAATTTGTACATTCCTGGGGAACAGTGCCAGGATCTTGTCTGACATGAGGCCCGGCGGCTGCTGTGTGAGGTGTGACAGCTGCTCCTCAGGCGTCCTGTGCAGGTATCTCCGCCGTCACACTGGGCGCTCTACACATTATATGGGAAATCCATCTATAGGAACAGATTCCTCCATGGGAACAGCAGCAGTGGGCACTGCACACACATAACAGTCAGCGGTGGGGTGGATAAGGAACAAACAATAGTTATACCCACCAGTCAGTAGGGGGCGCCACCATTTCCTCAGTGGCACATGCTGTATAATAAATTTGGCACTTCTTTAAAATCAAGGGACTATAGGTTAGGCTTTCACCAACATTTTAGCATTTAGTATTTTAGTATATGGCTGGGTACACATTAAGTTTTTGCAAACTATTTTTGATCCGTTTTTTTGCAAAAAAAAAAAAACGGATGAAAAAAAAACAGATGCAATTGTGTGAATCCGTTTTGATCCGTTTTTCCATTGACTTCCATTATAAAAAAAAAAAAACAGATCAAAACAGATCATTTTTTTTTTTTTCCCGATTCCAAAGAGCTTTATTGAAATATCAGCGTTATACATCAAAGGGTGCGAACAGAGGCGAACAATAAAACAGTAGTCAAAACAACAGGGATGCGCTGCAAGCGCAACACTTGACCAGGATCGTGGTCTAATAAGAGTTGCTGTACACCATGCAATACAGTGTAAAACAATAAGCCATATGTAAGTGCTAAATCAGAAAGCGCCAAATCGTTGGCTCGCTAATTGTGTCACTGAAGATCATAACTATAAAGGCAGGGTAGCAGACTGCAGTGGGGAGCAGAAGTGGGGAAAGAGTGGAGGGATAAAGAATAGAAAAGGGAAAGTAGAGGGGGAAGTCTTAGGGAGGGGGGGGGAGGGGTGGTAGGGCCTAGCAGGTGAGGGAGCGGTATTGTGGAGAGAAGAGAAAAGAGAGCCAAGGGCCCCATGTGGCAGTATATTTAGAGGTGTCAGTAGGGGAAAAAGCCAATAAGTCCTCCATGTGTTGTATGTGGGTAACTTCCGCAATCCACTCCCCCAGGGTTGGCGGGTCCACAGACCTCCAGTGTCTGGGGATAATGGTTTTAGCAGCCTGCAGTAAGTGGCGTGCCAGAGACTTTTTGAATTTAGATTGAGTCATGGGGAACATAAAGAGCAAGGCAGCCTCAGGTGTATGGGGTACCTTCACACCGGTGACGTCTGCAATAGTTTTGAGCACCACGGACCAGAGGGGTGCAAGACAGGGGCAACCCCACCAAATGTGTGTCATAGTGCCCTCTCCCACCCCACAGTGCCAGCAGGTATCGGGGACCGAGGGGTACCAACTGTGGAGGGATGTAGGGACCCTATACCACCGAGTCAAGATCTTATAGCAAGTTTCTTGTGCTTTGGTGGCAATTGTAGCTTTGTGGGTTAGGAAGAAGCACTTAGCCCACTGGGGCTCCGTAAACTGCTTCCCTAGCTCTGACTCCCATGCCGTGCAGAAATGGGGTAGAGCTTGCGATCGGGCAGAGACCATCAGCCCATAGATAGTGGAAATGGCATGCGGGGGGCCCGTGTTGGAGAGGCAGAGTTTTTCAAAGTCCGTGGTGGGTCGGTGCAGCTGTTTGCCCCGTGAGACGGTCTGGTGGAAGTGGCGTAGCTGAAGATGCTCAAAGGTAGCGCGTCTGGAGGGGGGCCTCTCCTAGGATAGAAGCAAGGGGTTTTAGAGAGCCGCCAGCGAGGACGTGGCAAAAACGTAGGGGACGGGTTTTGGAGTGGCCAAGGAAAGGGGCAGACGAAGCAGCCGGCGCAAAGAGCGGGTAGTCAGTAATGGGGAGAAGCGGACCGTCCGGTCCACCAAGGATTCCTCCGGGCGTGTTGAAGAGAGAATGGCAAGAGTATGCCGCGAGGAGAAGGAAAGTGTTAGCGGGTCCGACGGGGACCAGGTCCAGGGGAGAGTAGAGAGGGCCCTGGGGCAAATGTCCTGTGGCAGGCACACCCAAAGTTTCGAATTTCTATTGTGCACCACATCAAGCAATCTGGCGTAGGCACATGAGAGGTAATAAAGTCGACAGTCCGGAAGACCCGCGCCCCCTAGGAGCTTGGGTCTGGTAAGCAGTCGCCGATTAAGTCTAGGGCGCCCACCGGCCCAGACAAAGGCCCCAAAGCATCTCTGGATCTGGTGCCAGTAGGAGGCAGGGATCAGGAGGGGGATGGTCTGCAGGAGATAGAGGAGCCTGGGTAGTAGGGTCATTTTAATAATGCTTATACGCCCAAACCAGGAGAATTCATTCCTGTCCCAGGCCGTTAAATCAGTGCGGAACCGGGCGAGGAGGGGCTGAAAGTTAGCAGCGAAGAGAGTTGAACGTTAAGAGCCTCAGACTTGCTAAGATTGATCTTATAGTTGGACCAGGCGCCGAACTCCGACAGCCGCGCCATCAATGAGAGGAGCGAGACCCGAGGGTTAGCTATGTAAACCAACAGGTCATCAGCGAATGCAGAACATTTATATTCCCGATCCCCTATCACAATGCCACGGATGTCGGGGTCGGCACGTATCAGGGCCATAAGATGTTCCATTACCAGGGCATAAAGAAGAGGGGAAAGGGGGCAGCCCTTTCGCGTGCCATTATGGATAGTGAATGGATCCGACAGGGTTGCATTAATTCTAAGACGGGCAGAGGGGGATTTGGAGAGGGCGAGGATCCTGGAGGAGAAGAGGGGGCCAAAACCAGCATGTTGTAGTGTTTGTGCCAGGGAGGACCAGGAGACATGATCAAAGGCCTTTTCGGCGTCCAACGATAATATCATCAGAGGCAGTTTACTAGATATGGCGTGATGAATGATGTCTAAAGTCTTGATCGTGTTGTCCCTGGCTTCCCTCCCCGGCACAAACCCCACCTGGTCCGGGTGGATGAGGGAGGGGAGGAGAGGGTTGAGTCTATTAGCTAGCAATTTAGAGTATATTTTCAAGTCCACGTTGAGCAGGGATATAGGGCGGTAACTGCTGCATACTTGCGGGTCCTTCCCAGGCTTGGGAATGACAACCACGTGGGCTAAGGTAGAGTGGGGTGGGAAGTGAGAGGTGGAGGAGATAGAGTTGAAGGCGGAAAGCATTGGCGGGATAATTAGCGAGGAAAGGTCTTTATAAAATCGGGCCGTGTAGCCATCGGGGCCCAGGCTTTTACCGTTTGGGAGGTCTTTTATTACCGCAGCAATTTCTTGGGCAGAGAAAGGCTCTTCCAGGGCAGAGACCTCGTCGGGTGAGATTGGGGGAAATGGGGAGGGGGCGGGACATGCCGAGGGGGGGAAGAGGGTGTTCCGGCAAGTGGTAAAGGTCTGAGTAGAAAGAGTGGAATAGGGACGTGATTTCACTGGTGGAGTGAACCTTAAGGCCGCTGCGGGTCTTAAGAGCGGAAACGTGTGTTTGGGCCATACGAGATCTTATTGCCCTAGCTAGCATACGGCCGCTCTTGTTCCCATACTCATAAAACCGACTGCGGCAGGACTGCAGGTGGCGACCCCAAGAGGCCTCTAGAAGACGCTTAACCTCCAATCTAGCCAACTGGAGGTCCCTCAGGACGGGGAGGGAGAGTGCCCTCTTATGGGCCAGCTCAAGGGAGGAGACCTTCTGGAGTGCCAGGGCTAGGGAGCGGGCTTTATCCCTTTTCAATCTAGACCCATGCCGAATCAGGACCCCCCGCAGGACACATTTCATGGCCTCCCATTGGGAAAAGGGGGGAGTGGAGTCGTGTTCATGATAGAGGACTTCAGATCCGCAAGGCAGGCAACGTCCGAGAGCAAGGACTCATTCAGTCTCCACGACCAGGACGACCTGGTTAAGTGGGGTAGGTGTAGGGTGCAGAATACAGGGGCATGGTCTGACCAGAGGATGTTACCAATTGAAGACGAGGACACCCAAGGGAGAGCACTGTGCTGAACTTGGATGTAGTCGAGGCGACTGTACGTGCCATGCGGGGGGGGAGAAAAAACTGTAATTCAAAAACAGATCAGTTTTTTTTTTATGTACACAAAAACGTAGTTGACCTCATTTTTGTGTCCGTTAAAAGAAAACAGATCATTTTTTTTTTTATATATATAATGAAAGTCGGGAAAACGGATGCACACAATTGCATCTGTTTTTTTATCCGTTTTCTGCAAAAAAACGGATGAAAAAATGGATTGTAAAAACATAGTGTGAACCCAGCCTTAGCCGTTTTGTAACTGTGGCTAAAAGGTGCTGTGAGGTTTGGCACATATAACATTTCTAATAAAACGTTGTGTTTCAATGAATGGTTTTGACCATTAGTGTGTGTTATCATAAAGAGTGAGAACATGTATACGGCCCCCTGTACACGTGTAACACAGGAGGGATCAGCTCTACGACTGATCGATGTGCGCGCCTGCTCTTATCTAATCTGTATGGGCAGCTTCCAGCTCTCCCCCTGTATGTTCGGATTGCTCCCACACACACCAGTCCCACCAGTATATAAAACTGATAATAATGCAACATACATATTATACAGCATGTTCTTATAGCTACTGTACATACTGTATGCCGCCTGCTTTATAATATAAGACTGAAGTGTTATCCCCCCCCCACACACACACACACTTTTTTTTCCTACTCTCCATCCCATCTTTTTTCTAGTTTCTTTATGGTAGGGCCCCCTGGTATAAACACTGTGCCACAATGCTGCCAGTCTGTTAGCAATATTTTGTTTGATATGTCAACTTTGGTTTGGTTTACGCCTTCCCAGGCAATGGTTGTTACTTTTCTATTTGGAAAACCAATAAAAAAAAAGTGTTATCAGTGTCATGGTGCCAGCGTAACGGTTAGAGCCTGCAAGCACCAGGATAAGTAATGTAATGTATGTACACAGTGATCCCACCAGCAGAATAGTGAGTGCAGCTCTGCAGTATAATGCAGGATGTAACTCAGGAACAGTAATGTAATGCAGCCTGTATAATAATCTCATTATACACTAGACATTAACTTGCATTAGGATAATACTTTGCCATCTGCCTATCCTGTACCTTGCAGGTCTAAGGTGATGGTAGATTTATACGGGCGGGAATAGCTTGTCCTCCAATTGTGGCAGGATACTGTCTCGCTGACTTTGCACCTTATCTGTGTGAATCTTGGGACATACAAAATTAGAAAATAAATTGCAGCAATAATAACAATAAACAGCTGGTAAAAATAATGTCCTTGATAATTTGTACCATTCATAGCCGAGAAGCTGTACAAGATTATGATTGCCATAAATCTGGGCCTGACAGTGCCCCGCTTGGGTTAAAAGGGTTAAACCCCCGTGGGTCAAGCACACATTTCCCACAGTTTATATAACCCCTTTCCCAGCTCCCCCCCTCACGCCCTGTTCCATAGAGGAATCTGCCCTAGCGACCGTGAGCCGGAAACTAAAAATATCTCTGGATTATAAACACATCTTAATGAGAGCAAAGCCGGCCGAGTCGGGAGATGGGGAACGCTGCTCCAACGATAAGATCACTCATACTTCAGAGGGGTGAGGGGTGTTGGATTCTGACACAAGGCCAAAGTGTTGCTGAATATGAGCTCAATGTACAATGAGGACAGGAGGTCCGCCATACTGCCCATGAAACAGGCCAATGACTCCCACTGTGCTCCATTAAACCTAAATAAACGCCAGTATAGGACTGGGAGACCATAAACCACACACCGGCCCCATGGAATTCTCCCGTAAAACTCGGCTTTATGTTCTGTGAAAGAAGAACCTCCCCCCCTCTCTCTTAATTTGGGGATCTGATTCCACAAATGGAGTCTCAGCTGATGAGATGTAAAGACCAGTCATAGAGGTTATCCTGTGATCTGCGTTTTCTTTGCTAACCCTTAAAGGGGTTGTCCAGCGAAAATCTTTTCCTTTCAAATCAACTGGTGTCAGAAAGTTATATAGTTTTGTAATTTACTTCTATTAAAAAATCTCAAGTCTTCCCATACTTATTAGCTGCTGTATGTAAAGCAGAAAATGTTGTTTCATTTTGAGTCTGACACAGTGCTCTCTGCTGCCATCTCTGGCCGAGATAGGAACACTGTCTCGCTTTTCTATGAATCCCCATAGAAAACCACTCCTGCTCTGGACAGTTCCTGTCTCGGCCAGAGATGTCAGCAGAGAGCACTGTGTTAGACTGAAAATAAAACATTTCCTGCAGGACATACAGCAGCTAAGAAGTATGGGAAGACTTGAGATTTATCAATAGAATTAAATTACAAATCTATATAAAACTTTCTGACACCAGTTGATTTGAAAGAAAAAGAATTTCGCTGGACAACCCCTTTAAATGCAGTCTGAATAAAGAAACTGCATTGTGATCTCACAGAGATGAGAGTGATACATTGTGCATCAGATGGGAAGATTAGATTGTGAGCTCCTGGGGACAGGGATGATGGGATTGATACATTGCCTGCTACATAATGAGATTTGATTATGAGCTTCTAGAGGTAGAGATGATGGCAATGATAACCCACACTCCTTCAGTAGATGCACACAGTGCCGGACTGGCCCACCGGAGCACCGGAGGATTCTCTGGTGGGCCTTCAAGGATGAGCAGCCCTAGAACGGTTACGGGAATCTGGGACACTTGATCAGCACTCGTTTACAGCTGTACACTGGCCCATATGATGCTGTGTAAAAGCACCTTTACCTACTGCATGTTAAGTGTGGTGGCTCAAGGGTGGGCCTCAAGAATAATATTCTCCGGTGGGTCCAAGGTACTCCAGTCCGACACTGGACTGCAACTAACACTTGCTTTATGACTATGAAAGAAGAATCCATGTGGGTTATGTATCAACCAGACATTTCCCATCATACTCCAACTACATTCACTGGTTCCTATAGGAAATATCCACAAACCATTCTGCAGAAAAACAGAAACAAATTGTATCTGCTGGGACAGAACCGTAGCATCTATGGCCACCTTTACTTGTCATGTGATCAGGATGGGCAGAGGAGCATCTCTTTCCTTGAAGTCACTGGGCATCAGACCAAACTTTTTAGGTTCCGTTCTCTTAAAGGTGCAGGCCGGCTGCCTGGGCAGAGTGGCGGGGCTCCTGGCAGTGCAGCTGGTTTGGTAAGGAAGGGGTTAGGCCGGAGGTCTGTGTGTTTATACTGTGTGTAATAGCAGAGCAGCTCTTGGCAGGATGATGTGTGTGTGGAGTGCGCACAGCTGCTCCTACACTGTACCTGTTATGAATGGGAGATGCAGCAGAGCTCAGGGGGTGTGAGCCTGTCATGTTACTCTGCACAATGTTACAAACAGACACCTCATTTTGCAGCCATAAAGCTCTAGGATTGTGTCAGTCATAAAGTGGGAAGAAATAGTGAGGGGCAGCAAGAAACCACCATATAGTGGAGACTACGGGTACAATGGGGGAATCCACAGCGATACATGCAGCATACATGGCAAAAGAATCCGCAAGATGTCATACAGCGGCATATGTGTATGTACATCCTTACTAATGGGGTCTCTGCCTTTCACCTCCCACAAGAGCAGCACATTCTCCCCTGAAATACTCTGTGCTGCAGGGCACTCTGTCCCTTATACTGAGCAGCTTAGGGTCCTATTATACAGAGCGATTAACGACTAACGCTAAGCGATAAAATTTATTTATTGTTATGGTACGTTTACACGGAACGATTATCATTCGAATTTTCGCAATAACGATAGCATTTGATCAATAATCGGCTCGTGTAAACACAGCGAACGATCAAGCGTCGAGCGAAAAATCGTTCATTGTGATCTTTTAACATGTTCTCAAATCGTCGTTGATCACTTAAAATTGGCAGATCGCTTCGTGTAACCCATCTTTCACAGATTTACCCTATGTGTTAGATGGGCTTAAGCGATCTTAAAAATGACGATCGTTATAAAAACCAAATCGTTGCTTCAAAATTGTTAAACGATTGACTGGGCGAATTATCTCTCTGGGTAAACAGACCATTAACCTGAAATCGTTCACCATATTAAACAGCACGATGGTCGTTAGTTACAAACGTTACTACGATCGTTTACTCCATCTGATCGCAGCAAAACAGGGAACAATGTGCAATTACACTGAACGATTAGTGAAGAAATGCAGAACTTGAGCGAACAAATGTGGAATTAAAGCAAACGATTAACGATAATTTTAGGTTCAGATCTAAATCAACGATCAACGACATACAAACGATTTTTCGATCGTTGCCTGCAATTACACAGAATGATTATCGTTTAAATTCGAACGATATAACAATTTTTCTCACTATAATTGTCCCGTGTAATAGGGCCCTTAGTCTTTGACCTCCCACAAAATCAGCACACCCTTCTCCTGAAATACTCTGTGCTGCTAAGGGACACTGTTCCCTATACTGTGTAGCTTAGTTTGTGACTCCTTTACTCGGTGTTGCTCAGACTCACAGATATATTCATTGATCATGATCTCCTTGGATCCAGAGCTGCACCTTCACATGGCTATGTATGACGGCCATGTTATAGCTGGTAGCCTCCAGGACAGGCCTCGGTATCCCACCGTCCGGCTAATCCGGGGGTCACAGCTGATAAAACACTGACTATAAAGCAGCAGCTGACACCACAATACGAGCTGATGATTATTATTACTGTGTGTTTATAAAGCGCCCACATATTTTCCTACGATATAGTGGTGGTGGGATCTCAGGATGGGGTCTGATCATCTCGGATATATGACTTGTATTGATACTATAATATAACAGGTCTCATCTGTTGTCATCATTGTTTGTAGGGGTTTAGGGGGGTCCCCTCCCCAGTTTTTACAGAGTTGCCTCACACATGGGGAGAACTGTAATCTGACAGGCGACATCTGGAGGTCATGGTGGCTGCCCGGCTGGTAGATGGTTAACGCTGGGGGGAGCTGAGGCGGTATATGGGCTCTCTGGCTTGTTTCAGCAGGGGAAGTGTGTGCAGGGCAGATTACAGGGAAGGCTTCCTCCGTTCCCATAACCTCCAGACCCCCAGTGGCCTGAATGTTTAAAGCCGCCTGCCATGTTTTTCCTTTTATTTTCTGCAGTTTATTTTTGGGGTGGGGAGGAGACAATAGCTGTCCGCTGCCGCCACTCTCCCACCCGCTCCACGGACCTGAACCTCTTCATTCATGGATCTGTCAGTGTCTACCTGTATCCTCCCAGGCCTCACGTTCTGCCCCAGCCATCCCACTAGCTGTCTTCTTTAGCTGCAGCTCAGTTGCAGGATTTTTGCACTTTATTTTATTGTTTAAAATACGACTAGGTTGCAGCATTGAGACAGAGGTTAGATGGTGGCGTGGTTTCGACCACATTCAGAATCACAGCCTTATGTTCCTTTCACACTTTATACCATGGTTAGTCAAACCCTGCCAGTTGGATTTGTGAAGGACTTTTACTGCCCGAACCCTTTGTTCTTAGAGAGATAAGCCGCTGTCTGCCTACAACTTAACCCTCCCCATAGTAGATAAATGAACATTTGGCCGTGCCGAATAATCCTATTATATCCGATTTGCAAACGATTAACAATAAAAATAGGTCCAAATTCTATCAAACGACCAACAAATCCGAACAATGTAACGATTTTTCGAATGATAATAGTTCCGTGTAATAGGGCCCCAAGAGGTCCCTGGCAGCAGATTTGGGTGTCAATCTAAGGTGTATGGTGCTGTGCTGCACAACCACCAACATGATGTTGGTGGCGAGAGGTATCAGCCATGATGGAAAATGACAGCAGACCCCTTTGTTTAGAGAGAGATAAGCCACAGCAAGAGCGCTCTTCTCACTGTAGCTTAGGGTCCTATTAGACAATGCGATTTTAAACAATTAACGATTGCAAACTAGATTGTTTATCGTTAACCTGAAATCTTTCACCATATTACACAGAACGATGGTCATTAGTTGTGATCATTACTACGGTCATATACTCCATCTGATCCCAGCAAATGAAGGAACGATCTGCAGTAATGCTGCGTTTACACGGAACGATAATTCGCCCGATTGTACGATTAACGATTTCGAAGTAACGTTTTTTTTTTTTAATAACGATCAGCGTTTAGATGGAACGATATATTGTATGGAGAAATCGATTTGTGATCGCTTAAGCCTATCTCGCACATAAGTGAAATCGGTGAACGACTGTTTACGCGGAACGATCTGCAAATTTTTTGCGAGCGATGAACGAACATGTTCAAAGATCAAAATGAACGATTTCTCGTTCGTCGTTTGATCGTTTGCTACGTTTACACGTACGATTATCGTTCGAATTCGATCGTTATCGTGCAAATTCGCACGATAATCATTCCGTGTAAACGCAGCATTACACTGAACGATTAGTGAACGATTAACAATGACTTTGGTGTCATCAGCCCCAAATAAGGGCCCATTTACACAGAAAGATTATCTGACAGATTATCTGCCAAAGATTTGAAGCCAAAGCCAGAAACAGCCAATAAATAGGGAACAGGTCATAAAGGAAAGCCTGAGATTTCTCCTCTTTTCAAATCCATTCCTGGCTTTGGCTTCAAATCTTTTGCAGATAATCTGTCAGATAATCTTTCTGTGTAAATGGACCCTAACCAATTTTTTTCTCGTTGGCCAATTGATCATTGCCTGCATTTACACAAAACACTTATTGTTTAAATTCAAGCGATATAACGATTTGTATGATAATCCTCTTGTGTAATAGGGCCCTTACTCCTGCAGTGCGCACGTACAGATTGTATGTATAGTGGTAAGTGAACACAGCTAAGCAAAGGACTACTCCACTCATCATCAAGTTACCCGGCCATACAAAACTACATATCTGTTTAATGGGTGCCCAGCCTGCTGTATATAAAGCTTTACCTGGGTGCCCAGCCTGCTGTATATAAAGCTCTATAATAAAAAAAAAACCTAATAAAGAGGACCATAGACATCTCAGGACTATACTATGCACTTGCCTCTCGTGAGCCCTAGCCGAATGGTGACAGATTTACTGTAGCTTCATCTTTTGCTAAAAACTTATAGTATTATTGCAAGGCCCAATAACAACTGTAAACTGGGCCTATTACACGGCCCGATAATCGTTTAGCAACGGCTGCATGGAAATCGTTACCAATGTCCTTGCAGTCCTTGCTTACAGGGAACCGGTCGCCCCCCGTGCCGGGATAACAGGCTCCCGACCCCCCGCTAGAGCCCCCTATACTTACCTGATCGTGCCGGGTCCCGCTTCTTGATCCGGTCCGGTGACGGAGATTTCAGCGCCCGAAGCCCGGCATGCACGCTCCTGAGTTGAGTCCGACGCTCATGGAGAATGAATGGAGCGTCGGACTCACCATTCATTCTCTATGGGCATTGGACTCATCGGGATCAGTTAAGTATAGGGGGCTCTAGCGGGGGGTCGGGAGCCTGTCACCCCGGCACGGGGGTGACAGGTCCTCTTTAAACTGCATACATTACCTGTCCATGGTCCAGGGCTCCCATTGTGGTCAGCTTCTCCCCAGGTCCTGCGCGCTGCATCTTTAGAGTGACCTGTCTCAGCTGACAGGCTGCTCAGCCAATCACTGGCTGTGCCGATCCCGGCCTGTGATTGGATGAGCAGCCTGTCAGCTCAGACAGGTCGCTCTGAAGATGCAGCGCGCAGGACCTGGGGAGAAGCTGACCACAATGGGAGCCCTGGACCATGGACAGGCAATGTATACAGTTTGGAAATCGTCAGCCACCATCACAGGTCGGCACCCGTTAGTTATAGGTCCAAACATATGTCAGCGATCAGCTGATGATCATTGTCATCGGCTGATCGTTGTGTTTATTACACAAAGCGATATTCGGCCGATTATCGTTCGGTGTAATAGGGCCCTTAGTGTGACCCAGATATAACACATAAGTGACTTAATCTATCCTTGATGCTTCCCAACACATACGGATATGATGCATGGATTTAACGCCTGTTTCTCAGTATCTTGGTGACCTCTAGGAGCATCTCCTGGACTGCCCCGTCCCTGGGAGCCGCAGCATCTCTCATGTTCTCAGCCCTTCACACGCAGACTTGTAAGTTTCCCCCCAGATCCTTCACATCGCTTCTTTCCCACCAGCATCCCCCACTCCGGCTCTCCTATTCTCCTCACAGCTGCACTGCTCCCAGATGAAGCCTGTAATGGAGCCTGCGTCACTTCTAAACACGGCACATCTGGAGAGGGGGCTCAAGTTGAAATGAATGGGCTGCGTGTAGTGTCATCCCAATGGCTGGGAAAAATCAGTGAGAAGAAGCGGCGGTGGGAGGGGGGGGGGTTACTATCCTTCTACATCGATTTACTCCACCGGAGCTGAAAGGGTCACAGAGAGCCAGCTATACATAAAATGATTCTGCAGAGGTTTACAATTCTCAATCAGCTTAGGCCGAGCAGTAAAATACCTAAGAAGTGACATGTAACCGCAGCTGGGGCCGAGAACCAGGCCTGCGCTGTGCGTCCATGGCTTACATAACAGACTACGGCTGGTGCATGCTATGATTGAGGTGATATATAAAACATATGTCAGGAGGAGATCAGCAACCAGACTCATCAATCCTGTGCAGAATTCACATATATCATATATACATCCTCGGCAACATGTTTAAAGAGATAGTTCACCTTTTTTTTTTTCAAATCAACTGGTGCCAGAAATATGTAGTTTACTTCTATTAAAAAAAAAATCTCAAGTTTTCCAGTACTTATCAGCTGCTGTATGCGTTGCAGGAAGTGGTGTATGCTTTCCAGTCTGACACAGTGCCTCCTTTGTCCTTTTCAGGAACTGCCCGGAGCGGTAGCAAATCTCCATAGGAAACCTCTCTTGCTCTCCAGACTGGAAAGAATACACTACTTCCTGCAGGACATACAGCAGCTGATAAGTACTGGAAGACTAGATTTTTTTTTTTTAATAGAAGTAAATTACAAATCAATCGCACTTTCTGACCCCAGTTGATTTGAAACAGGGTGACCTTGCAAACTAAGAGGGGCCAGAGATCCCTCCAGGATGCAGGTTGCAATGCGACCACCGTCACTTTTATAGGATGCAATGCAGTATTGTGCAGGTATTGTGACATTCTGGGTCAAAGTCGCACGTAGCCCAAACCTTGTACTGGACATAACATGAAGCTTTACGCTCTGCTCTTCAGCCAGGCCCCTGAGCGACTCTGTCTGCCTTCCTGGTATATTAGCAGAGTAAAAGACGAAGCTGTGAAGTCATGAATGGGAGACAAAGCCTGTGTGTATGAAGCCAGAGATGACCCAGTCCAGGTCGCCCCGGGCCCTTCCCTCCCCAGAGCCAAACTGATTCATACCCAGTGTTAATGAACACACAGAAGGGCCCCATTCATACCAGAGCCGGGAGCCACTGCAACAGGCAGAACTGAGGGGGCTGGGCGCTGGACATTACACTGAGAGAGGAGAAGAATAGACACTCTCAGAGATGGAGATGTGTGTCTTGTGAAGTCATGTGCAGCTGGAGGGGAATCTATAAGGAATTGTGCACTCCGTCATGTTAACTCCTATAGAGCCAGAGACTATGAAATGACATTATCCTCTGACTCCCTGCAGCTATTCCTCCACTGTGGCGTGTTCACATGGCTGCTTTCTTCTAAAAACAGCGCCACACCTGTCCTTAGGTTGTGTGTGGTATTGCAGCGCATCCCTATTCACTTACATGCAGCCAAGCTGCAATACCAGACACAACCCATGGATAGGTGTGACGCTATTTTTCTCATTCTAAATATACCTTAAAGGGGATGTCCAGGATTATACAAACTCCTTGGCTCTGTTCACTCCAATGTAACTGAGCTGCAATACCACACCCAAACTGCGGACAAATGTGGCCCTGTTTTTGGAAGAAACAGTCATGTTTTTGTTTGTTTTTTTTTAAATCCTGCATAGCTACTTTTCCACAAACACCCAGGTCTTTTCATGATGGATGTGCAGTTATATAGCAGCAAACAAAGGCTTATGGGGCAGCTCTTCATTCCCATTGTCTGAATGGGTCCTTGGCCTGTATATATCAAGTGCCAAAATGATTGAACGATGCAGATCTGCGTGGGAAGCGAGGCGCTCAAGGACGAAGCAAACCTCGCAATACACGCTCGTAAGACAGGACACCTACACAAACAGACATGCTGGTAGTTAAAGGGGTAGTTCAGAAAAAAAAGTCTTTCAAATCAACTGGTGCCAGAAAGTGCCAGAGATTTGTAATTTACTTCTATTAAAAAAAAAAATCTCAAGTCTTTCAGTACTTATCAGCTGCTGTATGTCCTGCAGGAAGTGGTGTATTCTTTCCAGTCTTAAGGGCAGGAGAGGTTTTCTATGGGGATTTGCTACTGCTCTGGACAGAGGTGGCAGCAGAGAGCACAGTGTCACACTTGAAAGAAAACACCACTTCCTGCAGGACATACAGCAGCTGATAAGTACTGGAAGACTAGAGATATTTTTTTTTCATAGATCTCTGGCACGTGTTGATTTGAAATATTTTTTTTTTTTGTGAACTTCCCCTTTAATAAGAAGCATGATTATATTTGTTTCTGTGACAACCAATTAGGCTGACACTACAGTTCCCTTAGAAGTAGTTGCCTGGCTGTCAGAGCATGCTGGGAGTGGTAGTTTAATTACTACTGGAAAGCTGCTAGTTGAGTTTGATGAGCGCTGGGCAGCTGAAGGTTGGAGGCCTCTAGATGTTACAATTGGAAGCCTTCCTAGCGTGCAGCTGATATGACTATAGGAGCAAAGTATTAGGAAGCTCAGACCCTCCAGTGACCGCAGGGAGATGCTGCCTGTACAATCATCTACATATTTCCCACTGTGGCTAAAGGAAGAGCAGGGAGATCTGGAAAACTCAGAGAAGGAATTGGCCGAGTTATAAATAGGATAAAAGGAAAGGAGAAAATTCCGGGTATTTGGCAGGAGCCTCAATGAATGACTGTGAATGAGTGTGGAGCGTATGAATGAGCATGACTAGCTCCCATGTCCTGTGTGTCAGTCTGTGACTAAATAGTATTTGCGTGTTAAGGCCCAGGGGGTGGGATCCCGCTGGCGATCAGGATCAGCGCAATACTTGGCCCATCACACGGAGAGCGGAGGGTCTGTGAGGGCACGTGCTCTGTGTGTGTAGAATGACTTCATTTATATCAGTAAAGGAGAGCAGGAGGAACCGCTGCAGGGGGTATGAATGGGAGGGGGGAGGGCTAAATGCATTGGTTAACCAGAAAATATATGCTTGCCAAATGTATCCAATAAATGTATCACTCCTATAATACTTTCATCTTTTTATGACACTGAAGTATTTAATATCTTTATTTAATTTGCATGTGCAGGAAAATTAACTCTGAGGGAGCCACAAACATGAGTATACAGTATGCACGCTCGCCTGATGGGGTCGTACTGAATTAGGCACCACACTATTCACAGCTTGAAGTTACAGTGGGGTTGCAGCCCGCCACCTTCCCGTTACTCGACCAGGAGTTCCGTCAGCAAGATTGGTACAAAGAAAAAATGGGAAAAGCGGTGGCTTTCCTGGTGCAGTCCGTCTGGCCCGGGAGTCTAATGTCTGCATCACTGGGTTTCTTTAATGTTGCCGGACGCTGACTCTACGTTCTGGATAAAAAAGTTCTTTTATTTGCGTTCAGCTACACATTTCGAGGCCACCCTCCTCTTCTTCAGGCAACAAAGATGAAGAGGAGGGCGGCCTCCTCGAAACGCGTAGCTGAAGGCAAATAAAAGAACATGGAGTCAGTGTCCATTAACATTGAAGAAACCCAGTGATCCAGACATTAGGCTCCCAGTACAGACGGACTGCGCCAGGAAAGCCACCGCTTTTCCCACTTTTTCTTGGTGCTAATCTTGCGAACATTGTGATATTCTGTGTATATCATCTGGGAGATGTAAAAACAAACAAAAAGTCTAAGGCTGGGTTCACACTGCATTTTTTATCAGATTAAAAAAAAAAAAAAAAAAAAAATGGATGAATTTGTGTGAATCCATTTTGATCTGTTTTTTGATAATGGAAAATCAATGGGAAAAAAACGATTGTTTTTTAACAGACACAATAACGTAGTTGACCTCGTTTTTGTGTCCATTACAAAAAAATTGATCCGTTTTGATCAGGTTTTTTTTATGAAAAAATGGATCAAAACGAATGCACACAAATGCACCATTTTTTGCAAAAAAAAAAAAAGGATAAAAAAAAAACTGTTGCAAAAACACAGTGTGAATGTAAATATGATGACCGTCTTTCACAACATGGCCATCAATGTGCAAATAATGTCCGTTGACGGACAAACGTTGTTCCTCCTGTCATGCACCAAGGTCTGTGTACTGTGTCCAAGATGTTCAAAGCAAGGGGGGGGGGGGGGGGGGGGCAAAAACTGCGACAAACTAACAGGAAGGCCACAGCCTGATGTAGGATCTGCACCCGCTGCTTATATATGTGAGGCCCTGCCTCTCTGGCCAGGTGGTGTTGTCACAGGGGCAGACTGTAGTACTGCTGCTCAGACAGTGACAGGTTCTGTAACCGTCACACACTCCGAGGTAGAAATATGAGTAAAACTGAGATCTGCTTCTATAGTGGGAGGAGTGAGTCACTGACCACTAGATACTGTGATGAGCACCGAGGCTCTGACAATACACAGACAAGTAGAGTACCTCCCAGCATGCTACCCCAGGGAATCACATCCACTGCACCAGAATAAGGATGGATATATAAACATGGGAGGGTGTGACATCACTGCTCAGAATATACCATAGACAAGGGTGTGAGGAGGAGATCCCTGATACCTGCACATAGTGTGTACAGGGGGTAATAACATCCCATGCACACAGCGTTACAGTCTATAGAAATGTATCTGGTGTAAATCTCATTAGTAGAAATATTACAAATCATAAAATCATATGCTTGGGCCTCGCCCTGGAACCTGTGTAAGTCATCGCTCCAGCACAGAACACACACTGCCATCAGACCGAGCATCCATGTGGGTCAGTGAGAAGATCCTCTGACCCCATGACAACACTTCATGTTCCTGTACTCTGCCAGCTCAGTAAAATCATAGGGTCTGGGCATTTGACATTTGATGTTCAGTAAAATCATTATGATGTATTGACAGAACCATATTATAACATAGGCAAGGTCCATGCTATTTCCAGGGTGTTAGACATTGGCAGATGCACAGAGGGATCTCTAAGGGATTGAATACAAACAAAAACCTTATTTATTAATATGCAATAACTCATTCACACAGGGCTGGGCTGGAATAATAGTTTTCTATGAATATGATGGTGATTGTCACCATGAGCTGAGGGGCACCCTATGAGATTTGGTCTATTGTACAAAAAACAATTCCAGCTGTGAAACACAAAGCACTAGCATTGCAGCTGCTGTAAGGTGACAGCTTCTACTTAGGGCCCTATTCCACCGAACGATTATCGTTCGCATAATCGTTAACAATAAACGATCCAAACGACCACTATTATGAAAGACCTGAAATCGTTTGCCCATTTACATCGAAAGATAATCGTTGCTTATGATTGTTCTTGCGGTCGTCTTGTCGTCGCTATTGCGTTCGTCACTACTGCAAACGAGATTCGATTCGAACGATTTAATGATAATCTGAACGATAATCATCCGGTGGAATAGGGCCCTAAGTCTATAGTGTGTGACTATTACACCGGCCACACACACTCACTCTGCATATCTAATGTACCTGGGATGTCTGCTCCACATGGAACCTCCTGCATGGTTACACCCTTCCATAATGGATGACACCACTTGTGCTGGTTCTCAGGTACTGGAAATCCATAAGGGATGTAAGGATTCTGGAAACTGGAATTCTACAAATACAGAAGAAAAATAAAAACAGTCATTAAAGGGACACTAACAGCAGGTTTTACATTTGAGTGCAGGGTTTACAAACTCAGCCCCATTACTTATCCTGTACTGATCCTGGGTTACATCCTGCATTATACTCAAGAGCTGCTCTCACTATTCTGCTGGTGAGGTCACTGTGTACATACATTACATTACTTATCCTGTACTGATCCTGAGCTACATCCTATATTATACTCCAGAGCTGCACTCACTATTCTGCTGGTGGAGTCACTGTGTACATACATTACATTACTTATCCTGTACTGATCCTGAGTTACATCCTGTATTTCTTTTATTAAATTTTAAACATAACAATTAATACAGAAATAACACACCATATCTGACCAGAACTAAACAGTAAACAGAAAAATGACAAAAACAGAATGAAACCATAACATAAAGCACCGGTCCATCCCCACACTCATTCTTCCACATAAACAACCCGTATACCTATATACAATATGTACACAATATAAACTATTTAGCTAAACATATTAATAAACTATATACACTACTATATACAAACCTATATATACACTACTATATACTATACACCTATAAACACCCCTATATACACTACTATATACAATACACCACTATATACTATACACCTATAAACACACCTATATACACTACTATATACAATACACCACTATATACTATACACCTATATAAATAACTAAATGTGAACCCCCTGGCCCAGTTGCATTGTGCACAACCTAATACCACAGACACAATTCTATACAAACCAACACCAACTAAACAAGACATCATTACACAAATAAACAAGACACAATACAAAATGATAACCTACAACTAAACTATACATATAATATTTTTTAATAATTTTTTTTTTTTTTTTTTTTTTTTTTGGCCCTGAGCTGGTCCCGCATCCCATGCCCCCAGTACATGATCACGGACGTCCATGAACCAGCCCAGGATTTTCTGTTTATACCAAAGTCCCCAGAAACCCCCTCCCCCCATATAACCCACCACCCAACCTATCACTAAACCCCAAGCCCAGGTGCAAACACAACACATATAATATATACAGTATATACAATTTATACAAACATACAAAGACAATCACAATACACAAACTTTTGAAAAAACAAAAACAAAAAAAAACAATGGGTGCCGCCATCATGGGTGATTGAGTTAGACAGCTTTCTTTTTCCCACTATCCTTTGCATCCTGCCCGCCACCTTCCTCATCTGATGATGGTTTACCCCTCTTAAGTGAAACAGATGTATCCATATCCCCTTTATTTACATTTTCCTCGTCCCCCGACTCTGGGCAGATCCTCCCCCCAAAGGAAATACGTTCCCCAGGGAGAGAGGATTCGACGTCCCCTGCAGGCCCCTCCGTCATTGCACCAACCATAACCTCACCCTGTGCCTCCTGCACCTCTGAGGAGGAAATATCTTGGAGGGTTTGGAACCGGTTTGAGAGACCAATCAGAGGGAGGATGGTTGTACCTTCCTTTGGCATCTGGGGGGTGGGAGAAGATCTTACATCTCCCCTTTTCTTATTCTTTTTAGTACCCCGCTTGTGCTCCACCCATCTCCCACTATCCTCATCCACGCTCTCACCATGGGAGGACAGTGGAGAGATGGCACCTTCTTCTTTCCGAATCCTCCAGATCTCCTCATCCAGATCACTGTCCCTCAGAGCCTCAGCAGTAAGATTGGCCTCAGGGATGAGGTCAGAGGTCACCACAGTTGCGCAAGGCTCCTGAGACTCCCCCATCTCCCTCTCCCCTTGGCGCTTATCCCGACGCCTCAGTTGGGCTGGCGTCTTTTGCTTACTTTTCTTCCCTGGCTCTTTTACTCCTTCACCTCCGCCAGCTGCCCCCCCAGTAGATTCCTCCTCACGACCTTTCTCCACCGGGGTAACAACTGCATTGGCAAAGGAACGAGGGCAGCGACTGAATGGGTGACCTAAGTCACCACACAGGTGACACCTAATCTCCACACAGGATGCAGCGAGATGGCCTATTTCCCCACACAATGAGCACTTCATCACTGTGCACCTAGCACTGAAATGTGTGGGGGGTCACCGCACCTGTGACAGAGCTTCGGCTGACCCTGGTAGAAGACCTGGATTCGATCCCTTCCTAGGAAGGTGGCAGATGGTATGTGGGTAACGGTGTTTCCTGAATACCTAAGTTTGACCATAAAGGTCCAAGCCCCTGACCAGATGCCATATTCGTCCCTGTTCTTTTTTGGGACTTCCACCACCTCTCCATACCGGCCAAGCCACGTCATGATGTCAATACAAGAGAGTGATTCGTTACGGGTTAAAACGGTCACTCTCTTGACGTTATTTTGGCGAGACACCGCCTGAATGGCAAAGTCTCGCCAGCCGGGCTCATCCCTTACCAGCTCGTAGTTCGACCAAAAAAGCTCAAGCCCCTCTGGCCGAACAAAGCTGATATCGAATTCAGGGGTACCAAAGGGATGTATCAAGGCAAAGATGTCGGTTGCCTTGAAGCTCATCCTCAGCAGGAGCTCAACAACTTTAGATCTTGGGGGACATGTATCACTGCCTCTCCACCTCAGACGGACCACATTCCTTCGGACACCGCCCGGCCCGGCTGTTGGGAGAGACCACACAGTTTCCCTACCCCTTTCCTCTCGGAAGGCTGCAAGGCCATGCCTTTCTATCAAGAAAGACAGATCAACCTCCCTACCCTCTACATTGATTGTTCTCTCCCCTCTCTTTAAGGCCTGCAGGACACGTCGATGCAAGTCACCATCCCCAGGGCCCGAGGACGAGGAAAGCACCCCACTTCCCCCAGCGGCAACATTTGCATAGCTGCGTACCGCCGCTGCAGCCGCTGGGGGTGCAACTGGACCAGGCCCTATGCTCCCACCACTAATCTGTGCCCCTTCACCACCCTCCTCCACATAATCCATACCCACACCAATACCACATGTCACACTGCCCCGACCACCCTCCAAAGCCCCAGACAGATTCCTCCCCACATTCACTCTTCCCTTCCCCCCAACATTAATTCCCCCATTCACACTGGGTGGACTGGTGTGTTCTGGGACAGAAACAGATTTTGTACCATCAGCGTCATTGGGTACCAGGACCGGAGCCACCTCCACAGGACAGGCCACCGGTCCCTTAAGAAAGGACCGAACAGCCTGCCTGGACTGTTTAGAGGCAGCCCCTGCCCTATTTCTGCTGGTACCCTCTGCCTCATCAGTACTAGAGTCCTCCGCACGATCTGGTCCAGCAGCACCAATACAAAATAAAGGCTTAAGTCCAGTCTTTCTTTTGGGAGGGGAAGGCATCTTAGCTCCGGCAGCATCCTGACGACGACACAAAGGAACAGTAGTGCCAGCGCCAAGAGCCACCGGAGCTCCCGCAACTGACACCGGCACACAGCCGCCTTTAACGTTACTGCCCACCGCTGGGCCACCTCTCCTACCACTGCCCGCCACTGGGCCAATATCACTGTCCGACCTTACGGCCGGTTCCTCACCTGCTCCTCCTCTGCTACTGCAAACAGAGATGGAGCTTACCGCCATACTAGACTCCATACTCTCCCCATTCTCCTGCACTGAGTCCACAACAGAACTCAGGCCGGGCTGAGATATGGGGTTCACACAGTGAGCTGACCCTGAGGCCAGTCCGGGGGGCACAGGGAGGGGGGAATAAACAAATGTTACCTGCTCCTGAAGCTTGGTGGTCTTTACCTTAGTCTTTCTCCCAGGCGCCTCCTCTGGTAACTCCTCTCCGAATACGAAGTCCTGGAGGCGCCCTGGTGACTCCAGGAGCTGGATCTGGGCCATCAGCGCCCCTCCCTGGTAACTGGTGTTGCTTTCATCCCCCGAACAGCGGCTAGATGACAATGCCGCTTGCCCTGCAGGGAGCCCACTGTATGGGGTCTGTTGTTGGGGACCCCCGGGTGGATTCGGCTCAACATCACGTACCTCCGCAGCGTCTCCTTCCTCCTCCACCCGGCTCTCTGGCTGGAGCCCTCTCAGCCCTCTCTGCTTTTCTCTCTCCATTTCAGCAAATCTGTCGTCATTCTGTAGCTTCTCTTTAAATGGCCCACTGTTCTCCAGAATAAAATTTCTTTTTTTCATCAGCTTTTTGATGTCGGCTTTCAGATGCTTCATTTTCACTGATAGCTCAGCCTTTTGCTGCTTAGCAGCAGTGTCCATCAATGCTTTTACAGCACATACCTCCTCCTGGAGCTTGTACAGCTGGTTCCTGGTGTCCTCATACCCATGGAGGCTCGCAGCAATCCGGAGGCCATAGGTCTGCCCCGTCTCTTGGGACCGCGGCACCCCCCAATCTTCCTCCACACCTCCATGGGCAGACAGCCTTGCTCCAGGAGGAGTGTCACTGCTCACACTTTCATGGTTTGGTTCCACAGCCGCTGTAGTGCTGCTGGTGCTTGCAGTTCCACAGCTAGTCGTAGCCTTGCGGCTACCCTTTGTCACCTCTGGTTCAGGGGCGACTGGAGAAGCATCGCTGCACCTCCTAGCAGACCTCCTCAGCCCTTGTACCTCTGATGGTGTTCCCTCTGCCGTTGGTCGCTGGATTCCTCTGCCCCCCACGGACCTGGTTCGGGGAGCAGGAGTTGGGGCTCTCCTTGGCTCGCTCATGCCTGAAAACCTGCTCCCTCCCTGGGGAGGAGAGAGCAGGCCCAGGGGCAGATCTTCCTTGCCTGGAGCCCAGGAGCAGCAGACTCGCACAGCCTCACACAGCAGGACCACACCCAAAACTAATTGGATCACCACTCCAGAGCTGCACTCAGTATTCTGCTGGTGAGGTCACTGTGTACATACATTACATTACTTATCCTGTACTGATCCTGAGTTACATCCTGTATTATACTCCAGAGCTGCACTCACTATTCTGCTGGTGAGGTCACTGTGTACATACATTACATTACTTATCCTGTACTGATCCTGAGTTACATCCTGTATTATTCTCCAGAGCAGCACTCACTATTCTGCTGGTGGGGTCACTGTACACATACACTACGTTACTGATCCTGAGTTACAGCCTGTGTTGCACTCCAGAGCTGCAATCACTATTCTGCTGGTGGAGTCACATTACATTACTTATCCTGTACTGATTCGGAGTTACATCTTGTATTACACTCCAGAGCTGTATTCACTATTCTGCTGGTTTTTTTTTTTTTTTTGTGGGGCTGTTTGTGTTCCTACATCAGATGACTGGTGCAGTGTCTGGTGAACAGACATTTCCCAGAATGCAAAGCCCCTGAGCAAGCTCTGTGCAGACACTGAACAAGCAGAGATTATTTCAATTACATTTTAATCTCATGCCAGATTTAAATTCAACCAAACATTAGAGTTCTGGGAAGCCAAAACTAAAGTACTACAATCCCCTGTGAAATTGTCAGTGTGCAGGGTCCAGATATGACTATAATAGCCCGGCACATGTATCATTCCAGTACTGGGTGCCTGTCTTCTTTTTCTGCAGAGCGCTTCTTCACGCTTGTGGTTAGGGGCTGGAGCGCAGCAATGAAGCTTTCATCGACACAGAACAATTCATACAACACAAGAAAAGCAGTTTCCTGTTGTTCTGCAGGTGCACAGACGTCTGATCTGCAGTGTTTCTGTTTGCCTGACAAATGTAAAGAGCCTTTAGGTTACCGTAAAGTAGGTCACAATGAGGGTCAGGAAACAGTCAGTAGATTTCTATATATTAGGTGACTGTTACAGAGAAATGTACACATACATATATATCATCATAAAATCACATACATTGGAGGGGTGCTGGAAGGGCAGGTATAACCTCTGCATCATATATATATATATATATATATATATATATATATATATATATATATATATATGTAGTTAGTATTGGTATAGCGGGCCTCTTCTTTTGTGTAGAACTTATTATTGGTCCTCTGGGGTATGGACCTGGGTGGGAAGATGTCTCAATAAATGAACTCACAGAGGATTACATTGTACAGACTGGAAATAAACACAAAGGTCCAGGTTTACTTAACCAGTCTAAGGTGATGTGTGATGTAAGGTGCTTGGTGACAGCTATCCATCCTAGTGAGTGTTCGGCTCAGCTAAGTGTTCATGTGTTCTGAATGGAGAAAGGAGGGTTAAGCTGCTGCTAGATAGCACAGGCGGCAGCTTATCTTCCAAGCAGCTGAGATCCAACACGTCTGATACTTCTTTGTCCTGACGTCTTTTGTCAGGGGACGGGCGGAAGGCCCCGATAACAAACCATTGGGTTCAGCTGACTTTTTTGTAAATGTGTATGGGGCATTTAGACTTTATTATTTACCAAAGAGACAGATTTACTGCAGATGCTCAGACTTTCATAAATTTGGCGCGCCTATACACAGTCAAGTCTAAAGGACGTTTTATGGACCACCAATGATTAATGTAAAAGGACTTTAGACCACCTATAAGTTGTCTTATGTTAAATTGTGCCCTTTTGTCTAGCAGAGAGCATTTTGTAGCGTTCATACTGTGATTGTATTTATATATTGCCTTATTTAAGTAACCCATGCTGTGCTCACCTTCAGTCTTTACTTTCCCCTAGGTGTTATGCTGAGGTCGGCTTATTTTAAAGTGGGGGAGTATGTAGTGTCCCAGTACAGTTAGTTCCACTAAGTTTTATTACACCTGAGCAAAGTATCTCTGTCAGGTATCACACAAAGGGGATAAAGGAGATGTTGTTATGTATTTTCCCCACTAGGTGACACTTTCTTTGTTATTGTATGTTATGTGGGAAGCACAGCTGAAGGTATATTGGGTTAACTGTTGTTTGTCACATGTTCTGTTTTGCCCTATTGCAAGTGCTTTCCCTCACTTGTTTTGCCCTATTGCAAGTGCTTTCCCTCACTTTTTCCACCTATAACACTTCTCCTCTCTCCACTTTCCACAGCCCAACAATCACCACACTGTTTAGTTGCGTATAAAAGGGAGGTTAGTATGTGGTGGGAGAGTTGTCTTGTCAGTAAGTTTGTGAGAAGGAGACAGAACCAGAGAGAGACCCTGCTGCAGTGAAGCCGGTCCTGGCCCAGGGCAGGACCCTTGTCAGGGACTACAGAGACTCAAACAGATTATTTATGCAAGTAACCTGCTTCAGTATGCAGTGCAAAACCTTGAGAGAGGTAGCCGTCCTCTGAGGAAACCTTGTCCACGTCTAGGATCCCTCTAAAGTAACTTAAGGGCAGTAACCAAAGCTTAGTTCTGACCCCAGTAGGACAAATAGCGGAAAGCTGACGTATCCTACTGTCCACGCACAGCTCTTCTGGGAAGTTTTGGAAAGTCTGTTACGCCCAGTTGTAAAGGCCTGAGGCTTGTACTACCCAAACCGGCACTCGGTAAACTGGTTAGGGCAGAAGGTGGTCAAATAGCACACATCTAAATGTGAGTATGAGTATTCTCTACACTTCTACTAAAAATCATCCCGGCAGAGTACACCACTACCTGGATAAGGCCCCCAAGAAGTATCCCTACTCTCTTCTCTGTACAACTACTCCTAACTACCTGTCACCTGCACCTGCTCTCAGTTATTTTTACAACAGTATTGTATTGCACTAAAGATTCAAGAAAAATGTTCAACTGGTTAAGTGCTGGACTCGGTCCTATTTTTGTACCTACACCTGCACTTGGTTTATCCTCAACCTCAAGCACAGTGGACGTTTGTCTGGCGGTGTGTTCCAACACCACTCCTGGCCACCGTGCCAAGTGCCCAAGTGACCCAACCCCCTCCTAGCAGCCATAACACCGCTTAGCTAGCCCCAGCACACAGCAATTTTACTATTCTTTTTGATGCACTTTGCGCAATAAGTGTCTCACCTATTGTACGCTACGGTTTATTAGAAAGATGCTGGGCTTTTATCTGCTGAATTCAATGTTAGTAAGCAATGAATGTGAGGATGTTAGCGCCTGCTAACACATATCCAGCAAAGCTGGATCTGTCCCTGTCCCTGATGAGCTGTCCCTAATGGGAACACTAGATGCAGAAAAGCTGAATTTATTGCATTCAATGTCCAGTTCAGTGCCCAATAAGTTGAAATAAGGCATGGCGGTGGGTGCATGGATATTGTTGAGCGGAGGCGCCAAACTGTTTTGGTTCGGCAACGTTCTCTGAACCCTGGACACTCGGCTGCATCCATGTTTTCCAGGGCTCCATCAATCCTCTACAGTTGTAGGGAATCAAATGCTTAGTGTACAGTTTGGCTTCTCTGCTCAACACTTGTGGACTATGCAACATAGCTGTCCTCCTGTGTGGTTTTGCAATATAAAGAAAAAACACACGTGCACGCCAGATGACAACTACTGTATGTCAGATCATGGTCAGATAATATTCCATCCAGGACTGAGCCTGTAAACAGGGGACATAACACAGTGCTGTGTGGGGAGGTTTAAAGGGGTACTCTGGCGAAAATCATTTTCTTGTAAATCAACTGGTTTGAGAAAGTTATTTAGATTTGTAATTTACTTCTATTTAAAAAGTCAAGTCTTCCAATACTTTTCATCTTCTGTATGTCCTGCAGGAAGTGGTTCTTTCCAGAATGACACAGTGCTCTCTGCTGCCACCTCTGTACATGTCAGGAACTGTCCAGAGCAGTAGAGGTTTTCTATGAGGATTTGCTGCTGCTCTGGACAGTTCCTAACATAAACAGAGGTGGCAGCATAGAGCACTGTGTCAGACTGGCAGAATGCACCACTTCATGCAGGACATACAGCAGCTGATAAGTACTGGGAAATTTTTAAATAAGAGTAAATTACAAAGCTATATAACTTCTGGAAACCAGTTGATTTGAAAGAGAAAGATTTTCACTGAAGAACTCCCAAAGGCTCACCATCATCGCACAGCCTTTAACCCTGTACTGAACTTTGGGCCAACAAACAGGGACTCCACAAGGCTCTCTCTCATCTCCAACAGGTTACAATATTAATCCAATCCCATAGTTTCCAGTGAGATTAGTGGTGCCAGAAGTCTCTAGCGGCTGCTTATATTATAATAAAATAATCTGCTGCAGGATTACAGGAGAGTCAGAGCCAATAGCTGTCAGGTCTCTGCACATCAGTATAATGTGGCAGCGTCACTGGGATTGATCTCTTAGAGACCTGGCGTCAGGGGCATCACTAAGTGCCAAGATAATAAACCATAAAGGTACATGTGAAAACGAGGAGATTTTATACAGACATGACTG
Organism: Dendropsophus ebraccatus; assembly: GCF_027789765.1. Taxonomy (NCBI): domain Eukaryota; kingdom Metazoa; phylum Chordata; class Amphibia; order Anura; family Hylidae; genus Dendropsophus; species Dendropsophus ebraccatus. Next base: position 16,401,212 of record NC_091465.1, read on the forward strand.
AGACAGGTGCGGCCATCAGGAACCGATACGGTACTGAAAGGGAAACTCAATTTCTAATGTTCGTTTCCTGTAACCTGCCCGGTGTAGTCATTTACTCATCTTACTGTCGCTGAGGTGATAACATGGAGTAATATTATTATTAGATGGTATGTATGCTGAGACCTTGCATAGAAATGGTTAATACTTTAAGGGCCCTATTCCACCGGACGATTATCGTTCAGATAATCGTTAAATCGTTCGAATCTAAACGATAATCGTTCGGTTGAAATGCAGTTAACGATTAACGACCCAACGAGAAATCGTTGATCGCTATATAAGACCTGGACCTATTTTTATCGTTGCTCGTTCGCAAAACGTTCGCAAATCGTTTGCATTGAATAAGACATCGTTCGGGCGTTCGCAATAGATGCGAACGCATTAGCGAAGAAATAGCGAAGAAAAAACTATCGCAATTATGATCATAAGTAACGATTATCGTTCCATGGAAATGAGTGAACGTTTTCAGGTCTTTTGCAATAGCGGTCGTTTGAGATCGTTAATCGTTAACGATTATGCAAACGATAATGGTCCGGTGGAATAGGGCCCTAACCCTATTCATTTTTGTGGGGGAAGGGAAGTGATAACTTTGGTGTTGTGAAGCTCAGAGCAGATGTCACCTTCCTGGCTCATAGAGCAGGAGTTCCGTATCTGCATGAAAGCATCATCCCCATCCAGGATATTAACCTGCAGACAATGTTCACACAGTGCAAGAGTTGTCCCATTGGTCATTACTCCAGTTATAGACTACGTTTACGCTCAGTATTTTGCTCAGTATTTTGCAACCAAAACCAGGAGTGGATTGAAAACACAGAAAGGCGAGGTTCACACAATGTTTAAATTAAGTGGATGGCCGTCATTTAATAGAAAATTACGGCCGTTATTTTAAAACAAGTGTGTGAACATATCCTTTCTGTGTTTTCAATCCACTTCTGGTTTTGGTTGCAAAATACTGAGCAAAAATACTGTGCAGGAACATAGCCATAGCTTGTATAGTTTAAACAGGGGAATGCTGCCCACCACCATCTGAGGATCCACCACGGATTTGGATTAGTGGCAGTCCTGTGTGGGATATCGACAACGGACAAGCTCTTCATGAAAAATAAAAAACAACTTTGTTGAAACAAAGACAATGCATTTAAGAGGTCTGTTCCACTCTTCATAACCCGATGAAGACAAACCTCTCAAAATGCGTTGTCCTTTGGGCTATGTTCACACTATGCACGGCATAGTGAGTGTAAAATAACGGTCATTGTTGCACTGAAAATTGCGTTGATTTCAAAGCACAACAGCCGAAAATAATCGACATGTCAATTATTTTCACGTCCGTATCAAGTAAGGGCCATTGTTTAACACACTGTGTGAACTACAGCCGTTGTTTACATTGACTTCAATGCAACACATTTTTTATACAACAAGAACGGCCGTTGTTTTAATTGCAAACAATGGCCCTTCTTGTCATGAAAATTTTTTTTTGTGTGAACATAGCATAGTCCAATAAAAATATAGATTTTTAGCTTGTCTATTTGTTTGTATTGCACACACTGCCAGCACAGTTGAGGGTTACCACTTTTTTCTTCTATAGATTCCTTCTATAGTCTATTGAATTCTATGGGAAAATGTTTTTTCTTTTATGTGTAATTTTTACAGAGATGAAAAATTGCCATCATTGTTTTTACAAATATTTAATGCTTACTGTATTGGGCTATGTTCACACTACGTAAAATAATGGCCGTTGTTTTCACCGGCCGGACTTTTGCGACCAAAACTACGGCCGTAGAATTACGATCGTACGGGCTAGTCGTGAAACTACGGCCGTTGTTTAATTTTGATTCCTAGCATGTTTATAAACGGGATGAAACAGGTCATTTACTTTAAATACTGCACCCAGCCCCGAGAAACCACTCAGAAATTTTTTTACATCAAAATCAAGTTTAATTCGGCAGATATATATTTTACGTTCGCGGCCGCATTAAAATCCACGGCCGTTGTTGCAGTATTACCGGCCGGAAATAATTGACATGTTAATTTTTCACGGGGCCGTATAAACAATGGCCGTTGTCTGATACGTAGTGTGAATTCAACGGCCGTAGTTACATTGCATTGCAATCATTACAGGGAACCTCAAAACAACGGCTCTAGTTTTGCGGCGCGGACAACGGCCATTATTTTACGTAGTGTGAACATAGCCTTGAGCTGCATAAAAGAAATAAGTTTAGAAAAAAAAAACTTGCAAAAATGCCTCTAAAACACAAGTAAAACATATGTGTTTTTCTGCTTCTTCCACACACTGGGGGAACATACCTATAGAATGACATTTCCCATGAAAAAAATAGAGGCTACTTCACTTGTCTCTGGAATCAGACCAGCTCACCTGGAATGGCGACTGTGGCTGAGAGGAAGGTCCTTTTACACAGTGCAACATGGTGCAGTGCAAGGATGTAGACGAGCACTGATCAGCGCTCATCTTCCAACTGCCTTTACACAACACAACAATTGAGTGGCCTTGATGGATGGCACAGCAGCGCTGAAGGTAAGTATGCACTGCATGTGTGATCCAGAAACTGACAGCATTGATATAGAGCAGTTGTAGGAGCTGAGGGGTAGAGGTAAGGGATGGATTTGGTGTCCATCTGATCAGAGGAGGCTACACCCCTGCCGGAGTCATTCCCTAGCTGTCAGCTTCCACTTAATGACTTTATATCAATAATGGAATGTGCTGGCAGCGGCCATGGAATTCTGGACCTGTACTAAAGACAGCGAGGCAGATTGTGTATATACATCATCACTGCAGAAGTGCACTAAGAGGACCAAAAATGTTAAGCAACAGTCCCAACATTCAGGAACAGTGCCAGGTCTTATGAAGAGGAGAAGGCGGCCGCGTCCAGCCAAAGTCAAACAACCCAAAAAAAAAAAAAAAGAATCTTAACAATGAGCAGCAAAGAATTGGAACAATGCAAGGACTTTATAAACACAGAGAGAACAGAGTTGTGTGGAAGACAGTGAGAGGTCAGAGGACAAATAAACTCCCATAGAAAACAATGCAAACTCATAAGTGACAAGAATTCTGATAATGTGAAGGAAACTGAACAATCGACTAAAATTAGGAAGGAGAACCGCCCTGCAGGAATCGACAGCGGAGAGTCACGGCTGCTCACAAGGCTAGAGCTGAAGGGTGACCAGTGTCATATACAGAGTCACCACGTAGCCATTCACATTGCTGTATTTGCCTTTGTTGTGCTACTCCTTCAAAGGAGCAGTATAGCGGGAAGAGATAAATGGTGGTGCCAGATCCAATGGTGCCTAATGGATCTGACGGATGCTAAAAAGGTCCGGCGCTTTCCGAAATCTCTGTGGAATCTACAGAGGCTCCTAACAGAATCTCTAACACGGATGGGTATCAGGTCTGGTGCACAGCGCCGGTCTTCTTTTCATTGTTGGAGTGGAATTCATTGTCATAGGAGTGGGACAACAAAACCCTATTCCACGGAACAATTATCGGCCGGAATAATTCGCGTATGCTGTAAAACTGTCCATGGTTGCAGATCCACAGCCACGGACCATTGTAGGGCCATCTGGGCCATTCACACCATCCGTGCCATCATCCCTGCCTCGAAAAAATAGTACAGGTCATAGTGCAGATGGCGGCACGGATGCCTCTCCCTGCTCCTGTCACCCGCTGCCATCTCTCACTGCTCCTATCTCCCCCTCTCCTGCCTCTCCACGCTCCTGTCATGGCTCCCATTACTCGCTCCTATCTTCCCCGCTCCAGTCAGACCCCCCCCCCCCTTCACTCCGCCCGCGGACAACACTGGCGCCTCCCAACTCCCAACCCAGCGCATCCAATCAATAGACGCCCAATGTTTTTCATGTAGCGGACAAAATCACGCTCCTTAAAAAACACTGGGCATGTAAATGAGGCCTAATGGTACAAATAGATCCCTTATAAGCTTTAATGGGGTCTGTCATGTTTCCTTCAAGGTGTCCGTCATTTTAACATCTGGGGTGCAATCTGGGGACTTGTAGAGCAGGAGTCCTGAATATGAGTCATGACCACCATAGCTGTGGAGCCCACCCTGCCGCCTGTGATCAGGGCAGTAACATAGAAGAGGATGGAGTGTGGAGGAGATGGGATTCTCTGGGAATCTTCAGGACATAGATCAGGCTCGGTCGGACAGGAGACGGTTGACCTTGAGGTTATGCCAGTCATAAGCAGTGAAGATCTCCTAAATAGAAGTATTAGCTAGGTAAACTGACACAAGCCAGGGCCGGACACAAGGTACAATGGACTTCCTGATTCACTTAACAAAAATATAACCAAATTACTGAATGGCCAGGAGAGAGGAGGAGTGAAGACGTCTTATTAAGGAAGAACACAGGAGCCATGGCCAATCTGGACCGGAGAGAAGGGAATTACTCAGTGGACAAGAACAACGATTCTGTGCCATTTTCTTGGCTGAAAACACGTCAGAAAAAGGCAGAGGTTCCCTACACACTATGAGAGTGGTTATTGTTCACAAATGGTTAAGATTGTGTCGCGGGGTTGGGGGTGCAGTGTTACCATCATGTCTGCTCTACACAATATGGCCATTATTATTTATTTCCAATACCATTGATTTATAGCGGGTCTATACCAGCATGCTCCATCAAAGAGAAAACTTTAAAGGGCTACTCCGGCAAGAAATATATATTTTTTAAATCAATTGGGTTCAGAAAGTTATATAGATTTGTAATGTACTTTGTAATTTGTAATGACGTCTGATAGAAGTGTCAGTTAAGACACAAAACAGCTGTCACGTTGTGATCCGGAGGTGTTGGCGTCCCCGTAGTCTGCAAGCCATGTTGATGGTTTTTAAACTGAACAAATAAAGATGAAGATTTTACTGGGGTGAGTGCAATACCTATTTTCTTTTCGTTATAGATTTGTAATGTACTGCTATTTAAAAATCTACAGTCCTCCAGTACTTATCAGCTGCTGTATGTCCTGCAGGAAGTGGTGTATTCTCTCCAGTTTGACACAGTGCTCTCTGCTGCCACCTCTGTCCATGTCAGGAACTGCCCAGAACAGTAGCAAATCACCATAGAAAACCTCTCCTGCTCTGGACAGTTCCTGACATGCACAGAGGTGGCAGCAAAGATCACTGTGTCAGACTAGAAAGAATGCAACACTTCCTGCAAGACATACAGCATCTGATAAGTACTGGAAGACTTGAGATTTTTAAATAGAAGTATACACTACGGCCATGGTTCTCTGAGGCCGCACAAAATAATTGACAGGTCTATTTTGTTCAGTGAACAACGGCCATAAAAAATAGCTTGTGCTCACAGTTTAAAGTACGGCTCCCAGCCATACTTTACACTGTGGTCTATGGCAAATTGGAGTGCAGGTTTAGGGGAATGTGCCCACATTCCAATTAAAATCGAGTTGTGTTCATCCAGCCGATAATGCAGTATCGGCCGGGTGAACATGTGAGACATCGGCTGTTGTTTGACACGGCCATGCCAAACAACGGCCGATGTTCTCGCTGTGTGTGAACATGGCCTTACAGTAGTGAAGCGGGTGACATTACCAATATTTCCAAGGATTTTTTATTTGCACTGAAGCAATAGGAAATAAGTAGCACAAGATTATCACACACAGATCCCACAAGAACGTCCCATGGATTTACCCTGGTCACATTTATTTACCATACTCCCAATCACAGTACATGGCATTTTTCCTGGCATTAGGACATTTTCCAGGAAGCTATTATTATTTACAATCTTATTCACATTCTCCGCTGAGACTGAAGTGGGATTTGTACATATTGTTCAGTCTATGAGGCGGCCAACGCCCTCTGATCAAGTCCTGGTGTCAGTTCAGGGAATGGTGAATGGGCTGAAAGTCCCCTCACAGTTTCCCTCTTTATAACATTTATTACCTGGAACCCATAACAGTTGTTGTTTTCCCCAATATATATTTATAGGGAAAAATATTTATCATCATCTGCCAACAATAGGGCCAGACCTTCCTAAATGGGATGCTGGGGATACCTCTTCCTTTACCAGAGAAGGGGCAGGGAAGGTTGGGAAACTCCAGCTCTGAAACTGCAGAATAGTGAGTGTGGCTTTGGAGTATAACACAATTAAAGGGGTAGTTTAGCAGCAAGAACAACAACAACAACAAACAATTCTTTCAAATTAGCTGGTGCCAGAAATTAAAAAATCTGAAGTCTTCCAGTACTTATCAGCTGCTGTATGTTCTACAGAAAGTGATGTATTTTTCTCTGCTGCCACCTCTGCCCATGTCAGGCTAGAGATTTTTTTTTTTTTTTTTTAAGAAGTAAATTACAAATCTCTGGCACTTTCTGGTACCAGTTGATTTGAAAGATTTTTTTTTTTTTTTTGCTGAACCACCCCTTTAATTTAGAATTAGCACAATGTAAAATAATGTAATGTATGTACACAGTGACCCCATCAGCAGAATAGTGAGTGCAGCTTTGCAGTATTATACAGGATGTAACTCAGGATCAGTACGGGATCAGTAATGTAATGTACACAGTGACCTCACCAGCAGAATAGTGAATGCAGCTCTGGGGTATAATACAGGATGTAACTTAGGATCAGTACAGGATCAGTAATGTATGTAAATGTATGTACACAGTGACCTCACCAGCAGAATAGTGAATGCAGCTCTGGGTATAATACAGGATGTAACTCAGGACTAGTACAGGATAAGTAATGTAATGTATGTACACAGTGACTCCATCAGCAGAATAGTGAGTGCAGCTCTGGGGTATAATACAGGATGTAACTCAGGATCAGTACAGGATAAGTAATGTAATATATGTACACAGTGACCCCACCAGCAGAATAGTGAGTACAGCTCTGGAGTAAAATACATAATGGAATTTAGGATCAGTACAGGATAGATTATGTAATTTATGTGTAGAATAATTATGCCTGCATCCTGTAGTACAGAGGACATATCACAGCTGTAGCCAATGCAGGTATTCCCTGTCTGGTGTAACATAACTTGGAAGTGATAAGCAATGGAAAGTGGAGTTAAAGCCGTATAACATGGCACGGATAAGCGAGGACTAATCTGCTAGATCGGCGCTTGCCTGTCAGGAGCTGGTGCGGAATCTTCTGCGGTCAGTGATTGGCTGAGCGGCCTGTTACTGCAGAGACCGGCTCTAAAGTTTCACCGGTGGCTGGAGAGAGGGCAGAAACTAAAAGAACACTGGGGAGCATGGAGAGGTATGTATAAGGCCTCATTCACATGTTTTGTGTTCTGCACGGAACATGGACGTGTAATGCCTGTAAGACTCCCCCTCCGCCCAGGCAGCATCTGAAATTAGATGCTGGGAGAGGGGGAACTGTATGCCTATGTGCCGCGCTGTAATGACAGAGCCGCGCGGCCGCTTCTGTAGTATAGCCCCCCTGTATATCCCCCTTATAGAATATCCCCCCTGTGCATCCCCCTATGTAGAATAGCCCCCCTGTGCATCCCCCTATGTAGAATAGCCCCCCTGTGCATCCCCCCCTTATAGAAAGGCCCCCGTGTGCATCCTCCCTTAAAGAATAGCGCCGCGCTATTCTCTCAGTCTCAACTACTGCAAAGGGTCGGCCGCGGGTCGCGGCCCACTCAATGGTGACGAAGACCGGCTCGGGGGGCACATGCCCCTCCGCCCAGCCCGCCCCGGCTCTTTCCCTTTCTGCAGGGTAGGCGACTGCCAATGGGGCCCCCCATGAGTCATAGGCCCCCGGGCAGCCGCCTACCCTGCCCAATGAGAAAGGCGGCCCTGCTCATAAATGCATGAATGTAATCACGGGGGCCATGGCTTCCATATTTACGACATATTTATGACTGACATGATGGATCAGTTATGAACAGGCCTGAGGTTTAAACTACTGCAGTCATGTAATAAAGCCAGAGATGCCGAACAGATTAATATACAGTTTATGGGAAAAGATTCTATATAATGTGTCATTTATTGATTAAAGTCCCTGCTGACTGTGGTAAAATAATTGGACCTCCAAGTACAGATCAATGGGATTTCTTGTGCGCCTCCGCTCACAGAATGGACATGTCAATAGTTTCAGAGGAGACGCATGAGAAATCCCATTGAAGCAATGGGACAGGCAGAATTTCAAGCAGCGTCCGTGGGGCGGCCTCTTTTGCTCTGTATGCACGTGTCCTAAATAACCAAAATTAAACTAACATCCCATGATTTAGATTTTAAGAATACATATATTTCTTATGGTCTGGCCTCATGGGTCCATTTCTTTCTCTGGATTTCCAATGACGTGACATCAGGGCTGGGAATTGTAGTGGTTTATAGTTACTTTACAGTCAGGTAGTCACTGAAAGGTCTCCGGCTTTCATCCAAAACTGAAGTGCCCGGATTACTCAGTGTTAAACCGCTCTAAGAATTTGCACTTTGATTGGTCATCCTCATAGGGACATGAAGCCAAATACAACAAGGCCAGTAATGTGGCAGGCTGTGCTCTATTTTTACACTGCTCTGAACTTCAATAGCTTATACAGGCACACCGTGCCAAAGAAAGCTTTGTGTTCAGACTCGGAGCGGAGGGCTGAGTACTAATGGAAACATCACTGCCAAGGATCCCAAGTATGGACAAAGAGACACCACAGGCCTGACAGAGGGGCCCAAAGAGAGCTGAATGGTTAGCCCGGCCTGACAAGCTAAACAGCTAGCCAGAGCCTGATAGGAGGAGAGCTGAACAGCTAGCCAGAGCCTGATAGGAGGAGAGCTGAACAGCTAGCCAGAGCCTGATAGGAGGAGGAGAGCTGAGCAGCTAGCCAGAGCCTGATAGGAGGAGGAGAGTGGAACAGCTAGTCAGAGCCTGATAGGAGAAGCAGAGCGGAACAGCTAGCCAGAGCCTGATAGGAGGAGAGCTGAACAGCTAGCCAGAGCCTGATAGAAGGAGAGCTGAACAGCTAGCCAGAGCCTGATAGGAGAAGCAGAGCTGAACAGCTAGCCAGAGCCTGATAGGAGGAGAGCTGAACAGCTAGCCAGAGCCTGATAGGAGGAGAGCTGAACAGCTAGCCAGAGCCCTATAGGAGGAGAGCTGAACAGCTAGCCAGAGCCTGATAGGAGGAGAAGAGCTGAACAGCTAGTCAGAGCCTGATAGGAGGAGGAGAGCTGAACAGCTAGCCAGAGCCTGATAGGAGGAGCAAAGCTGACCAGCTAGCCAGAGCCTGATAGGAGGAGCAGAGCTGAACAGCTAGCCAGAGCCCGATAGGAGGAGCAGAGCTGAACAGCTAGCCAGAGCCTGATAGGAGGAGAGCTGAACAGCTAGCCAGAGCCTGATAGGAGGAGAGCTGAACAGCTAGCCAGAGCCTGATAGGAGGAGCAGAGCTGAACAGCTAGCCAGAGCCCGATAGGAGGAGCAGAGCTGAACAGCTAGCCAGAGCCTGATAGGAGGAGAGCTGAACAGCTAGCCAGAGCCTGATAGGAGGAGAGCTGAACAGCTAGCCAGAGCCTGATAGGAGGAGCAGAGCTGAACAGCTAGCCAGAGCCTGATAGGAGAAGAAGAGCTGATCAGCTAGCCAGAGCCTGATAGGAGGAGAAGAGCTGAACAGCTAGCCAGAGCCTGATAGGAGGAGCAGAGCTGAACAGCTAGCCAGAGCCTGATAGGAGGAGCAGAGCTGAACAGCTAGCCAGAGCCTGATAGGAGAAGAGCTGATCAGCTAGCCAGAGCCTGATGGGAGGAGGAGAAGAAAAGCTGAACAACTAACCAGAGCCTGACCAGAAGAGAAAACTCACCAGCTAGCCATAGCCTGATAGGAGAAGGAGAGTTGAACAACTATCAAGAGGCTTTCAGAGAGCTATAAAACTGCGAGGAGCTGAAATATATTTGTATATTTATTAATTTAATTTTACATTGATAAAGCTCTATTTACATAAATAAACCCCATTAATAAGCACAATTTTACCCCATTCCCGCGTATAGGTATTTTCTTTCATCTCCTCACATGGGCTTCTGTAATAAGAATGGTGTAGAAGGGATCAATACTTATAATACCTTTACAGGAAATTTCATGACTATGACCATTTACTGACAGGGTGATGATATTGTTATGGGACTCAAAGAGATCTAGCTGCTCTGTATCTGAGTAACTCTGCCTATAATTAATCTTTATTGCCTAGAACCAGGATTAGCTCATGTTCCGCCATCATGATAAAGCAACTAGAGGGACACCCTGGACAGTGTATCAAATATACATTGGACTATTCTATCATCATGTTTGGAGGCTGCCAGATCTTTGCCTCCCACATCTTCCCAGGATCTTTAAGGGCAATGGCCTCAGTGTTCCTGAGACCTGAAATACATTTAATTGGGGCAAAACTAGTCCTAGATGTAGAGGACACAACTCCCATCAGATCCTGACACTAGATGTTTCACAGCGCAGGCCGTACATCACAGCAGATCTCGAAAGCAAACTGCAAGAATGGGGCCCCAAACCAACACACTAAAACCACTACCAGTCACGATATGGGTAACCAGGAATACGTATAGCGCACTGACAGATGGGGAGGACAGGTCCCTTGTGTGAGGAATGTAATGTCCAACATGAACATGATTTAAAACGATAACAAAAAACGCGAGTCAAGCGGAAATTTGCCGAATTCTCATTCCACAATTATTCAGGTTATTTACATATGACCAGCGCCCCTATTACACGAGGCGATGAAGAGGTGCAAAGGAGCGCTGTCAGCACTCGCTTGCTCCTCATTCCCCGCTCGCTGCTGGCGCTGTTACATGCGTCGGCAGTGAACGGGTAAGAGCTGGGGGGGCAGCCCATAGAAGATAGCGGCGAATACGGCCAATAATCATTTAGTGTAATGATGGGCAAGTGATATCGAGTTACAAATATCTGATATCTTATTCTAATGGGAGGAGGTGGTGACTGCTTGTGGATAGGTAGTAACACATTGGGGGATTACGTCCCTTTTAGAACATTACTAAGGTGGTTATTCGTTATTGATAGCTGTCGGCATCAATTTATCCAGCTATACACAGTCACCTTGACCAAGGCTGTATATATTTTAGAAGTGGAGAGAGAAAAACTTTGGTTGTGGTTTATTTCCCCTAGAACAAAGTGATCAGGCATTTTGGATTTGCTCATCTCCACCTGGGTATTTGCTGGCCGAGGATAGTCACACATTAGATGGTTGGCCAATCTGGTTGAAATCGGTACATTCAGTCGACTCTAATTTGATGTTTATAGCTAACTTAAAGGGAATCTGTCACTAAGTTTATCCTGCCTTAAATGAGGGCAGCATAAACTAGTGCCAGAAATGCTCAACAGATCGTTGTATTACTTACATCATTTTGTTCAGCCGTTCTCCTAATATGCAGGAGAATAGGATTCTTGCCACACCCCTCCCCCTGCCCTCCAGCTGTTGATTGACAGGTGACTGCCTATACACAGCATGGATAGAAAACTGGCAATCAGCAGCTGGTGGGCGGAGTTCTCTGCTTCTCATGAATATCCAGGACTACTGAGCTCATGCACATAACGGAGAGGACTACTTATTGTCCATGTTATTCAGGAGGAAATGTCGGGATCAGCTGTGCAGAACAATGTAAGTGATACATCATTCTGTACAGCTTCTCGGTCATTAGTTTATGCTTTTTTTTTGTTCATAGGCACTTGATATGTAACATTTAGAGATGAGTACAACTTTTGCATGTTCCATTTAGATTGTTCAGCATTTAAATACCAGTGGCTGAAGAAGTTGGATGCCGCCCTAGGGAGTCCGGTAAAATATGGATACGTACATAGGCAGTATTCATGTTTTCCCGAACCTCCTAGGAGTATAGCATGCTCAAGTTGCACTCATCTCTAATAACATTAGCATCAACCAATCTTACTAATAAATATGACAACCCATTCCCTGCTGTCAGAGCTGGAGCAGGAGGCACCCAGCCTGTTATACACTGACATGCTCATACATAGTAAAGGAAGTGGTGCCTCCTCCTGTATCACAGGTGTAATGCACATCAATGGAGAGCAGTGTTATCACTTTTATTTCTATCCTCTGTATACAACAGTCATAAACCAGCACTGTACTGGTATCCCTGTTAGATATACAGTTTTACAGGAAGAGTCACCACATAACCTATTGATGTAGTGCTTAGGATAGGACGGCTTTATTTCTATCTATGATCATAACATACATATGTAATATTTATAACAAGATTCACACAAAACAGCAGAAAACCGAAAACAAATCCAAAAACAGAAGGAAACATAAGACATCCTATATTATACCCCAGAGCTGCCCTCACTATTCTGCTGGTGGGGTCACTGTGTACATACATTACTGATCCTAACTTACATCCTGTATTGTACTCCAGAGCTGCACTCACTATTCTGCCGGTGGGGTCACTGTGTACATACATTACTGATCCTAACTTACATCCTGTATTGTACTCCAGAGCTGCACTCACTATTCTGCTGGTGGGGTCACTGTGTACATACATTACATTACTGATCCTGTACTGATCCTGAGTTACATCCTATATTATACTCCAGAGCTGCCCTCACTATTCTGCTGGTGGGGTCACTGTGTACATACATTACATTACTGATCCTGTACTGATCCTGAGTTACATCCTATATTATACTCCAGAGCTGCACTCACTATTCTGCTGCAGGAGTCAGTTATTTTATACATTACTTTTGTCCTACTGATCCTCTACTGAGTTAATGTTTCTGTTCCTTAAATTACTGTACCACCTTTCCCAGAATGCTAATTATTATACCACATGCTGTGCTAAAATTCAACCGCCAAAGGATTCTGAAAGATTTCAGCACTGAGGACTGCAGACTTGTGAATGCAGCTCCAGAGTTTAATCCAAGCTGCTACCCAGGGTCAGTAGGGGATCAACAATGCATAACATCTATAGATGCAGTACGCAGGTAAAATGTTACACGTTGGACCGACCCTTTAAGGACCCACTACAGCTACAGCTTCAATCTGCTGCAGGTGAATGTACTTTGCACAGTAGTAACAGGATACGTGACTCTCACCCGCACATATTACAACTTTGTTATGGGAATTTCATAGTTTTCCACAGTTTTTGCACTTACCATGACTGCAGAAGGCGGGAGCTGGAACATGGCAGAGCCATCAACGGCCAAGGAGCTGGAGTAATAAGTCATGGCTGGATCACCTGTAGTCAAACAAACCCCATGAGAACTAGTTACAGATGCACAGAAAACCAGACACACAATCCAGAGAGAGCAGACACAGGGAAAGTTCATGGGCCATAAACAAAGCCGCCCCTACATTCATCTTCTCTAACTTACACAGCTCTAGAATGGAGACCACTATGGAATAAACCTCCGGAGCAGCCAGGGAGACAGTGACTCTCGTAGAGGGATCCGATCCCACATCAGACTTAACAGCTAGGAGGAAATGCTATTAAACCTGAAGAGGTTTCCTTCCTTCCTCAGTGTCTAACTCGCCTTCCCTGTCCTAAAATACAGAAGGGAAGAGGCACAGAAGTAATGCCAGTGATGGATCTCTGGGGCTGAAGAGGTGGAAATGAAGCTAGTGCTCTAGTGGACTCTCTCCAACCAAGTGATGGACTATTCACAAAAGTTTGAAATGGTGGCACACTGGGACGCGGTTTGTCGCCTGCAACACTATTGTATAAATTAAGATAAGACTTAAAGGGGTACACCGGGCTGTTTTTTTTTTCTGGCTTTGACCGGGGAGGAGGTGGATGAGGGTAACAACGTCCCCTTACCTCCCCGGTTCCAGCGCCGGGTCCCGTATCTCGTTGCACCAGGCCGTGCTGCCCGACCGCTTTCTGGTCTTTGACATTTCAAGTCCATTCAGCCAGTCAGTGGCTGGATCCTGCCTCTGCCACTAACTGGCTGAGCGGACTTGAAACGTCACGTCTCAAGCCCCTGCAGAGACCAGGAAGTGGCTGGGCAGCACAGAACGGTGCGATCCGATCCAGGAACCGGGGAGGTAAGGGGACGTCGTTGCCCTCATCCATCTCCTCCCCGATCATAGCCAAAAAAGCCCCCCAGCCCGGAGAACCCCTTTAAGGCCCTATTACACAAAGCGATTATCTGCTGTATTAGGGCGTGTAATAGTGCTGGCAACGAGCGGGGAACGAGGAGCAACCTGACAGGTTGGCGCTCACTTACTCCCAGAGATTGCCCCATATAATAGGGGCTTCAGTAGCTTAAGCTGTCATCTATTTTTGAAAATGTAGCTCGAGAAGAAGAGTAATGAGCAGGATGGGAACCCACTCACCTCAAAAATTCTCATGGGCAGGCTAGGCATACTGGGATCTATGGATGTGATTAACACTTCCTCCACAGTCCACAGGATCACCACCTAGTTTTTGCAGGTGCACAGCCGTTTTATGAATCTCTCCGTACTCTTCATTAGGCTACGTTCTCACAACGTACAAGAAATGTCTGTTGTTGCAAAACCAAGGCCGTTATTAATGGCCATGATTATTAATAACAGCCGTTGTTTTACAACAGCGACCGTGGTTTAGCGACAAATGAAGGCTGACTACTAAAGAACGGCCGTCATTACTACGTTGTGTTACAGACATTGCTGAGTGCACGATGAAGCGCTCCCCTCAGATGCCTGTGAATGGACTGGGCATTGTGTTCTCTGCTCTCATTCACCAAGTAGACATTGTATTAAGAGGCTGAATCCAGATAGAAGCCAGGCAGCCGCTGACGTTGGGGGGGGGGGGACAGTCAGCTGCAGCTCTTCTGTATACTTCGGATTACCCGCCCAGCTTGATGGTTTTTCGCTGTATATTTTCTCATCTTTGGCTTATTTAAACAAAGAAAACATCTTGCAGATTTATGGAGTAATGGGCGGTGAGAGAGACTGAAGCCTCCTGTCCATTCATAAATGACTGCAAACCAGCAAAACCAGCCAGAAACCAAGGTCCTAAGTGTGCAGAAGCCTCCGCATGCTGACCCCTCATATACAGAGAGATCAGACTGGACAACGACTTCATGTGCCGAACGTTTCTGTGTATGATGAGGACAGGAGCTGGTCGGCCATCAGTTATTAAAGGTGTATGGCCATCTTAAGAAAGCCTGGGCTGTGTACCTGTAAGATCTGACAGTCTGCCCGCTAAAAAAAAAAAAAAAAATTAAAAAAAAAAATCAATCATTTCTTTGCTGTGACCCTGCTCTTGCCGTCTCTTTCCTTTCAGCACATATAGCACCTTTTCCATGCCACCTAGTGCTGTACTGAGAGGAATGTGTGCTGTTCTGTGATTGGCCAGAGGAGTCAGGGAAAGGAAGCCCAGTGCGTGTACTGCTGGCAACCACCTCAGCTCTAGTCCAGCCCTGAAATTGAAAGAATGAGAAATAGCTGTGCACCATGGAGGGTGGAGGGAAAAATTACCCCGTCATTACTCTGAAGGGTTACTCTAACAATTGGCAAGTACACCTTAAATACCCCAGAATAAGTGACATGTCATGGATTCCCCAAGGCATCGGAAATTCAGGACATAAAGTATGGGGCTAATCTGTCAAGCCACAAGAGAATACACGATGAAAACGTACACAGTAATGATGCGTGTCTACCTTTATAAGGCTGGGTTCACACACTGTATACTTCAGGCAGTATTTGGTCCTCAAGTCAGGTCCTCATAGCAACCAAAACCAGGAGTGGATTGAAAACACAGAAAGGCTCTGTTCACACAATGTTGAAATTGAGTGGATGGCCGTCATATAACGGTAAATAACTGCCATTATTTCAATATAACAGCCGTTGTTTTAAAATAACAGCAAAAATTTGCCATTAAATGACGGCCATCCACTCAATTACAACATTATGTGAACATAGCCTTTCTGTGTTTTCAATCCACTCCTGGTTTTGGTTGCTATACAGCCTCACAAATACAGCCTCAAATATACATAGTGTGAACCCAGCCTTAGGGTGCGTTCACACGTACAGAATCTGCAGCAGATTTGATGGCCCAGCCTTGCATTGAATCTGCAACTTCAAATCTGCTGCAGATCCTGTACGTGTGAACTCACCCTTAGGGTATGTTCACACTGAGGGCCCTATTCCACGGGACGATTATCGTTCAGATTATTGTTAAGTCGTTCGAATCTAAGTGATAATCGTTTGGTTGAATAGCAGTTAACGATTAACGACCAAACGAGAAATCGTTGATCGTTTAATAAGACCTGGACCTATTTTTATCGTTGCTCATTCGCAAATCGTTCACATTGAATAAGATGTCGTTCGGCTGTTCACAGTAGTGACTTACGCAATAGCGATGACAAGATAACCGCAAGAACGGTCATAAGTAACAATTATCGTTCCATGTAAATGGGTGAACGATTACAGGTCTTTCGTAATAGCAGTCGTTTGGATAATTTATTGTTAACGATTATGCGAACGATAATCGTCCCCTGGAATAGGGCCCTAAGGAATAGGCAGAGAATTGAAGAGGGAAGTTTTCTGCTTAAAATTTCCTCTTCTTCAGCTCTGTCGGAATAGGTAGGGAATTCAAACAGAAAGCAGAAACTCAAACCCCCAATGACTTGTATGGGATTTCTCTAACATTCTGTGCATATATTCCGCTGTGTGAATAACAGAACGGACATCTCATTGAACACAATGGGACATTGCTCTGTACATATTTCACAGGTGGAATTTCAAGCTGAATATGTGTAAAATTAGGCCTGGATTCAGCTTGATATCCCTCAGTATGAACACACCCTTAGGGTGGGTTCATACTGAGGAATTCTCACGGATAATGTCACTTCTCTCGGCGGATAGCGGAATACGCCGGCCCATAGAATGGTGTCTATGGAGCCGGTGGAAAGGCGCACGGACATTATCCGCGAGAATTCCTCAGTATCAACCCACCCTTAGAGTTTATGCTGTGTATGTTGTTGCATATTATTCATCTATTGTGAGACTATGCCTTGTGCACATACACTTATACTGTAGTCACATACTGAGCAGCAGAAGTCTGCTGACTGCACTGGGAAATACCATATATTCCAGATTCTCTACATTTCACTTTCAGACGTGACCCATCATCGTGTCACACAAACCCCCACAATGCACTGCTTTATGGAACGTGGAAGCCAGCTGAATTCTGATTCATATTCATGTAATTTAAAATCAACATTCTGCACAGTATCATGCTAGAAATCTTATTCCGAAATGGTGACTTCTAGGTGTAGATCACCGATGACTAAAGGGGAAAGAATACAGCCTAAGGCAGGGGATATAAGTAAAGGGTGATAGGGAGAGATAGAGGAGGTCTGGATGATGTATCCTGCATGGTAACTAGTAATGACAGTGCTCATAATGCTCTACTGTCACCATTCACCATGAGGAGGTCAGAGTCTCAGACGGATCTTACAGAGATCTGCACACAGAACACGCTCCGGCTATCCAGCCACTGAACTCACACCATCATCGGGAGACGCCACAGACCCTCCATATCCCAGGAATGGAAGGAGGGTTATAATGAAGTGAAATGACTAAAGGCCCAGTTACACGGGGCGGTCAGAGGGGGCAAGGAGAGGGGGCTCCCCAGACGCTCTTTAGCTTGTCCAGGATACCCCTTAGGAGGCAGCGGCGGTCTGCTGCCGCTGGTTCTATTGCACGGAGCGACGGCAGCAGATCGTTGCTCCTTTGTCTTTCAACATGTTGAAAGACGTTAAAAGGCAACAATCAGCCGTCATCGTGCATGTCAGCTGATCGTTGCCTTTTATTACACTAAGCGATTATCGGTTGAAATGGGCGATAATTGGCCAAATACGGCTGATTATTGCTTTGTGTAATAGGGCCTTAAAAGCTGTACCCCCGATAATCACAGGGCGATGCAGACATCTGAAAATACACAATAACTTTACAGGAGTCATGATTTTATTTTAATTTTTAATTAAGTGGCTGTACAACTTATGTCTGAGGCGATACCCAAGTGTGAGCACATGATGGGAGGAGTAGTACAGTGCATATGTGGCGGCGGGGTTCGGGGTGGTGGTGATGGGAATGGCCCTGGTACTACTCCCCCATCATCTGCTCATACTATGTATATGTGTCCCACAGCACCAAGCAGGGAGGGAGGGGCGAGGTAGTTAGATGCACAGGCACCTCTCTGCCTCTCTGCCCTCCAAATGTATTGATTGAATACATTTCTGGAATACTTTGAGGAGCAAGGACACTTGCTCCCCTAAGTATTCCATAAATGTATTCAATCAATAAAGCATAGTGTACATTACACTACACTACATTACATACACCTCCATTGACAATACGGTGCCATAGACTTCTACATATTGTGTGCCCCCTGCTGGATACTCCATAGGAATTACAACTGATTCGTGACATCATAGTTTTTTACAGAATCTGAACCCTGCCTGAGCTACTAAATTAAGGAAAATAGCACTATATGTACATTTCCCATAATGAGAGAGTCAGCCATGTTGGAAATTTTCATCCATTGGTGTCTAGTGCTTCAGTATTTAAGCATAAATCTTAAAATGTAAAGACATTTAAGCAAATTATTAGATAACTACAGAGCTTATAACATATGACATAAACCTTCATAACCTTTTATATAATTGAATTTACTTTCTATAGTGTTACCCAACCTGTGGCTCTGGATCTGTTGCAAAACTATCAGAGGAAGACTCTTGGCATACCCTTCATCATGCTAATAGACATTATAGTCCTGCAACAGCTAGACCAGGGGCAGGGAACCTTGGCTCTCCAGCTCCAGAAAGACTACAACTCCCATCATGCCTGGACAGCCAAAGCTTTAGCTTTGGCTGTCCAGGCATGATGGGAATTGTATTTTTGCATCAGCTGGAGCTAGACAGTCACAGGTTGGGTAACATTGCTGTAATATGAAGTTGGAGGATCCTGGACATGCTTCGAGAGTGGATCTCTTTGGTGAAGCTGCTGACAGGCCTCTTGGTGGTCACATCCTGCCTGTCAGCTCCTCTCTCCATCTTTCAGACCCTGTGATGTATTGTTGTCCTTCCTTATCTCTCCATTGTTGTGTATTGCAGCCCTGGGATGTGCTCTGTGTCAGTCATTGTGTCTGTGTGTCTGGGGTGCTGTCAGGAAGCCAGCCCCATTGTACTCCGCACGTTAATGGGCCCTATGAATCCATTGCCTGGCGGTATGCAGCTCTCCTCCATCTTCCCCACCTTTTCCTGCCTCTCTGAGCGTCATCACTGCCCAGAGCCTCCAGTGCAAAGGAAAATAAACTCCTATTAAGTCTCTTTTGTGCTGCGCTGCTCAGACAGCCGGACCCCCTGAATGCTCGGAAGCCCCGTCTGTCTAAAAATAGAACCGTTCAACTTTTGTCTTAGATCTTTGTAGCGGTTTCAGGGCAACATCTGCTGAGTGACTTCCTCCATCGAGTGTTTTTTTGGCCACCGTATCAAAAGGCATCGGGAACAATAGTCCAAAACCCACACAGAATCTGCACCTTCCTGCTTAAACATTCACCCTTTAAAGGAGAAGTCCAGCAAACATTTTTATTAAAGTATTGTATTGCCCCCCAAAAGTTATACAAATCCCCAATATACACTTATTACGAAAATGCTTATAAAGTGCTTTTTTTCCCTGCACTTACTACTGCATCAGGGCTTCACTTCCTGGATAAACATGGTGATGTCACTTCCTGGATACCATGGTGATGTCACTTCCTGGATAACATGGTGATGTCACTTCCTGGATAACATGGTGATGTCACTTTCTGGATAACATGGTGATGTCAAGACCCGACTCCCAGAGCTGTGCGGGCTGTGGCTGCTGGAGAGGATGATGGCAGAAGGATGCTCAGTGTCCCTCCAGTGTCCTGTGTCCCCCTGCTATCGCCCTCTGTAGAAGCCACAGCCCGCACAGCTCTGGGAGTCTGGTCGTGACATCACCATGTCATCCAGGAAGTGACATCACCATGTTATCCAGGAAGTGAAGCCCTGATGCAGTAGTAAGTGCAGGGAAAAAAAGCACTTTATAAGCATTTCCCATAATAAGTGTATATTGGTGATTTGTATAACTTTTGGGGAGCAATACAATACTTTAATAAAAAATTTCACCGGACTTCTCCTTTAAATGACGACGTCATTGATAAAAATCCTTTAGAATCCAGCAACCACCTCCCCCCATAGACAACAGAATGATGTAGATGTAATCGAATGAGGCCTAGTACAGTGCGAGGCTCATCTGGTGCTGCTCCTCTGATGTGTAACCAGATACGGCCACTTACAGCACCTTCTCCATATTACTATGTGATCCTGGGGGGGTGGGGGAGGCTAATGCTTTGTGAGCTGTAATAACCTCTATCCATGGCCCCTGAGAGCAGCAGAAAGACCCTGTGGGCATAGACAGTGCTCAGTAATAAATGATATTTTATGTGAAACTTTTTTCACATTTCTACTTTATTAATAATAATAAAAAAAAGTATGGAAGTCCCCAGCTTGGATTTAACCCTTAGAGGACCGGGCCAATTTACATTTTTGGGTTTTCCTTTTTCCTCCTTGTGCTTTAAAGGTCATAGCACTTGCATTTTTTTCACCTAGAAACCCACATGAGCCCTTATTTTTTGCGTCACTAATTGTACTTTGCAATGACAGGCGGAATTTTTTTATAAAGTACACTGCGAAACCATAAAAAAATTCAATGTGTGGTGAAATTTCTTTTATTTGGAGGGTATTTTTTTTACGCTATTCGCCCTGGGGTAAAACTGACTTGTTACATATGTTCCTCAAGTCATTACGATTACACTGATATGTAAGATGTGTAACTTTTATTGTATCTGATGGCTTTTAAAAAATTAAAACCATTGTTAACAAATATATGTTCCTTAAAATCACTCTATTCCCAGACTTATAACGCTTTTATCCTTTGGTCTATGGGGCTGTGTCTGGTGTCATTTTTTGCGCCATGATGTGATCTCTCTATCGGTACCTTGATTGCGCATATGTGACTTTTTGATCGCTTTTTATTACAATTTTTCTGGATTTGATGCGACCAAAAATGCACAATTTTACACTTTGGGATTTTTATTTTACTTGTTTATTTATTTTTATTTATAACATGGGGAAAGGGGGGTGATTCACACTTTTATTAGGGGAAGGGGCTTTTTATTATTAATGACACTTTTTATTTTACTTTTATACTTATACTAGTAGCCCCCATGGGGTTAGGGTTATTCCCCCCTGGGGTTAGGTTTATTCCCCCCCTGGGGGACTTCTAGTATAAGTACACTGATCTCTAATTACGATCTATGCTGCATAGATATACAGCATAGATCGATGAGATAGGCACTCGATTGCTTCCGGCTGCTGCAGCCGGAAGCAACCAAATGCCGAGCCGGGATCAGCGCCATTACGGCGCAGACCCCGGCCGGGTGAAGACAAAGGGAATCGCTCCTCTGGGACAACGTCCCGGGGGGGGCGATCTCCGCCACTAGACACCAGGGAACGGCTGCATCAGGTAATCGGATGCAGCTGTCATCTTTGACGGCTGCATCCGATTACCTTATTAGCAAGGCACAGCGATCGGAGCGTGCTTGCTAATAGCCGCGGTCCCGGGCTACATGCAGCACCCGGGACCACGGCGGTTCAGAGTACATCCAGGGTCGCTTAAGGGTTAAAGGGGTAGTTCAGTTCAGCAAAAAAATTGTAATTTACTTCTATTAAAAAATCTCTAGTCTTCCAGTAATTATCAGCTGCTGTAGTGCTCTCTGTTGCCACCTCTGTCCATGTCAGGAACTGTCCAGAGCAGGAGAGGTTTTCTATGGGGATTTGCTACTGCTCTGGGCAGTTCCTGACATAGACAGAGGTAGCAGCAGAGAGCACTGTGTCAGGCTAGAAAGAATACCCCACTTCTTGCAGGACATACAGCAGCTGATAAGTACTGGAAGACTAGAGATTTTTTTTTAGAAGTAAATTACAAGCACCAATTGATTTAAAAGAATTTTTTTTTAAAACTACTCCTTTAATATTGCCCTTGAAGCTGCTATCCGGTCTCCCTATGATGTGTAAGTGCTGCAGGAAGCACAGGGCGTGCAGTATTCTGCTTTTCCTCTTCGGGGAGTTGTCACCAGCAGCAGATTTTTTAGCTGCTTTGGATCAAGTCTTGTAGCAGAATTCCACAATGTGTCATATACAACGTTTCAGATAAATAGGGGTCATTGCTTCTCCCGCAGGTTCATAGCCCCCATTTTCCCCTCCCCATAATGCAGGGCCACATTCCACACTTTATGACAGCAGAACATGTGGATGGGAACACATGTAACGATGACATATAAACTGACAGAATGAGAACCAGGGAGGGGGTGAATGTGCTCCGCAGGGACCCAGAGGAAGAGAAACATCTGGCTCAGATCTACAGATGAAGCTCCTCAGCTGACACTCCAGTCTGGCTCAGGTTTGGGATGCTCCTGTATTATTTGCATGTGATGTTCTGCAGTAATAAGAGATACCCCCTCCCCCTCCATGGGCTCTAAATCTTTGGGATGACTTTTGTCCAGATGATGAATGATTCCCTGCAACTTACTCTGTATCTAGGGGATATTAACCCCTTTGTGCACACAATACTCCTGCTCCTGATGATTCGCTCTTCTCTTCTGTGTCCATGGAAGGGTTAAACAGTTTGACCCCAGAGAAGATCCCATTTCCCCCCTAACCTGCAGTTCATGACTGAAGCAAACACTGAAATGAAAGACAGAAAGATTTCCCTTTCATTTCATGTCAGTGAGAGTTGTGATATGACCTGTGGAGCGGAGGACTCCCTGCAGCCATGACAGGCTCTGATGATGAGCGGGGCCATTCCTCCTGCACTTATATAGTGAACACAACCTGCTGCACCTATATCTACCCTGGGGTAAGCACATATACTACACAATGACTACTTCTAATATCTAACATATTCTGACCACTCAAACCACAATGGTGCATGTAGTTACTATGTTACATTCAGTTTTCCAAAATATGGGGACACTTGTAAACCTGCCTTGTGGCCTAAGATCCCATCCTGACAGGGGGGTCTAATCCCCTGAGCTGACATAGATCCCTATGCGGTCCGGATTATCACCGTAATAGCGGTCCGGCCGGCCTCCTGAAGATGACGTGATTGTCCCAAGATGGCGGCGGGGGTAGACAGTGATTCCGTAAGTATACAGCATCACACTTCCGGGTCTAGTGTGGGAGGAGGGGGGGGGCATTCACTTAAATAACACACATTACAATGTTGTATAACTTTGTAATGTGTGTTATTTAGTGAAATAATGCTTTACAGCGCACTACCCCTTTAATATACTTGTAAGCTGGACCTAATGTGTCTTCTGTCATGTCATACCCACATATTGCTCTGTAATGCTTGTCCTGCAATATGTATTATGTACCCCCACATAAGCAGCTTGGCAGCACACATACACATACTTCATTACTACCCATACACACAGTTCTGCTGCATCAACATACACAGCTCTGCTAAAAATGCACACAGACCCACTTTAAAAAAAAAGAAAGAAAGAAAGAAAAAACAGGTCATTTCACTTTAACCAGCGGAATAGTGAGTGCAGCTCTGGAGCATAATGCTGGATTTATAGGGGTTATCCAGAGCTACAAAAACATGGCCACTTTTTCCCCTCTTTTGTCTCTAGATTGGGTGGGGTTTGGAACTTAGTTCCATTGAAGTAAATGGAGCTTAAAGGGGTTATCCAGCGCTACAAAAACATGGCCACTTTCCCCCTACTGTTGTCTCCAGTTTGGGTGGGGCTTTAAAACTCAGTTCCATTGAAGTAAATGGAGCTTAATTGCAAACCGCACCTGAACTGGAGACAATAGTAGGGGGAAAAGTGGCCATGTTTTTGTAGTGCTGGATAACCCCTTTAATTGCAAACCACATCTGAACTGGAGACAAGAGAGGGGGAAAAGTGGCCATGTTTTTGTAGCACTGGATAACCCCTTTAACTCTGGATCAGTACAGGACACATAGTTTAATGTATGTACACAGTGGCCCCAGCAGCAGAATAGTGAGTGCAGCTCTGGAGTATAATACAGGATGTAACTCAGGATCAGTACAGGATCAGTAATGTAATGTATGTACACAGTGACCCCACCAGCAGAATAGTGAGTGCAGCTCTGGAGTATAATATAAGATGTAATTCTGAATCAGTACAGGATCAGCAATTTAATGTATGTACACAGTGACTCCTATATTTGGGAGATTAATCCAGATTTATATAGGATTTAAAAATAAAATGGTCTAGAATAAACACTATTCACTTGTTCTGTACACAAGGTAATCACACTCCCTCAGTGATTATCCCGTGGGTGCACAGTCTCAGCAAGGGAACCGTTTAGGAGATTGAGGATCATTACTTTGTGTCCTCAGTAACTCATACATTAGTTCTGAATGTTAATTGTAAGAAACACAAACAAAAAATTATTAAGAAAACCCGTCTCGGTGTCATAAGCCGCGCAGATTACTGAGGATTTACAGCACAAACCACTTAATGAAATTGCCTTTGATGAGAGACGGAGAATAAACCTTTGGTGGAGGTGAATCCAGGCCACCCAGAGCACAGGAAAACAAATAGGAGGAGCGAGGCCGGCCGCTCAGTGCTGCAGCTTATTTGTAGAAGAGTTGGCTGGGTTCAGCGTAGACACTCTAGATCCTCTTATACTCAGCACTGGTTACATTACCAAGTATACGGTACATCAAGTATTTATAATAAATAGTTGTGACAGATCTATCCAAACCTGGGGTATCAAACTCAGGCCCTCCAGCTGTTGCAAAACTACAATTCCCATCATGCCTGGACAGCCAAAGCTTTAGCTTTGGGAATTGTAGTTTTGTAACAGCTGGAGAGCCTGAGTTTGACACCTGTGATCCAGACCATCCATCCATATATACACTGTGTTTATATAGGTATACATTTCCTATCTCTCCTTCTAGTCGGCCCATTCAGCCATTTTTACCTTATTCTTTTGGTGCCCACGACCAGGCCAGAGGACCCTCAATGTCAAGATAGGTGCGAGTCCCAAAGATATCCTTTGAATAGCCTATAAGGCGAGATTAACACATAATGATCTGCAGCGGATTTCGCTCTTGCAAATTTGCAGCGAAGTCCCCTGCGGATCCCTTGCCAGTCATTTCGAATAAGAATACATACTTGCAGTGGGATTAACATCCTGCTGCAAGTATACAAGTGACAGCCCCATTAACCCCCCGCCGGCCGGAGCATATTGTACCTGCTCCTTGCTTCGGGGGCTCCCAGCCGGGAACCCCCAAAGCAAGCCGGACCGTGGAGCAGGTACAGTGTGCTCCGGCCGGCGGGGGGTTAATGGGGCTGTCACTTGCATACTCGCAGCGGGATGCAAGTAGGTATTCTCATTCAAAATGACTGGCAAGGGATCTGCAGCGCATTTTGCTGTGAATTCGTTACGTGTGAATCTGGCCTAAGGCTATGTTGACACGCTGTAATACAGCAGTCGTAGTTTACTACAGTCACTGTATTCAGCCACAAACTACGGTTGCTGTATTACACGTTCCTGCTGCTGATATAGTGGCCGTCGGAACATTATCTTTTTCCAATTTGTTTTGTGGGCACCTTTGGGTGTGTCTGCTATCCAATTAAACATTGAACACATTGGCCCCTAAACCAGCGCAAAAGAAAATAGGGAGCAGTGCCTCCCCCAAAATGGATAAATTCTTGAACTCTCCAGTTGGAGGAGGGAAATCCCGCAATCATCCACTTGCCTCCCCATTGGTTGAAAAGACTACCAGGACAGGTTCCAGGTTTGATGCCCTGCAAGAGGAGGGGGAGGAGCCTCAGGGGTCGTTGGAGCAGGGTATTGAGACACCTAAAATTACGCTGGATAAGATCTTTGATTAAATAAGAACCTGTAATAAAGCGGTGTCGGATCTGTCCTTAACAGTTGGGGCCCTCTCATCTGACATTGGCCTTATTAGAGGGGACATGATTAAAATAAAAGAGAAGGTTGTGGACTGTGAGAAAGCTATCTCCCCCTTGGAGAAAGGGGTCACGGATTTACAGAAAGAGGTCCAAGACATTTCGCAGCAGTTGATGATTACTCAAGACAGGATTAATGAAATGGAGGACCGCTCTAGACGGTCAAATATCAGAATAATTGGCCTACCTGAGGGGGTTGAGGGGAATGATCCTATTAAGTTCTGCACAACTTGGCTGGAGGAGACATTTGGCAGAGACGCTTTTTCACAGTTTTTTGCGTTGGAGAGAGCGCATAGAGTGCCCTTCAGGCCTTTGCCACCTGGTAGCCCTCCTAGGACAATGATTATTAAAACTATTTGTTCTGGTGATAGAGATTTATTACTTAAGTTGGCCAGACAAGAACAAATAACCTATAATGGTGGGAAAATCTCTCTCTTCCCAGATTTCTCTAGGGCCACACAGAAAAAGAGACTTTCATTCCGGGATATAAAAAAAAGACTTCACCAGGCGAATATTTCTTTTTCCTTGATTTTTCCGGCTAAGCTTAGAATTATCCATAAAGATGTTACTCATTTTTTTTCTAATCCTGGTGATGCCCTTAAATGGTTAGACAGTGAGGGTTATTGATTCTGTACTGTAATTGTTACTTTTGCATATCTTTGTGAGGTGGGTAGGGTGAGGGGGGGGGAGTGGGGAGTTGGTATACGGAATGGGAAGAGTCCCTCTGGCTTTAAGGAGCATGGAGAGACAGTTAGTGGGTCGGGGGTTTGGGTGGGGGTGCGGGGCGGGTGGGTGGCAGAGGAGGGAAGGTTTTTTTTTTGTTTTTTTTTTTCTCTTTCTCCCTAGAAGGTGACTAGCTGCAAAATCTATTGTTGGAATGTGAGAGGGATGGGGGAGGGGTCTAAGAGATGCGCTATATTTGATAGGATTAATTTGCATTTACCTGCCATAGTTTGTTTACTTGAAACTCATTGTACTCAGGAGAACTTGTATAAACTCCGGCGAAGATGGGCAGCTATGGAGTTCCACTCCACTTTTACCAGCTTTTCGTCTGGAGTATCTATTTATATACATAAGAGTATTGTGTTTAGTGTTATAAGTAAAAAGATAGATAGCAAAGGAAGATACATTTTTTTGCATTGTAAGCTGTTTAATGTGGAAATGATTTTTGCGTATCTCTATATTCCTCCTCCCTTTACCCTACATGTTCTGATTCAGTTAATTGAGTTTGTTGACGGAAGGGACTCCCTGCCATTGGTCATATGTGGGGACTTTAATTGTGTGATGGACCCTCTCCTTGATAGAAGAGGGAAGCCCCAGAAGTCTGGACAACGTACCCTTTTAGCTAAAATGGTGGAAGAAGTGGGGTGGTTGGATATATGGAGGAAACTATATGGGGAAAAAGAGGTGTTCTCTTGTTTTAGTAGCTCCCACAAATCCATCTCCCGTATAGACCTTGCCTTCTGCAATCAGTTGTCAGTTAATTGGGTCTATAGATTGGGGTATGAGGCCAGGTCTATATCAGATCACTCACCCATGGTTTTGGTCCTGAATGGCCCCTGGATGCAATCGGGCCCCAGGAGGCCATTTAGGTTTAATCCCCATTGGCTCAATATAATTGATAATAAGGAACAGATAAAAGAGGAGCTAAAAAGTTTCTGGGAGATTAATCAGGGCTCCGCTAAGTCTCAAATAGTTTGGGACTCCATGAAGGCGTTCCTGAGGGGACTTTTGTTCCGGGAGGTTAAAAATAGTAAAAAGATCTTTAGGAAAAAAGAAGATAAGTTACAGGGAAAGGTGTTGGAAGCCGAAGAGAAGTTTAGCAGAGACCCCTCAAGGCAACTTGGGGTAGATCTTGAAAAAGCCCAAGGAGAGTATTCTAGTTTCTTGAGAGAGAAAGCTCAGCAAAGAATTTTCTTTAGAGGTCAAACTCAATTTTTGGAATCTGGTAGACCGGGTAGATGGTTAGCACGCAATATTTCCCCGCAGGAGAATAAAACTTATATACCATGCTTGTATGATAAGCAGGGGGAATTAACAGGGGATAGGGACAGAGTTAAATCTATTATTTATGATTTTTATAGTAATCTTTATGCTTCTAATAGTAAGATAACAGCTGAAGAGGTGGATAGCTTCTTACAACAAATTTATTTTCCGAAATTGGATCCCTCGCTGAGATCGGAGCTGAACAAGCCGATCTCTGTGGGCGATCTAAAACAGGCATTAAGTTCTTGCTCTGGACAATCTGCTCCCGGAACGGATGGTCTCCCTTTTAGGATATATCAGGAGTTCTCAGACATTCTCCTCCCTGCGCTGTCCCATACGTTTAATGAATCCTGTTTGGATGGACTGCTCCCCAGTTCCATGAGGGAGGCTGGAATTGTTTTAATTGAAAAAAAGAATAAAGAGCCTAATAGAATAGAGTCCTTCAGACCAATATCGCTGCTTAATACTGACTATAAGATCTTGGCGAAGGTCCTGGCGTTGCGACTAGCTAAGGTCGCTCCAATCCTTATTGAGAAACAACAGACGGGCTTTATACCCGGTAGACTTATTTTTGACAACCTGGCCAGGGTCTTTGCCAACCTCCAGTTGGGGGAGGGGGGCCCCCGCTCCATCATGTCTCTGGATGCCATGAAGGCCTTTGACATGGTGGAGTGGGGGTTCCTCTGGAAGGTTTTGAGAGCATTTGAGTTGGGAGAGGACTTTGTTTCATGGACAATGTTACTTTATGCTCAGCCAAGGGCAAGGGTTTTGTATAATGATGTTACTACAGAGTGGTTTAACCTTTCTAGGGGAACCCGGCAGGGGTGTCCTCTCTCACCTTTATTATATGCTTTCTATATTGAGCCATTGGCAATCAAAGTGAGACAGTCTGAAGAGATAGAAGGATTTGGTCTGGAGGGCTCTAAGGAAAAACTGCTTTTGTATGCAGATGACATCTTGCTGTTCCTGAGGGGTGGGGAGCAGTCCGTCCATAAAGTTATAAATTTAGTCTCGGGCTTTGGAGCAGTGGCAGGGCTCCAAATTAATTGGGGAAAGTCGGTGCTACTCCCTATGAATATTGATGCATCCAGTTTTGAGGGGAACGTTACAGTGGTAAAGGATGGAGAGCCTTTGGAGTATTTGGGCATTAAAATATCTGGGAGAGTGGAAAGCTATATGGAGTTGAACCTGCATCCTTTTTATGCGAAATTGAGAAGGAAAATAGAGTTTTGGAATAGGCTTCCTATATCTATGGCAGACAGAATGGCCATAATTAAAATGACCATTCTTCCCCAAGTGCTTTATTATTTATATGCTTGCCCTATTTGGATTCCGCAAGCTTGGTTTAAGAAATTGAATCGGCTTATGAACTTTTTTATTTGGGCAGGGAAGAGAGTCAGAGTGGGATACGAGGCCTGGACGCTCCCGGTAAATGGAGGAGGTATTGCCCTTCCAGATTTTCAGTTATATTTTTTTGCAATTGTTATACAAAACTTAGTTAAAGGAGAAGGTGCACCGGTGGTTAAACATATTATGGATTTGGTTGGGCATAAATATGGAGAGGTGTTCAGAGCAGTAGAAGCTGGATTTGGGGGATATAATTTAATTTCACAAGCTAATATGTTTAAAAAGGTATGGGAAGCACTTAAGAAAGTATGTAAAATTAATGGTAGTTTTTCTTTTTCCCCAATATGGGGCAATGTAAATTTTTTAGAATTTAGCAAAATAAACGACACAGGTTTCTGGGAAGATAGAGGTATCACTAATATATCAGATATATTAGATGAGGGTAGATTGCTCTCATTTATGGAAATTCAGCACTTATGTGGCCTATCTGGTGGTCATGTGTTTAGATATGCACAGTTAAGAAATGCTTCTAGATGCACTGAGAATAAAAATTTGTTTAAAATTAATTCACATTATGTTATAGATTATGTAAGAAGTTTAACTGGGGAGGCAAAAAAAAATCTAGCTCGTATCTATAAGGTGTTAGTTCAAGAAAAAGGTAAGGTTCTTTTGGAGAGGATAAGACAAAAATGGGAACTACGGATTGGAATTATATCTGAAGATGAATGGCGTGTTATTGTTGGTAACATCGCTAGTTCTATTTCTAATGTCCCATTTAGATTAATACAACTAAAAATTCTACTTAGACTATATCACTCTCCACGAGATCTTTTCTCTAGAGGTTGCAGAGGATCTTCTGAATGCCCTAAGTGTTTACAAGAGAATGCTGGGTTTCTTCACATATTATGGGAGTGTTCAGAGATCCAGATATTCTGGGTTCAGGTGAGGAGGTATTTGGAGGGGTTAGTGGGATCAAGAGTAGGGGATAAGGTCTCGGACATGTTACTATCAGGGTATGCGGAAGACGGTGGAGCAAGATCCCTTTTAAATAAAGCATTTGTACTAGCTAAAGTGATTATAGCACCATATTGGTTTAGTGATAAGGTCCCCCATTTGGAAGAATGGAGAGGTCTTATGAATAAAATTAGGACATATGAAATGAATCTAGCTAAGATGGCCTCGGGAAAAGCTCTTAGGAGATCCCAGAAAGTGTGGAGCTATTGGAAAACTTAGAGTTTTCTTTTTTTTTTTTCTTTCTTTTTACTATTTTATCTCTTTCTTTTCTTTCTCTCTATCTGCCGGGGGTGGTTGGGATGGGGGGGGGGGGGGGGGGTTATAAGAAATTGACTGTGTTTATATTACATCTTGTATAGTAGCAAGAATGTTGTCTAAATTCTGAAAATGAATAAAAATTTAATTTAAAAAAAAAAAAAAAAACCCATTGAACACAATGTAAAGTACGGCCGGCAGCCATACTTTACATTGTTTGCACAGCTACTTTCTATGGCTGCTGTTCAACAACGGCTGTAGTGTATACTGTGTGTTCCCACTACGGCCATTATTGCATTGAGATCAATGAAAACCTATTGAATTCATTACCAACTGACGTTCTTTTTCTCGCTGAAAAGAACGGCCGTTGTGAATTAAATTATTACGTTGTGTGAACATAGCCTAAATGTCCAGATGGCAACACCCCTTTAAAACCAGGTCTATGTCATCCTTACGATCAATAGTGATGACGCAGAACGCTTCTTGATCTTCTACTGAAAACCACTACAGTCAATACTTGAATTCATGACTCAGCAGCAATGGATGACAGGGTGACGGGAGACCAATTTAACATGTAATATAATGTATGCTGCCTATACATATTTAATAGGTACTTTCTAAAGCTTCGCATATCTACATCTAGTTTTGGTGCCATAATTGTCTGTAATAATGATAATCTCTTTGATCATCATCTATGTATATGTAACATTCGCTCTTGTATTTACATTTGTAAGATATATATATGTTAATTCTTTGTGTTGATCTCATGGATTGTGGTGACCCCATTCTCTCCCCCGCAGGTCCACTTGCTCCTCATCCCCCATACTTCCTCTGTCTCCTATCTTTTTAACATCTTTTTGCCTGATGTTATTTTTAGACTCTTGGATGCTCCGATGCCAAAGAATCTGTGTGTAGAGATTTCTTGCAGGAAGCAGTCGGCTGCTCCAAAAGATCTAGAAATACATAGTGCATTATCAGTGGTGAAGAACCAGGGGACCTTATCTAAGAGGGTGTGCATGAGCCAGGCTCCATGGTCATGCATTCAGGAAGGCAATCCATTTTTGCACGGCTTAGATAAGCTTATTTGTGCTTCTATGACTCACAGCACATGAGACCCCTAATGTTACAAAGACTAAATGGAAAAAAGGGCTGGAAATAGCTACTGTGAAATTCACACATTTTACTGCTTTTTGCACCAAAGGTTGCACCAGAAGACTGCAGAGAAACAAAAGCTATCATTGGACATGTTATAGTGATTATATATCCGGCTGCTCATTGACCACAAAGCCAAGAAATCGTCACGCTTATTCATCAGCTTTGCTATACGAGTGACTGATAGTAATGCATTCATGTTATCTCCCTTGCTCTATGTCTTACTCACATGACAGGGAATGGTAACATGCTGGAAAATCTCCATACCAGTCAGAGTTCCTCCATTTCCATTTAGGACCTGGAGATCTGGAGCCATTCCATTGCATGGATGGTCCGGTCTGGTCTGGTGCCCTACAGGCTGTAATGAGATATAGTACTAGACCTAAGGACTGCACTAAAGTGCATGTAACATTTTTTAACCTGGCACTTCCATACTGCATGGCAACTACTGTATGTCAAATTGCTGCACAACTATAAACCCAATCCAAGCCTCCTAATGTCCAAGCAAGGTTCCTATTTATTTCATCATTGCTTTCAAGGAGCCACAACTTGACATCATGACAACTTACCCATATCAGGGCTTGTTTTTTTGGGGGGGAAATTTTGTACTTTTTTTCAGCGGCTCCTGTTTGGGGTACAGACAGATTAAAGAGGTTGTTGGCTACCTCCAGCGACTCCCTGGAGAATGAATGGAGAGGTGGGTCACACACTGACCTACCGCTCCATTCAAAACAAAGGATTTTGGTGCTATTCTAGAGATCCCAGCCCCCCCCCCCCCCCCCCCCCCAATCACTTACAGGAAAAAATACCAAAAATAAAAAATATTTTGGCGACCACTTTAACAAAATTAGATCAGCTAACAAAAGAGATCAGCTAACTTACAGTAAGGGCCGTATTACCAAGAGCGATAATCTGCAAATCAAGCAGATTCTGCAGATTACCGCTTTGTGTAAAGACAACGGTCAGCTGATCACGTCTTTAGGTTCTGACCTTAAATCAACAGCTGCCGATTGATAGCGATGCACCAAGTCATTGGGCCGTGTAACACGGCCCTTAGTGTCATTTAAATTGGCATTTGAATCCCGAAGCCTAAAGAAGATGGATGCAGCCATAGGGCTGTCTGGAAAACTTGGATACAGACTCCTGTATTACAGCTGAAGCCCTGCTGTCATAAAACATCTGAGCTGCCATAATATTCAGCGCAGGAGACCAGGCCTGAGCTATCCCAGTCCTGCCGACATAACACACATTGGAGTTATTAAAGGGTTACTGGAGTTTTACAGCACAAGGCAAAGATGTTAAGCTGCATTACTTCATGTTGTGGTCACCATCTGGGGGAACAGAAAAGAACTTATTGGATGGACCACCACGGCATGTGGTCATCTGACAGATCAATGATGCAAGTCTGAAGAGAAAATGGAGTTCCCCTTTTTATTACTACATCCCTGATAGGAATGGTAATGGTAATGGTAATGCAGGTCTCACTAACACAGCTGCTGCAAGACACAATACTCTGCTTCCCCATCCCCTCCATTTAATAGGAGGCAATGATAAGTAAGATCTTACCCAACCGGCGCTTGTGTAAGGTGTGTAATGCTGGCTATTTGCACTTTATCTTAATCCCATCAAACTAGTCTCTTCTAGGCATCTTCTTACCTCATACCGTTACTTCCAATGTCTTCATGGTGTTTCCCAACCTTTGTTCCTAGGAGTAAAAAAAAAAGCCAAAAACATTGAAATGACAATATTCATCAGCAGATTCAGTGGCAGTGATCTAATGGGAGAAGCAGAGGTTACAGCCTATACCCCATAATGTTTTTTGTAGTGTATATAGCGGAGTAGGGAATCTTGGCTCTCCAGCTGTTGCAAAACTACAACTCCCATCATGCCTGGACAGCCAAAGCTAAAGCTTTGGCTGTCCAGGCATGATGGGAGTTGTAGTTTTGCAACAGCTGGAGAGCCAAGGTTCCCTACCCCTGCTATATAGGTTCATTCCAAATTATACTCTGTCCTGTAACAATGACCTTGTGTACACAGAATATTTACAGAAATGGGTTAAAAAGTCTTCCAAGAAAAATCAACATGCTAAAAAAAAAAAAAGGAATTTAGGGAGTTCACATCTCAAGAAGCCAAACAGTGTTTTGTGAGATAACGGCTTCCTGGGCTGCGTCCAGTTATTTAAGAAAATGCCAAAGAGGAAATTATAATTACACAAGCTAAGACGCTTTAATGCCGTCGGCCTCGGATGAAGAGATGTTCTACAGGGGGATGTTCTGCTGGAGATGGAGTACAAGGATGTATGGCGATGACACTTCTGTAGGAAAACTCCAGCCATGAAGCTTTTAGTCTCCTGTGAGATCCCCATGTATGGTGATAAAAGGAAAAAGTGCTTCACTAGTTACCTTTGGAGTCCTTTTGCTCCCCCATTGGCGCTAGGTAGTAATGTATACAAATAAGTGGCTCAGAAAACAGCATGCCCACCATCTGATACAAGATGCCCTCCACCTATTCAACAAACAGAAGACCTGACACAGTGCTCTCTGCTGCCACCTCTGTCCATGTCAGGAACTGTCCAGGAGAGGTTTTCTATGGGGACTTGCTACTGCTCTGGGCAGTTCCTGACATGGACAGAGGTGGCAGCAGAGAGCACTGTGTTAGACTGGAAAGAATACACCACTTCCTGCAGGACATACAGGAGCTGATAAGTATTGGAAGTATTGAGAATTATAAATAGAAGTTACAAATCTACATAACTTTCTGGCACCAGTTAATCTGATTTATTTCCCCTCTGGAGTAACCCTTTAAGTATGGGATGTAAACTTCTCATCGTGTATCTCCTCACTTCAGTTACAAAAAAAATGCCCAAAATCTACTCAAAAAGAGTCACAGGCCTTGTTCCCCAGAACAGTGTGGATTCTTAAAGGGGTACTCCGGCCTGGGAGTATTTTTCAGCTATGGCCGGGGATGGGGTGGTTACGGGTGGCGGAGGTCACTTACCTCCCCGGATCCAGCGCCGGGTCCCAGATCCGTCCCACGGCCACTTCCTGGTGTGAGCTGCAGCATGAGACGTAATGTCTCAAGGCAGCTCAGCATTTTTGCGGCCGTAGCAAAGTCCCGCCTAGGCCGCTAAATGGCTAAACCACCTTAAGATGTCATGTCTCATGCGGCAGCTGACACCAGGAAGTGGCCATGGGACGGGTGTACCGGGCGGCGCCATCCGGGACCCGGCGCTGGAACAGGGTAGGTAAGTGACCTCCGCCGTCCATAACTGAAAAATACCCCCGGGCCGGAGTACCCCTTTAAGGGAGCCTGTTGTTGGAATAACTTTTAAAGACTATCCCCCCAAAAACTATCAAGCCTCCATCTTTATTTCATTTTCTCATATTTCAGTTATTTTTTGCCTCTGGGAAAGCCGAGCACCAATCAGTAAGGTCTCTACCGGTCTTCAATATGTTGTCCTGTAAAAATACAAGAATACTTGACATCTAATCTGCTCAGTTACACTTTGTTTACATACTTGTCACTCCCACTTTAAGCAGTTTCCTTGTATTTAACAACTGAAGAAATAGGAAACAACTGAACAGAATTAAAGGGATTCTCTATAGGTACAAAGACTTTTTAAGTAGGGGTCAGGCTGGTTTGATTAAGGGCTTCCCAACCCCCTCAAGCATGATTCTGACCACCAGGGGCAATTTTTTTGTAACCTCCATTGAGTTTCATAGGAGTTGCACAAAAGACATTGCCCTCGAGTTATGCTGTTTGCGCAACTTCCATTGACTTTAACTGGAGTTAAGCAAACTGTTGATATGCTATAAGTATTCCAAAGAAAAGTATAGCCCTTTAAGGCTGTGTTTTTGCAATTTTGTTCAGAATGCCTTCAGAAAATGCCCGAAACAAAACTCTCCGAAACACTAAGAGCCATGCGATACTGCCAGTAATGCAGGCGACATCATGCAGCTATTGGGGAAGATATGTGGTTTTGGTTTCGGCTGAGTTCGGAACACATGGAAACATAACACCTGTGGCCGTATTACACGACTGAATGTGCATATTAAACTTGTGCTGATTGGCATATGTTTACTGGAGCCTATTAAATGAATACAGATTATTCATTTGGCCCTTCAGTTTAGTCAGCCCTTAGCCGCCCACCCCCTATTACAAGGTGAGATGTTCTGCTGACAGCGTAATGGCCCTATTCCACGGAACGTTTGTCGTTCATAAATTCGCTAAAACGACCGCTCGTTAAAGATAATCGTTCCGTGGAATAGATGTAAACGATCAAACGACTACAGCAAAATCGTCGTTCAGTCGTTATAAAATGTTTTTCAACATGTCGAAAAAAAATCGTTAGTCTTTCAACGATAATTCGCTAATCGTTTTGTTGAATTAGAAATCGTGAAATCGTTCACCCAATGTGTTGAAAAATACCTGCTGTATTTTAAAGCACACATGAAATAAAGTCTACGCATCTAAACGGTGAGTGCCCCCGCATCTTTCTTCTCCGTTAATATAGAAAAACTAGGTGTGTTGTATTCAAATTATCACCCCGGCGAACGTTTTAAACGAGCATGTAACGACCGCAAAGTAATCGTTATCGTTCATGTGTTATATGTTGTCGTTCGCAAAATATAGTCGTGAATTAATCGTTAACGAGCGGTCGTTTTAGCGAATTTATGAACGACAAACGTTCCGTGGAATAGGGCCATTAGTGATCAGACGACCAACAATGGTTTGATCACAGAGCAGCTGATCGCTGGCCCTATTTCATAGTTGATACTAGTCCTTTTTACACACCATGTATAATAAATGTGCTGTGAATGCAGTGTGCTACACAATTCACAATTCTGGGGCAGCAGCCATTGGAAATGTGAGCCAGTGTTTCAGTTTTACCTTGTGCTCCTTTTAACATACATCACTATGCACAGAAAATGTCCTGCCCAGTATGTCCTGAGAATGACCGCTGGAAAGACAAGGGCAAGTAATGGATCACCCAGGGCTGGAGAAGTGAATGTTGGGAAATAAACAGTATTTATTTTAAGATGAAGATTTCCTAATTGTAAAAACTTCAGCTTTGCACAAAGATACAAATCAGCCAAAAAATGTTGTATTCATTAATTCTGTGCTCACCCTGAGAGTTCCTGAGATTACTGCTGGGCAGAGCTCTGCAGAGTCCATCATTTATCATTCAGAATTCTTCCTTGCAGAATTGCAGAGACGTCACGTTCTTGTCTTATTTCAGTGATGGTGAATCTCAGGCTCTCCAGCTGGTGCAAAACTACAACTCCCATCATACCTGGGCAGCCAAAACCATATCTTTGAGTATCCAGGCATGATGGGAATTGTAGTTCTGCAACAGCTGGAGAGCCTGGGGTTCACAATCACTGCCCCATTCTTAGGGCCCTATTCCACAGGACGATTATCGTTCAATCGTTCGAATCTAAACGATAATCGTTCAGTTGAATAGCAGTTAACGATTAACGACCGAACAAAAAATCGTTGATCTGGACCTATTTTTATCGTTGCTCGTTCGCATTGAATAAGATGTCGTTCGGTAGTTTGCAGTAGTGACAAACGCAATAGCGATGACAAGACGACGGCAAGAACGATCATAAGTAACGATTAATCATTCCATGTAAATGGGTGAACGATTTCAGGTCTTTTGCAATATCGGTCATTTCGATCGTTAACGATTATGCGAACGATGGCTGGAGACGGAGTTGGAGTCGGAAAAAAATGTACTTTAAAAAAATCTTTAAAAAATGTAGAATTGAATTTTGATATGAATTTTACAAGTTTTGCTCATGAATATATATTATGAGCAACATTCTATTAGGACACTGGCCCTATTACATAAGGTTGGTCGGGGAATATATCAGTAAAGGACACTATTACATTAGGGGGTCATGGAAAAGTTGTCGGTCACTATTTGGCAGTTTGTTTCTGAGCTGGAAGAGTCCATTGTGTGGGGGGAGATCTGTGCTGTTCTCTTCCTGAATACTGGATGACTGTACATGAGCAGAAGTGTAATATGAAGATATCCTGTGTAATATAGAGGAGGAGGAGAAGACATAAGTAGTGTAGGTGTAACTTCTATCCTCAGTGTGGTGTTTTTTCTCTGGGAGAAGATTGTGTGTTTTTCTTCAGTGTTCTATGGCTGCAGTAGGCTGTGTGTGCACTATGACTACAGCAGGCTGTGTGTGTATGCTATGGCTGCAGCAGGCTGTGTGTGTATGCTATGGCTGCAGTAGGCTGTGTGTGTGCGCTATGGCTGCAGCATGCTGTGTGTATGTGTGCTATGGCTGCAGCAAGCTGTGTGTGTGTGTACACTATGGCTGCAGCAAGCTGTGTGTATGTGTGCTATGGCCGCAGCAGGCTGTGTGTGTGTGTGGTGTGCACTATGGCTGCAGCAAGCTGTGTGTGTGTGTGTGCTATGGCTGCAGCAGGCTGTGTGTGTGTGCTATGGCTGCAGTAGGCTGTGTGTGTGTGCTATGGCTGCAGTAGGCTGTGTGTGTGTGTGTATGCTATGGCTGCAGCAGGCTGTGTGTGTGTGCGTGCCCCCAAAGTGACCTTCTATATCACTATGTGTGACCCCCTGTATATCACTATGGCTGACCTCTATTTCACAGGTATCTGGCATTGTTAGCAGTGTTTTTTTTAAGTATGGTAATTATTTAGTTAGAAACATAGAAGACTGTCAGCAGGAAAAGATCACCTGCTCCATCTAGTCTAGTTCTGGGTTGTCCAGGACATGGAGGCTGGAAACTGGCTGTATCCACTGCACACACAGGAGAAGCTTCCTTTGTATGTTTTAGAAGTCGCCCCAGGATCATGTAGGACATTAGGGAGAAGCTGCTGAGCCAGTGTGATAAATAATTCCCCTGGTATATGACTGGCCATTTATGAAGGAGCAGGAGTCGGAGTAGGGAGTCGGAGTCGGTCCTGATAAAATTCAGGAGTCGGAGTTGGAGTTGGAGCTGCGGCTTACAGACTCCACAGCCCTGGGGCAAATTATCGCTTTGTGTAAAAGGACCATAAGGCTACTACTACATGGAACGATAATCGGCCCTATCAAGGCGATTATCATTCCGTGTAATAAACACATCGATCAGCCGATGACAACGACCAACGGCTGAGCGTCGATATAGGTTTGGACCTATAATTGACAAGCACCGACTGCGCATCGCTAGGTGTAATCGAGGTGTGCGGCCGGCGGCTGTCGATTTGCAAAGTGTATACATTACCTATCCATGGTCCAGGGCTCCTCCTGCGCTCTGCTTCTCCCCGTGTCCTGCGTGCTACAACTTCAGAGCGGCCTGTCTTAGCTGACAGGCCGCTCAGCCAATCACAGGCCGGGACAGTCACAGCCAGTGATTGGCTGAGTGGCCTGTCAGCTAAGACAGGCCGCTCTGAAGCTGCAGCGTGCAGGACGCGGGGACAAGCTCAAAGGCTCAAAGTTATCACCTATTAGCAGTATAAGTGATATGCAGCTGATCAGTGGGCATCCAGAGGCCGCTTGTTCCTCGACCTCTGGGTAAATGGAGCGGCCCCACATGTACTCAGTTTCTACTTCATTCAATTGTTATGGGGCTTCAAAAGACGGCAAAGCATTATACTTAAGAATGGAGGGATTAAAGCTCAGAGCATATTAAAAGTTTGTGAACTTTAATAATACTTCTACAAAGCTGGTAAACCTGGTCAACCCTCTCTCTGCTGACAGAATATTGGGTTTTTGCAGGAAGCGCAGCCTTGGGGAACCTGTAAAACTCTCTTTACATAGGTCGTAGTCTGTAGTTGGTGGCTAGGAATGTGAATTCGATGCTTCTATTGCTATGACAGTGATCTCAGGTTCCCTGCAGTCACTGTGACGTCCAGTCTTGGGATACATCATCCTGACTGACACATCCAACAGAGTAGAGCAACACTATCAGTCTTAAAGTGTCGGCTTTTCTCAGGTGAGGGTCGGCTAAGATTTCATTCATTTTATAATTGTGTTGGCGACCGGAGATGGTCATTTCAATAGCCCATACGTGGCCCCAAACTTTGGCTGTCCAGGCATGATGGAAATCTTCGTTTTGCAATAGCCTGTGTGGGGCAGGTATGGGCTAAGGGGCCCATTCCACGGAGCGATAATCGACCAAATCGGGCCGATTCAGCCGATTATCGTTCCGTGGAGTACAGAGAACGATCAGCCGATGATCGTGTCATTGGCTGATCTTTCAGTTAGGTTCAGACCTAAAATCACCGTTCGCCACCAGCGCATCGCTATGGTGGAATAGCGGTGCGTGGCAGCGACCGACGATTTCAGCAGCATCATACATAACCTGTCTGGGCTGCAGGTCTTCTCCTTCTCCCAGTTCCGCGCCGCAGCAGCTTCGGAGCGGGACTGTCTGAACTGAAAGACCGTTTAGCCAATCACTGG
Organism: Dendropsophus ebraccatus; assembly: GCF_027789765.1. Taxonomy (NCBI): domain Eukaryota; kingdom Metazoa; phylum Chordata; class Amphibia; order Anura; family Hylidae; genus Dendropsophus; species Dendropsophus ebraccatus. The sequence continues at coordinate 16,441,401 of NC_091465.1, forward strand.
CCGGGACCGCCAGTCAGACTGGGAGGAAGAAGGAGAAGACCTGCAGCCCGGACAGGTAATGTATAAAACAAGGGCTGCAAGGACATCGGTAACGATGTCCCTGCAGCCCTCGCTTAACGATCATTGGGACCGTGGAATAGGCCCAGTAAAAGAGCGTCGATCTAGCAGATCGGCGCTCGTTTACATTGTTGATCAGGCCCTGCTCGGCCCGTGGGATAGGACCCTAAGTTGACCCTGGGAGGGCCACAGGTTCCCCATTCCTGATCTATGTGTACCACACTGAAGACCAGTAATCTATATTTACCATATACACAAGCATTATCGAAATGTACAACATAGACAGCCAATAATCTATATGTTCCACACAGAAAGATAAGCATGCCAATAATCTATAAAGTGGTCCAGATCTACCAAATCTGACACATTTTTGTCTCAGACACATAGCAACCAATCACATCCTATTCTGAGAGAGGAAAGCTGAGCTGTAATCTGGACCAGTATGTGCCACACTGCCAGCCAGTCATCTATATGGTGCCACATTATCAACCAGTCATCTATATGGCGCCACAATACCAGTCATCTATATGGCGCCATACTGCCAGCCAGTCATCTATATGGTGCCACATTGTCAACCAGTCATCTATATGGCGCCACAATACCAGTCATCTATATGGCGCCATACTGCCAGGCAGTCATCTATATGGTGCCACATTGTCAACCAGTCATCTATATGGCGCCACAATACCAGTCATCTATATGGCGCCATACTGCCAGCCAGTCATCTACATGCCACACTGTCAGTCATCTTTATATAAATAGACTGGATGGGATTAACATTACCAGCAGGGACGTAGCTAGGGGTTCAGCCTAGGGGGGGCAAGTGAGTCTAAGTGGGCCCCCAACCATTGTTACCCATAGGAAATCTCAGCAGGTGACACGGATTTCTTAATAATAAAGGGAATATTCTTCTACATTTCTTATAGTGAATAAGGATAAAGAGCAGTGTAAGAGGTTTCTACATCTGAAATATAGAACCACAAAAAAAGTAAAAGGGCTTAAGATTAGAAAAATATAGCTGCCTTCTTCCACATACAGCACCACTCCTCAGTTGTCCTCAGTTTGTGTGTGGTATTCGACTAAAGTGTATGGAGCCAAGTTGTGATACCACACACAACCTAAGAGCAGGGGTGGCGCTGTTCTTGGAAGAAAACAAATATGCTGTTTTTCTTTTAATTCTAGAGAACCCTTTTAACCAGATTATCTTTGCCTAAAAATAATAGTGGTATAGGTAATATGCTTTTAGACATTAAAAGGGGTGAGTTGGTTGTGATTATACATGTATGTACAATCAAAGATATATGATGAGCTGCTAGATATCCACTTCTATCCTATCTATCTCCTATCTATCTCCTATTTATCTATCTATCTCACTATCTATCTATCTATCTATCTATCTCCTATCTATCTATCTATCTATCTCCTATCTATCTCCTATCTATCTATCTATCTATCTATCTATCTATCTATCTATCTATCTATCTCTTATCTATCTCTTATCTATCTCCTATCTATCTCCTATCTATCTCCTATCTATCTCCTATCTATCTATCTATCTATCTATCTATCTCCTATCTATCTATCTATCTATCTATCTCCTATCTATCTCCTATCTATCTCCTATCTATCTATCTATCTATCTATCTATCTATCTCCTATCTATCTATCTATCTCTTATCTATCTATCTCCTATCTATCTATCTATCTATCTATCTATCTATCTATCTATCTGATAAGTACTGGAAGACTTGAGATTTTGAAACAGAGGTAATTTACAAATCTATATAAGTTTCTGAAACCAGTTAATTTTAAAAAATAAAAATTGCTGGAGTACCCCTTTAACTTACTTTAGCATAAGGTGTATAGATACCTGCATTTGCAACTACATGATGGAGCAGGTACAGCAAGGGGGTCAAATGTGTTGGGGGCGCTTGTGAAAATGTGGTAAGGGCTAAGCAGTAGAGGGAGGGAGAGCGTTCACCATGGTAAGAGCTCTAAAAAAGGGACACAAGTTAGCATGGCCTCTGAGAGAGTGTGGGTGCTGCATGAGGAGGAAGGCTAGCGATCAGAGTCGATGTGGGGGGCCTTTGGCCCCCGGACCTTACTCAGTTCAGCACTGGCGAAGGAAGGGGGGCTTTCATGAAGATTGGGGTTACTTGGAAGAAGCAGTGTGTTAATTACGGCATAGAGCGGTGTTCTACCAAATACAAAAACATCATTCAGTCACTCACAGAAGGCGGCTTCTCTGCATGGATTGCGTTTTTTTTTTTTTTTTTTTTTATATTCAAGGTTGTTCACTTTTCCTTTGGTCTCCATCTGGCCCCGGCCATCATGAAGACTTTTCCGACCATGACTTGTCTCCACAGGATCTGCTAGAGAGACATTTTAGGCTCCTCGCTCCAGCATTATCCTCATCTCTATACAAACTCCCCTGTAGTGTAGCCCCCTCTATGCAGCCTCTGTGTAGTATAGGCCTCTCTGTGGTATTGCCCCCCCTCTCTGGGGTGTAGGCTTCTCTATAGTAATGCCCCCGTGTGTAGTACACTCCTCTCCTCCTCTGTTTAGTACAGACTACGGATGGTCCGAACAGAGTTCGTACGAACCCGAACCATCCGCAATGATTACCGATGTCTTCCCGCTCCGTGCAGCGGGCGGATCCAGCGGGAGGAACGCCTGGAAAACTGGGATACAGCCATAGCCATAGGCTGTATCCCAGTTTTCCAGGCGGTTCTCCTGCTGCACGGAGCGGGCAGACAGTGGGAATCCGATGCCGAGCGTTCGGGTTCAGCCGAACCCGAACCTCGGCGGGTTCGGACCATCCCTACTACAGACCCTTGTGCAGTCTCCATCATACTGAGTACTATTGCTGGAAAAGCTGGGTGACCTCCATCATACTGACTACAGGATACTGGGAAAGCTGTGTGACTTCCATTATAAAATGATGGGAAAGCTGGGTGACCTCCATCATACTAAGTACAAGATGCTGGAAAGCTGGGTGACCTCCATTACACACTGACATACAGGATGCTGGGAAAGCTGGGTGGCCTCCATGACACTGACGACAGGATACTGGGAAAGCTTGGTGACCTCCATTATGCTGACTACAGGACACTGGGAAAGCTGGGTGACCTCCATTATGCTGACTACAGGACACTGGGAAAGCTGGGTGACCTCCATTACACACTGACTACAGCAAGGATGTCACACTCAGTCCCTCCAGCTGTTGCAAGTCAGAGCTGTATATATATATATATATATATATATATATATATATATATATATATATATATGTATATATATCCTGCCGGTCACTTATCACTTATATATCCTGCTGCTCACTTGGTCATATATATATATATATATATATATATATATATACATACCGTATATAAACAGCAGTGACCAAGTGAGCAGCAGGAGACATATACTGTGTGTGTGTGTATATATATATATATATATATATATATATATATATATATATATATATATATAATATATCTCCTCCTGATCATTTGGTCAGTGGGGTGGGTATGTGGTTCTGTCTGTCTGTCTGTGTGTTGTCACTCCTCTCACAGTCCTCACTCAGTACCTGACATCTTCCAGCACTCGGCAGCCTCACTCCCTGTCAGAGCTGCTGCTGGACGTCTTCAGTCTCTCCCTGGCAGCCATAGCCGGTGAGGATCCCTCCAGCTGCTGGTCCCTCCCCTCCCCCTCATACCAGCTCTGTAGGACAGTGAGGGGGAGGGGCCAGCAGCAGCAGCGTGTGAGGAAGAAGCAGGAAGATGCAGGGAGAAGATCCAGCCCTGGCCGGGCTCTGCATCCGACAGCTGAGCGGGCCCCTCAGGAGCAGGGGGCCCGCTATTGTCAGGTGCTGTTGCCTTCTTGGGGGCCCCGGCCACTACAGACATGTGTTAAGGCTGTCTGCAAAAGCAATAGCTTTTGCAGACAGCATTAACAGTCTGAGACCTCAGTGGGCCCCTGCCTGAGTGGGCCCGGGGGCGACCGCCCCCTTTGCCCCCACCAAATTTCGCCACTGATTACCAGGCTTCATTGCTGGGGTTTGTCGTGTCATAGATGCCCTGATTAAGCCTGGTAACAACAAAAAAACTGTGTGTGTGAAAACTTACCCCATTATAGCTGCATAATTTAGCCACAGTCTACCTTAAAGGAGACATCCTGCCACAGGACATTTTTTCTCAAATGCAGGGGCAGTGGGGAAAATAACAAACCTCATGGTGCCTTTGGCTGTCCAGGCATGATGGGAGTTGTAGTTTTGCAACAGCTGGAGGGCCGAAGGTTCCCCATGCCTGCTTTAAAGGTATATACACACAGCATATCTGCGGTGAATTTGATGCAAATAAATTGCCGAATGCAGCTAAAATCTGCAGCAGATACTGTGTAAATATACCTGAAGCTTTCCAGAGACCGGCACAAGCAAATGTCTCCAGCAAAATGAACTACACATAGTCTACAAAAAGGGCGGCGGGCAAGGCCCATAATTCCAGTGTGTGGACAGCTGCTTTGATCAGGAGTGGATGAGAAGCCTGACTTCTGTTGGGAAGAGACTGATTAGCCCTGTAAATAAACAGACTTCTAGATGGAGAGAAAGCCGCACTTCCCTGCAGAACAACAGAGCCCCCCACTGACCACAAGAGCAAAGTACAATCCACAAAGCTGAGTGTTTGGTAAAGATGGTAATATTGTAGATATTATTTGCTTAAGGGTGTTCTAAAAATGTCTACAACAAATAAGCACTACTGAGCAAGTGGTAATACTTATATATTGGCAATGGTAATTCTATTGTTTCTAAAGTTTACCTGACTATGAAGTCTAGGAGTGGGGAGAAAAAAATCCCAATCCTAGTCCAGAGCTAACCAGTCTTACCAGGAGAGAAATTCTGCCAGTCAGGGGCCTGTGGGAGCCAGCACCATAGTGATGGGATGAAGATGAGCTTGCTTGCTACATATACTGGGCAGTAGGTTCAGGGTCTCATAGTAGGGGACACTGTATTAGTGAGAGGGTACCTGGCCACTGGCTGTTCATTAATGCTGGGAATTATACTTCAGCAACAGCCGGAGAGCCACTGTGTTGCACTGTGTATATTTTGCAGTGCACAAATAAGAAAAAAAATTGGTTGCAGATAGTTTGACGTTTACTATGTTGGTGCCACTAATGGTGACCCGCATGGGCTAAACACCCTAAGCTGTCATTACATATTACATACTCACACACTTTTTATAAACAGCCAATGACCTCTCTGCTCCCTTGGTGACTACTGCAGGTCTCATATGACGGCAGAGACGTACGGTGATCACTCGCTCTATGCTTATAATTATTATTTATAAAGCGCCCATAATTCCAGAGCGCTAGCATAGACTGTAATTATATATGACATTATATAGAATTTGCCTGCATCAGAGGAAATAAGAACCTCTGGTAAGACTCTTGATGCGATTTCAGGCGAGAATCCACAAGGGACAAATGTACAATAGTCGCTGATGAGTCTTCTATGTGTATGAAGGGTTGGCAGCCGCTCCGCATCTCTCTCCCGGCCCTGAATGGAAGGAAACATTTCTATGTTTAGCAGTCGGGGTCGCTTCTTGTGATGTTTGCAGGCCAGACGTTTGTTAGCTCTAAGAGGAAACGTTCAGTCTGAGATTTTCGATGATACGTGAGGTTATGAGCTGTGGCCCGAATCACCAGGGACTGGACACTCACAAAGCAGCCAGAGACCAACAGGAGTTCAACATCCAGGATTTGTCTCCAATTATAGGGTATTTATAGGGTTGGTTGATATTTTTACAGGAAACATGTAGTGCAGGCATGCACAATATATATTATATATATATATATATATATATATATATATATATCTTACAGGGGTTAACAGCAGTAATAGCTTCTCTTCAGAGTCTGAAATGATTTTAGGTTGCATTGCTGCAATCTCACTTAAAGGTGAACTTCAGGTAGAGGTTAAAAAAATGAAACTTCTGCAGAAGCATAAGCATTATTAACATATCTATCCCAGTTTTGAACCTACCAAAAAGCCATTTGCTTTGGAGGTGCTTGTTCTGTATTGTGTTCTGTACTTTCTGGTTAAGCAGTTCCCAGAATGCAGTACTGGTTCCAATGCAATGCTTTCCCTCAGCTGTCCATCACAGTCCACAGTCCTTGCTGCACCTGCTTCTGGCCGGTCAGAGATGGTGAATCACTCAGGGGATTGAGGAATCCAGCCACACCTCCTGTGACATCACGCCCTGCCCCCTGTCTGCATCATCAGCCTGTGCTCAGCAAACACACACAATGTGAGACAGAGGCATGGAAGATTTGTGTCCTAAGGTGGGAGAGCAGAAGGAGCAGGAGACAATGTGGATTGGCACAGAGGCCATTTTTTTTCACTTCCTGGATTTCTATCAGCTATCAGTGTGGCACAACGGCACAGATATGGTAATACATTGTATAGACACATCTATATAACTTTTAAAAGAAAACTATTTTTCCTCATGTGGAGTTTCCATTTAAAGTTTATGTACATAAAGCTGCTAATACAACAACTTTAGAACTCTGCATTTTTATATGGAGTTTTCTGTGCTCTACCAAAGTTTAAATATAAAACAGCAGCAAAACATGTGCTGCCTGTAAATCATGTAAGGCTAGGTTCACACTGCGTCAAAGGCCCCATTTTGCACTAGCAAACAGCGCTGATGGATGCAAACAGAACACTACAGACCCATAGATTTTAATGGGGTCTGCCAGGTTTACAACATATGTGCATAATTTTACATTGCATTGGCTCAGGATGATTGACGCATCTAAACTGAACTCTAATGGACTATTACAGAACAAGGACCAGAAATCTCCGCTAGTCAAGGGGGGGCTTCATCAGCAGGGTCCAGTTAAGAAGGTATAAAATAATCTGTGGTTGCAGAGATTAATGTTCATCTGCAGAATTTGACAATGTGCAAAGGACAAGGCAGGAAAGATCAGGAATGACAGTGGCGAACTCTGCTGGTCATGTACAGATTGCAGGTTACTGTCTCAGGAATAAACATTTACGGTCAATGCACACAGGACGGCTTGCTGTGATTCGTACAGGTGCCAAGATATCTGTCCAGCAGATTATGCAGGGAAGTATACAACTCCAATCAGAGAAGGCATCACTGAATATAGTTGCACTGTATTAATTTTTATGGTCTACAAGGCCTGTGAGCTGGTATCTACTATTACTTGGTCAAGGAATAGGGGGTATATTGGTCTGTGTATAGCGTTTTTTTTTAATCAAGTAACAGTACAAAGATAATGTGTGGCCCCCCTCCCAGACAATGCCACACCATTCCAAATCCCGCAACCCCACCACCTGCGCAGGAATGTGATAGTTCAGTATTAACAATTGTGTACACAAAAGTTACCAAATATTTATATTCAAACTGGAAAAATTGGGGGTGATTTAAATTTTTACTATGGATGGGATTTATTTATATTTTTTATTCACTTTGTTTTTTTAGTTGATTGCCTATACAGATCAATGCAGTACAATTTAACTGCATTGATTGATTAGTTTAGGACTCTAAAGGTATAGCAAGCTGCTGCCTTGACAAGCACGTTGCTTAAGCAGAAAACGACTCTCTGTTTCCCAATCACAACGTGCTTGTCATGGCAGCTAGAGGCCTAGTGAAGGGTTCCAGGCCTTCCAGGATTTTGCGACAAAGGTTCTGCAGGGCTCCTGCCGCTGAATCTATGCTGTGGACAGTGCCAGAAGCAGATGGCTCCATTCACTGCATAGCGCCTGTGCTGAGTTACTGCAGATCAACTCCTGATACGACGTATAGGAGCAGAGCTGTTGTAACTCAGCATAGCCCACAGCTACTACATAGGGAAGGAAGCCATTCGCTTCTGGCCCCATTTACTGTGCAGATACACCTTCAGCAGCCCTGCAGAACAGCTGATCAGTGAACCCTGATCACATATTGATATCCCATCCTGAGGACAGGCCATCAATACTATACTATAAGTGGGTAATGGGAAAATTTTAATAAGTGTATTTATGTATATTTAACAATTTTTATTACTTATGCTTACGGGTCTGTACTGACTGCCCCCATACACTGGCTGGCTAATATGGCTGCCTGTCAGTGGGGGACATTGGAGAAACCAGAAGAGGACACTGCCGGAGCGCAGAGAGGTAAGCATAATATGTTTACCGTTTTATATGCACCAGCAGCATTATATTAAAAGGGGTAGTGCGGCTGTGAATGGCTGCGTCATAACTGTGCTCAGCCAATCGCGGCTGAGCACAGTTATGACGCAGCAGAGGGGGGCTGGCATGAGGGATGGATGGAGCGGTTCAGCCAGCCTCCCGAAGACTACGTCATTGTCCCAAGATGGCGGACTGGTGTCGACACGAAATGCGGTAAGTATAATGCACCACACTTCTGGGTCTAGCGTGGGTGGGGGGAAACACGGGGAAGGGGGCCATTCACATACATAATATACATTACAAAGTTGTATAACTTTGTAATGTGTGTTATTTAGTGAATAATTGTTAAGCGCCGCACAACCTTTAAGAAATACCAAATGCCAAACAACCCCTTTTAAGAGATTGCCTGCAGCTTCACTTTCAAGAATGTTTATTCTCAGTCCTGAGACCTGACACTGCAGTCTGCACCCTCAGTATATAGACATAGGTTTAGTGATGCAGGAAGAGTATACAGGGAACAAATATCCCCACTGTACACACACCATCATACCGGGGGACATCTATCCTTTCTGCTGCCTAAGGCCAAAACTGACACAGCCTTACACTAAGCAATACTAGTGATATCATTATGATGGATATATGCAACACAATGCTGGAATAAGCATTTAATTGTAATGGAGAGTAACGTTAGGACCATCCCTGATCTCAGGAGGACAGGACTGTAGAGCAACTGTAGTTTAACAGTCATTAGAGCTGCCCTGCACTGCTGCTTCATCTCTTCTCAACTAAGTTCAGTGTCACAGTACACTTACCTGCTCTACCTGTCACTGCTGACTCCAAGGTTTCAGAGGAAATGCTCAGACTGCCGCCCCCTGCAGGACGGGAGAAGCGCAGACTGAGGCAAAGTCGAATCTGTGTATGTCTAGTATGTTTATACAACATAAGAGTAGAGATGAGCGAACCGGGTTCGGGTTCAAGTCCATCCCAACCCGAACGTTCGGTATTTGATTATCCGGGGCTGCTGAACTTGGATAAAGCTCTAAGGTTGTCTGGAAAACATGGATACAGCCAATGACTATATCCGTGTTTTCCACATAGCCTTAGGGCTTTATCCAACTTCAGCAGCCACCGCTAATCAAATGCCGAAAGTTCGGGTTCGGATGGACTCCAGCATGCTCCAGGTTCACTCATCTCTACATAAGAGTTCAAATGCAGTGTGAATACGCATCTGTCCAGAACAAACTAAAAATCAGTGTATATATACAAGGTGAAAGTCTCTCTCCCCCCTCTTTTTTTTGCTTATCTTTCTCAGTATTTGAAGCTGGTAAAGCCTGGATGAGGAGCTGAACAGTAGCGGAAGAAGACTTACTGTGTATATATACAAGGTGAGGGTACCTTCTCTCTCCCCCCATTTTTTTAACTTATCTTTCTCAGCATTTGAAGTTAGTAAAGCCTGGAAGAGGAGCCGAACAGGAGCTGAAGAATCACACTTGCATATACAGTGGTACCTTGGTTTAAGAGTAACTTGGTTTAAGAGCGTTTTGGTTTAAGAGCTCACAGTTTTTCAAAATTTTGATTTGGTTTAAGAGCATTGCTTTGGTTTAAGAGCTCCCAGTACTGGGTGGGAGGGCGAGTGGGGGAGGGGCATGGTCTGCATAGCGGGGTCTACAGCACTGTACTCTGACCCAGGAAGTCTCCCTCACCTTCCAAATCATAGCCGATCAACTTCAGGCTGGGGCTTACATCAGGGGACAGGACTGCGCGGGTAATCTCTCCATAGCTGTAACCCCTCTCTCCCCGGACAGAGAGCGCTGCATGTATGTGCCCCCATCTGTCCTGCCCATTCCTTCATGCTCCCTGCAGTCTCTGTCCGCCCTTGTGTTTCCCATCCTCTCCATTACTGTACAGTAACTTATAATATCACATATTCTGCTGTTTCTGAATGTTTCATCTGTTTTACATGTTATTCAGAATAATAAATCATTATTTTTGGGGTGTGGAACCAATTGTCTGCATTTCAATGATTTCTTATAGGGAAATTTGCTTTGGTTTAAGAGTGGATTTGGATTACAAACGCGGTCCCGGAACGGATTATGCTCGTAATCCAAGGCACCACTGTACGTGCAATGTGCTGGATTTGTCACTGTAATACGGTCCAAGTCCCCTTTAAGCGTGGCACTGCAATTGTCACCAGCAGAGGCAGCAGAGAGCACTGTGTCAGAATGAGAACAATACAGCACTTCACATAGGACATACAGCAGCTGATAAGTACTCAAAGGGTCGAGTTATTCCTGAATGTGTATGACTTTCTGGTACCAGTTCATATTGAACCTTTTTTTTCCCACTGGAGTAGTACTTTTGGTTGGAGACATTGCTGATCAGCTTCCATGTCAGTGATTGTGCTGTTGTATGTGTCCTTTCGGGCATCATGTGAGCCATCTGCAGTCTTTCTATTGCATGAAGAAGGTCTCGCTCTAACAGTCCAGATGCAACGCGGTTAACACCCCTGTAAGATTCCAAATAGAATCCTCAAAGATTTTTAATAAATGTTTCCTCTTTTTCTAAACAAAACGTCTATGGAGTAATTTTTTCTGGAAACATTATACCAGGTTTATAATATGTTGAGGGCCTTATACTAAGGTCTATAATATGCTAGGGGGCTTATACTAAGGTCTATAATATGTTGGGGGTCTTATAATGAACAGTAGCATATTATGAGGCCCTTCAACTCTATGAAAAGCCTCTTTGCTCCAGTATGTAAGATTGTCTATACTTAAGTTGACCACTAGATGGCAGCACAGGAATGGAAGTTATAATAATATCAGAACCCTGTAACTGCACATACAGCATATTACATAGAGGATCCAAAATATTCAACATATAATTAAGTAGTATGTTACTTAATCCCACGGAATTAGCATAGATAATCTGAGATTAAATGACTTTCAGACTAATCCTTGCTTGGATTTTTAGCAGTACAAACTGTATACAACCCAGTTTAGCCTTACAGGAAGCCTGATGAAGCAGGAGAAGAGCTGCTGCAGGGTAGAGCAGAGAGGTATGGATAGAAACAGAACATTTCACTAGAGGCCAGTTATCGTTTATGGGGGATATATCTGTCAGCGAGTCATCAACTAATCCTAAACCTGAGATGGCTGATGACAGGGAATGAGGGACTGCATGCAAATTAACAAAATGTTAAAGGGGTACTCAAGCGATCCCCCCCCCTCCCAAATCAACTGGTGTCAGAAATTGCCAGAGATTTGTAATTTACTTCAATTACTTCCAATTAGAGTAGGAGAGATTTTCTAAGGATTTGTTACTGCTCTTGTTAGTTCCTGTCACGGACAGAGGTAGCAGCAGAGAACACTGTGTCAGACTGGAGGGAATACACCACATCCTGCAGGACATACAGCAGCTGATAAGTACTGGAAGACATGAGATTTTTAAATAGAAGTAAATTATTAATCTCTGGCACTTACCGACACCAGTTGATTTAAAAGATTTTTTTTTTCCTTGCTGGCTTTGTGTCTCATTTGAATATAACCTGGACCAGATGATGTAAGCCGCAGCTCATTTTAGTGTATGTTACACTCTCCGTCCAGCCAAAGCTCTGACTCTCTAGTTTCAGAAACTATAAAAAAAAAAACGAAAGAACTGGAATTGATTGACAGCAGGGGAGATCTCCTTGGCATGCCGCCTTGGGATTACAGCGGATCTGACGGCATATCAAAAATGACTACAAATGACGGTAACACTTTAATAATTGAATTGAACTGTTTTATTCAGTCTCACTGCCACAGATGTATAAAATCCAGCCCCTACCAATGCAGCCCGCCTTTACCAACAATCGTGAAATAACAGGTCTTGTACACAGCTCATTGACACCAGCGTGGTGCTGTAATAGCAGGTCACCACTGCACGTCAATTCTTGAAAACTAGATCTTCCACCATCAGCTGTGGGCGATATTATTGAGAAGTAGAAGCATTCAGGAACCACAGCAACTCAGCCACAAAGTGGAGACTACATATAGTTACAAAAAGAGGTCACCAAGTGCCGACGTAACGCAGCAAACGCTCTGCAGACTCATCTGGCATTAAAATCAGCACTAAAACTCTACCTCACTCACACCTTCATGGCATTGGCTTCCATGGCTCAGCAGCTGCATGCAAGCCTTACATCACCAAGCACAATGCTAAGCATCCTATTGAGTGATGTAACGCATGCAGCCACAGTGTCAGCGTGTTGTGTGAAGTGACAGATCACGCTCCTCTATCTGAATACTGAAGACTGGATTGGTGACTGCCTCAGAAATCATAGGTTAGGTTTTACATTGAGCAATCTTTGGCTGTCCACTGTGTTTAAAGAATTGGATGTCCTTAAAGAGAACCTGTCACCGGGGACGCGGACACAGAGCCCACCCGACCCCCCGGGGCAGCTCCCAGATACTTACCCTTTGCGATGAGTCCCGTTCCTGGAGCCGGTCCCAGGACGAAGATATGAGCGCCTGAAGCCGTGCGTGCGTGCCGCTGAGATAAGTCCGGCGCTCATAGAGAATGACGAAGCCGTCATTCTCTATGGGCATCGGACTCATCTCTGCTCATTTGCATACAGCGCGCGCACGGCTTCGGGCGCTCATATCTTCGTCCCGGGACCGGCTCCAGGAACGGGACTTATCGCAAAGGGTAAGTATCCGGGAGCTGCATCGGGGGGTCAGGCGGGCTCTGTGTCCGCGTCCCCGGTGACAGGCTCCCTTTAAAGAGTCATTTTTTTTAAATTAGTAAATATCAATAGTATAAGTGATTTTGAGAAACTCTGTAATCGGTTTTATTAAGCAGAGTTTCCTTTTGTACTCAAAATGCTGTTCTACAGCTTCCTTCCTCACGCCAGAAGAAGCAGGAGCTGGTTCTCTTCTCTTCCTGCTCACTCATCCCCCTTGGCCCCTCCCTCCTCCATAGGTATAATGGACATGACAGAACCAGTCTTCACTTTGCTCCTCTGTAATGAAGACAGATTTGCCTGATAATGAGAAGATAAGAAAAGGGGGGGGGGGGGGGTTCAAAACAGCATTTTGAGTACAGAAAGAGGCTTTTTTGCTTAATAAAACCTATTACAGAGTTTCTTAAAGGGGTAGTGCAGCAGTAAACATTTATTCACAAAATAACACACATTACAAAGTTATACAACTGGAGCTGGAATATGGAGGGAACTAATATCTTTTTTTCTGTATATTGCACAGTTCCATAACTATAAGAGAGGGTTTATAAGCAGATTTTCTCAGGTTATAACTCACCCCACCTCATAGGAAGAGAGCACAGGAGACTTCATCTCCTCATGTATATGAACACAGACAGTGAGCTGCAAGGACTGCCACTCAGAGATCTCTCAGTGTCTCAGGTCTATGGTTTAGCTTTTGTTGTGGTCTCAGAATCCTGGTAATAACTTAATCCCCATTCAGAATGTGTAAGAGTCTCTGGAGAAGTGTGCCGGGGATTAGCTCCCAGGGAGGAGGAGGAGGAGGAGGAGGTAACCCGGCGTGGTGCTCACACACCTGCTGTTATAGGAAATGTCCCTTTATTTAATACTCAGGAGAATAAAGAATAGATCTCTTGTCCCTCCGCCTCTTAAATCAGCGGCCAGGCTTACTGAACACCTATTTACTACAGTCACATTTAACCCATTAATGGCCATTTTTGCAACTCTGCATTATAGCAGCCGAAACATTTTTAATTTGTCATTGCTGTGGCTGTGTAAGGCCTTGTTTTATATGGCAGAAATTGTATTTTCTTCTATGTAGTTTCTGGGTACATATGTGTGGGGTACGTTAACATACTTATGGATGTTTATTGGATAATATATATAACTCTACTGCCTACATTTGTATTTGTTTTTCTGGTATCTGTAAGAATATAATTTTTTGGTGTAATAAACTGCGCTTTTGTGCAGAGCAAAACGTTGGGTTGGGCATGCGCAATAATTGTTTTCGTACTAGAACAGCTTTTACTGATCACTTTTAGTGATTACATTTTTTTGCCCCATTAAAGAGGTACTCCGGGCTGGGGTCATTTTCTGTGCATGTCTGGGAAAGGGGGTGGATATAGAAGGCGCTGGTCACCTACCTCCCCGATTTCAGCGCCGGGTCCCGGATCGTGCTGCCCCGTACTCCCGTCCAGCTGCCGCTTCCTGGTCTGAGCTGCGGCTTAAGACGTCACGTCTCAAGCCGCAGCTTAGACCAGGAAGCAGCAGCCGGACGGGAGAACGGGCAGCGCGTTCCGAGACCCGGCACTGGAACCGGGGAGGTAAGTGACCAGCGCCTTGTATTTTCACCCCCTCCCTGGCCGTGCACAGAAATTTACCACATACAAGAGTACCCCTTTAAAGAAGGAGTCCCAAAAACACTAAAATTGTTGGAAGGGTGTTGGTGTCAAAAAAATAATGAACAAGTAAACTTTCTCTCCGGGGATCTGCAGCTCTGCTAGCTGCAATATCACATCTGTGGCTGAGTTACTGCCTGCTCAGCCAGTCAGTGAATGGGGTGAGACACTGCCCCAGTCAGTGAATGGGGTGAGACACTGCCCCAGTCAGTGAATGGGGTGAGACACTGCCCCAGTCACTGACTGGCTGAGCGGGCAATCACCCAGCTAAGCCGTGACATTGCTGCTGGAAGAGCTGGGTACGTCATATACCTGGTTTCCAACAGAAGACGACAGCTGGCTGCTGTGGATGGGACTCGGGAGTGGCACAATGGAGGCAAGGGTGAGTTTACTTATTCTTTATTCGCGCCCCGCCGATTTTAGTGTTTGTGGGACTTCCTCTTTGAGGGATTACTATTTCCTATATACCAATGCATTATGCTCTTTGTCACTATGACAACACTTACTGTTTCCCAACTGCATGACCTTACACTAACCTCTTCCATAATCAAAACTTCTCATTCCCGCCTCCAAGACTTCTCTCGTGCTGCACCAGTTCTCTGAAACTCCCTACCCAAAGACCTCAGACTTATTTCCAACATCCCCAGTTTCAAGCGTGCCCTGAAGACCCATCTCTTCAGGCGTGCTTATAACATTTCGTAATCTCGTCTCCCTCTGCTATCCCTTCTCCATCCTCTCTATAACTTCTTCGGTGCTAGTTACACTGTCCTTGTTATCTGAGCTCACAAAATGGCTTGTGACTGGCTTGCCCAGTCACCTATAGGCACTTCGAGATTCTATGTACAATGACTGGAACATTGACAAATAAAGCACTTGTTGCCTCTCGTGTTACTACCAGTCATCCTAGTCTGTACGCTGAGAGCAGGTCTCTAATGCGGTATTTTAATTTATTCATTGTATAATTTAATATATAATCTGTAATGTATTTATATATTTAAATAAGCGCTGCGGAATCTGTTGGCGCTATAAATATTATTATTATTACTGAAAAGACAGATCCCCACCACTGACTCCAGTCTCTGATCAAGAAAACCTGGCAACATGATTGGAAGGAGCAGCCCCCTTTGATGAAGCTGCGCTCACTGACCGTGATGATCAAAGGAGTAAACGATTGGGATCATGCTCCAGTTTTGGATGTACTCAGGAGGCTACAGGTCCTCTTACACCGCCGGATACGGGGCCATGCAAGCGAGTGCGATCAGCGAGATTGGCGCTCACTCTCAGCGTCTTTAGCAAGCACGACCAATTGTGCGGCGATTTAAATATTTAAATCTTGCTATCAGCTGCATATCCCATGTTTACAGGGGATCAGTCCGACAATAGTCGCTTTTCCGCTCCTTGGCTGATTGCTGACACTTTAACACAGACCAAGTATTGGCTGAAGGAGCTTTCCGAGAACAGTTCGCCCTCTCCGCTCAACACTATTTGTCTCCAACTTCTGATCAAATAGGCTGGGTGACCAATACTCAATGGTTTAAATAGAAGAAAATTACAAATCTATTTAACTTTCTGAAACCAGTTGATTTGAAAGAAAAAGATTTTCACTGGAGTACCCCTTTAACATATACACACACACTTACAGAGTGTTAGGGAAATGAAACTTCCCCAACTCAAAGAACATTCTGCCAATGGGCACTTCAGATGATCTGCTTGCCTTGATTAAATAAAAAATTCTAGTACTAACAGTTGCAGGTAGGTGGCACTGTAGTAGTGACTGTCTCTTATTTGCATACATTGAAGGTTTTACAGATGCTCTGGTTATGAGCTGTGAATTACCAGCAGCATGCTCACTCGATATCACCCTGTGGGACTTCTGCTCATGGGGTTGCTTGAAGAGCTTTGGCTACAATGTCAGATCTGAAGGACAGCATTTGTCAGCATGTTGTAGCCATTAGGCGTCCCTTACGGTGCCTTTACACAGAGAGATTTATCTGACAGATTTTTGAAACCAAAGATGGGACAAGACTATAAACAGGGAACATGTCATAAAAGAAAGACTGAGATTTCCCCTCTTTTCAAATCAATTCATTCCTGGCTTTGGTTTCAATAATCTATCAGATAATCTGTCTGTGTAAAGGCACCCTTAGACACAAAGGGTATGTTCACACTAAAGGCCCTATTCCACAGAATGATTATCGTTCATAAACTCGCTCCAACAACCGCTCGTTAACAATCACTAAACAATTTTTTTTAGCGAACGATAACACAAAACATGAATGATATATCGATTATTTTGCGGTTGTTTAAAACGTTCGCCAGGGTGATCATGACCATACGACACATCTACTTTTTTTAATCCTGTAATGGCCCAAAACGGTATTTATTGTCAGGCGTCTGGAAATGTATTGTTGTTATTGGCAATCTTAGACAGTCTGTATTAGGGCCTGTGTATTTGCTGCTCTTCCTTAGCTCTCTTGTAGTGGTATTGTTTTCTGGTATATATTTATTTAATATGTTGTTATGTATTAATCTCTAAGAATACAAGTGTTGAGCTTGATCCGTGCTCCTCCCCTGCAACCTATCACACTCTAGTGATTGGCCAGGGGAAAGCTAGCTCCGCCCCTTTTACCCAGAAGGGCTGTGCGGTCTTGTCAGTTGTCAGTTGGTAGTCTGTCATTGCCGGAGTCACATCTAACCTCTCTGCATCACCTCAGTAATCCTGTCAGACTCCATCCTCAGCCCCCTAACCTGTTTCCAGCGTCAAGTCTCTTTAGTAACTTCAAGTACCTATTCACACATACCTTATAAAGGCAGAAAGCTATAAAGTCTCTGGAACAGGTCTGTCTCTTTGAAATCCTATTTATCCACCAAGTGTAAGCTATAGTAACCAATGTAACCCTCCCCCTGAAGCAAAGGACTCTGATCAAGCCAACAGTTTGCCATCATCAGATGCCCCTGTATTGGATTGTATATAGTTATCCTTCAAGTAAAGTCTTGATATACTTTCACCGCTATTGTGTAAAGACTTTTGTTAAAAATTATATGCCCCTGCTTGTATGCTGAAGAAGACAAGGGCCCCAGCACCCTCGGACCCCACCGTGACAGGAAGGTTTCAGAAGGTGAGCCCTAAGGTTGCACTACACCACCCAGCAACACAAAACCCTCAGCATATTACAATAATACCACCAAAGGGACATTGTAATTTTTCTTGGCGTCACGCATAGGACATTATAATCCTTTTTACGAACGACTGAAAGATTTCTAATTTTACAAACAGATTAGCGAATTATCTTTCAAAGAACAACGTTTTTTTTTTTCGACATGCTGAAAAACAATTTTAAACGACAATATAATGATTTTGCCTTTGTCGTTAGCTCGTTTACACCAATTCCACGAAACGATTATCGTTAACAAGTGGTCGTTGGAGCGAGTTTATGAACGGTAATCATTCCGTGGAATAGGGCCTTAAGTAAGTGTGGAATCCCACCTGCCTCAGTGTCCCATAGATCCTTGTGTGCCTCCACTCCCCGCACAAAGAATTGACATGTTCGCCGTGGAATTCCGCCACATTTACTTAATGTGAACATACCTAAATTGTCATTGATGAGACTCATTTTCAGGCAAAGCACAGAGGGGAAAAAGTTAACAAATTCACTTTTCTCTAGAAGGCTGAAAAATCCAGAATGCCCATCTAAGAGAGAAACCATGTATCTATACAAATATAAAAACAAGGTCCAAGATAGGCAATAAATGTATAAAATATTTATTTGAAAACACACCACGCGTTTCGAAGTCGTGCCGACTTCTTTCTCACTTGAGAAAAAAGTCGTCATGACTTCGAAACACGTTGTGTGTTTTAAAATAAATATTTTATACATTTATTGCCTATCTTGGACCTTCGCCCGATGTTACCCTAGGTTTGGAGTGAAGGATTTTATTGCTTTTAGTTACCTGTTTGGGTCCTGGGAGAGGCTGCGGTTCATACACATACCATCACTGAGTGTTGTGCTTTGCATTTGCACAACCACATCAGGTGAGAGTCTCCTTTTACTCTCTTGCTACTGCCCTACCTGTTGCAGACATCACACGATGGAGCGCTGTTCACATTTGTATTTCTATACAAATATATCAGAGTTCTTGCCCCTTAGTACAGCACAGGGTGCTGGATGAATAGAAAGATGTCTTACCTCCATTAAAGAAGCACTCAGGAAAATTATTTTATCTGTCCTTCCGCAGCGCGCTGGTGCGTATACTTGACAGCGATGATCAGTGTCCCGTGGCACTGTTCAAATCTTGCACGCGTTTACGTCACCTCTCTTTTGACCGCTCTTCTGTCCATTTCTATTGAAGGCTGGGAGTCATGCAGATGCATTGGAGAGCGTGACTTCCGGCAGAACTTGCGCAAGATTGGAACAGCGCCGGTGAGTATACCTGCCAGCGCGCAGCGGGGGAAAAAAAAAAAAAAAAAGAAATCTGTGCTTCTTTAAAGTGACACTGTACCCCCCTTTTTGCATTCTGATTTCTCTACAAAGGTGTAAAGGGTAAATTTAGCAGTTTTCATACCTTATTTTTAGGGATGGTCCGAACCTGGTTTGGACGGGGTTCGTACGAACCCGAACCCTCCGCAATGATGATTACCTCTGTCTGCCCGCTCTGTGCAGCGGGCGGATCCAGCAGGAGGACCGCCTGGAAAACTGGGATACAGCCATAGCCATAGGCTGTGTCCCAGTTTTCCAGGCGGTCCTCCCGCTGTATCCGCCCGCTGCAGGGAGCGGGCAGACAGAGGTAATCATCATTGCGGAGGGTTCGGGTTCGTACGAACCCGAACCTCAGCGGGTTCGGACCGCCCCTACTTATTTTATATCATACGTCATGGTGCTTGTTCCAGTAAAAAGTGATCTTTTATCATCGGCAGATTGTGCTAAGTGAGCGGGGCTTCACACCAGAGCTGTACTTAGTGCCATCCACTACTTCACAATTGTCCCTGCCCCGTGACATCATCAGCACCTAGGCCCGCCCCTTGACGGCCATTGGAACAGGCCACCCTAAAGATCTAGGCCCCACCCCCTCTAGATCAGCCCATATCAATGGCTGCTGAGGGGTGTGACTAATGGTGGCATTGTGGACGGGGCTAAGTGGCGCTTCGGCCATGAAGCCCCGCCCAGATAGAACAATCCGCAGATGATAAAAGATCACTTTTAATGGAACAAGCACCATGATATGAGACATAAAATAAGGTATGAAAACTGTTAAATTTATGCAAAATGCAAAAAAGGGGGTGACATTGTCACTTTAAGGTAATTATTTACATAGGAAAGCCCCTTTTATAAAAGACTAGTTTGGCTACTATGAGACCGCTTTCTTGCTTTTGGAAGAAAATTATTTTCACTTGTTTTATTGCTTTAGTTTTATTTGTTAATGCTATGTATTTTTTGGTACAGTTTATCGTAAGGGCCCTATTACACAGGACGATTAACGTGTGAAAAATCGTTAAATCATTTAAATTTAAACGATAATCGTTCTGTGTAATTGCAGGCACCGATCGTAAAATAGTTTGTATGTCGTTGATCGTTGATTTAGATCTGAACCTAAAATAATTGCTGTAATTCCACATTCGTTCGCTCAAGTTCCGCATTTGTTCACTAATCGTTCAGTGTAATAGCACATTGTCCATTGTTTTGCTGGGATCAGCAGGAGTAAACGATCCAAGTAACGATCGCAATAACGGTCATAGTAACGATCGTAACTAACAGCCATTGTTCTGTGTAATATGATGAACGATTTCTGGTTGACAATAAACAATCTCGCTTGCGATCGTTTATCGTTAATCGTTAAAAATTGCTCCGTGTAATAGGACCCTAAGTCAGATTATCCCCCACCTTCTTACGCTATCTCACTACTATCCCCCCTGACCTATTACAGGGTGCTCGTCCCCTTTTGATCAGCAGTGTCAATTCATCAACCTAATGATGGGCGACATGAGCAGGATTACAGCTGAGATTGTATCAGTGTGTCACCATTTCCTCCTGAAGGATGAAGCCGCAGCTCAGAGACCTCAGACCTGATCTTACTGATTATAAGAATCCAGTGCAGTGGACACCTCACATCTCAGCCAGCAAATAATTCTTCCAGGTTAATATTTCCTGTTGCTCAGGCTCTTGTGTAATTTTTGTTGCTCAGTCAGTGAGCACCGACTATTAGGGAAACATGTGCAAGAGAGATAAGGCAGGAAACCTGGAAATCAGTGGTCACCAAGGAGAATTCCCTGCAGAGCACAAGTGACCGCTCTGTAATTAACCAAAGAGGAGGCCGAACTTCCTCCTCAAGGTGATGTCCACAATCTCTGTCTATAGGAGCGTGTGCCAGCTAAATCCTGACAAAATGTAATGGCCGAGCAAAAACAAGGCAATGACTAAAGAGGGAGCAAATGGCTCATCGTTATTGTTATCATATAGAAAAAATTACATCATGATAGGAAGCAAAAGCCTAAACCATAATACTTTCCAAGGCCTCATTCACACAAGTTTTTTTTCTGTTTATGAATCAGGATCTTGATTTACTGCCAGAAAAAGAACCCATTGAATTAATGTGGTCATCCTTGTATCCTTTTTCAAAATAGATCTGTGTGTGGATGAAAGCCTGACCACAAAAAACATAGGACTTATAAGGACTGTTTTGTCGCCTGGGCCCCATCGACTTTAAAGGGGTTATCCAGCGCTACAAAAACATGGCCACTTTTCCCCCTCTCTTGTCTCCAGTTTGGGTGGGGTTTTGAAACTCAGTTCCACTGAAGTAAATGGAGCTTAATTGCAAACTGCACCTGAACTGGAGACAAGAGAGGGGGGAAAAGTGGCCATGTTTTTGTAGCGCAGGATAACCCCTTTAATCCCCTTCCCCTTTTGGCCCCCACAATCATGGACACGGCTGTATGGAGGACCTAAACGGTCATTCACACGTTCCATGCACGGTCCACAACTACGGACGATGTGCTACAGAACAGAGTTTAGAACTCACAATATCATTATTCATGATGATGATGGAAGCACCAGAACAGTTTAAATTTTAAGGCTACTGTACTGACAAAGCCATGCAGCTGTGTCAGTACAGTAGCGTTAAAATTTAAACTGTACAGTAGCTCAACAACTTAAACAAAGTTTGATGCTAAGAGTTCTGAATTCTGGACACTGTTCTTGGGCAGTAATTGCAGAACGTGTGAATGCCACCTAAGCTTGTGTCCACCAATATGCAGCATTTCACTTTTTATTGTTTAAATAATAAGAAACTAATTGATTAAGACAACTCTGCAGTTTTTTATGCATTTTTTTAGGGTGTGTTCATACAATCATCCAATCTAATTGGAAAGCCAATAAATGGAGGACAGGTCAAACAGGAAATACTGAAATTTCTCCTTTTTAAATCCATTCCTCACTTTGTTTAATTTTTAATTGCAGCTAACTTCCAGAATATGCACAGGCTCTGTCATGTGATTAACACTACCACGCTCTAATCGCAGAAACCATCAGTATAAGGCTAGGTTAACACTACATTTTTGCAAACCATTTTTTTCATCCGTTTTTTGAAAGAAAAAAAAAACAGCTGCATTTGTGTGCATCCGTTTTGATCCTTTCTTCCATGGACTTCCATTCAAAAAAAAAAAAAAAAAACGGATCAAAATGGATCCATTTCTTTTTTAAACAGACACAAAAGTAAGGTCAGCTACGTTTTGTGAACGTTAAAAAAAAACGGATTTTTTTAAATAATGGAAGTCAATAGAAAAACGGATGCACAAAAATGCATCGTTTTTTTTCAATAAACGGATTGCAAAAACGTAGTGCGAACCCAGCCTAAGCCTGGTAGGGGTCATGCACATGGTAAAGCCACAACAGCCAAAAGTGGCCATGGTTTCACCACATTCACAAATGTCCTCTCCCTTCTGTGTCATTAGGCCTTGTGCACACTTTTTTCATGGTGATAAACTTGTGGATTTTGCTTTGGGATCTATGTGAAATCTGTTCAGACAAGAGATGTTTAGGTTTGTAATATTTCCTGTTTTTTTTTATGACTTAGCGCATATCTGAATTTCTGTCTTGTATAGGAAATTTTCCACCCGTTTGTCCATAGGGGGCAATACAGTAGAGCTAAAAGGCCTATAAATCCTCCTGCTTAGTGGATATAATCCCCCGTAACAATGTCCATTTATACGCCGTTTAGGGTATGCGGAATGCTGACTGGTGCCCATGGGGGTTGTCATTCTGCATCAGTCACCTGTGTACATGGCCAAGAACTGTCAAAGAGCTAAACAGGAGGATGAAGACCTCTCATAAGAGGACGACTCTGAATGAGATTTCCAAGTTGTCTTCCCAATGGCAAATAACAATCAAATCATTGTGTGACCTGTTCTGCAACTTCACAGTAAACTTTGATAAAATGTCTCATCTTTTTATAATTTCTACAAAACGTTAAAGGGGTTGTTCACAAAAAAATATTTTAAATCAACTGATGTCAGAAGGCTTTATATAGATTTGTAGTTTACTTTTATTAAAAAGTCTTCCAGTATTTATCAGCTGCTGTATGTCCTGCAGAAAGTGCTGTATTCTTTCCAGTCTGGAGAGCAGGAGAGGTTTTCTATGGGGATTTTCTACTGCTCTGGACAGTTCCTGACATGGACAGAGGTGGCAGCAGAGAGCACTGTGTCAGACTGGAGAGAATACACAACTTCCTGCAGGACATACATCAGCTGATAAGTACTGGAAAACTGGAGTTTTTTTTTAACAGAAGTAAATTACAAATCTCTGGCACCAGTTGATTTGGAAGAAAAAAAAATTGGGGTGAACAACCCCTTTAGGGGCCTAATATTTTGTTCATAGCTGAGGTTTTGTTACACAATTCTTTGTGATGGTCTATGGCTACAATTCTGTGGATCGTGTTTATATAATGCCGCCATATAGTGCTTACAGCATAAACAGCAGTAATATATGCATAGTTGCCACCACAAGGTAATGTGCCACTCAGAAGGTGCTGGATGTGTTTTGGGAGGTGCGCCGGGCCTGTTCTCTAGAATACATATCAGGCACTGTGGCCCGTGTCCTGACACAGAGCAGACAATCCATGCAGACGCTAGCTGTGCTGGATTTCCTCAGTCTACAGTGATCTGCAGCCCATACAGAGCACATACACGGAAATAAAGGAGCCTCAGTGGTTTGTTCTCCAGCCAGAACTCACTGGATGTAGGAACAAGCCCCCTCTGCAGTCCGACTACTCTTGTGGTAACAGAAGGGAGAAAATACCAGAGAGAAACCTGATCCGCGCCCAGTAATTAGACGGTTAATTTTGTAAAGTCTTGTTAAACGAAATGAATTGAATAATTCTGGGCTTTGGGAGTCGGTGCAGCCGTAACCTGAGGATTTGGTAGCCGGGATGGTTTTAATCAAGTTCAGATGCAAACACTACAATGTCTATGTAGTGAGGATGTAACCCCTTCATGTCCAGACACATCATGGCCTGAAATGCTTAAACAGCTGAAGCTTGAACATTTATTTCAGAGCCTCTGCCTGGGGTCCTGTAATACACAAAGATATACAATGATACATACATGCAGACTGATGGTGGTCACACACACAATACTAGTCATTTTGAGCTGTTTTTGGTGGCCTCATGCAAAACAATGATTAAAAACAAGGCCCAAAAAACTGAATGGGAAAATATTAGAGATGAGCGAACAGGGTTCGGGTTCGAGTCGATCCGAACCCGAACGTTTGGTATTTGATTAGTGGTGGCTGCTGAACTTGGATAAAGCTCTAAGGTTGTCTGGAAAACATGGATGCAGCCAATGACTATATCCATGATTTCCACATAGCCTTAGGGCTTTATCCAAGTTCAGCAGCCACCGCTAATCAAATGCCGAAAGTTCAGGTTCGGATTGACTCGAGCATGCTCCAGGTTCGCTCATCTCTAGAAAATATAAATATACTGATAGATGCACACAGTTAGATACATTGATAATGCTCGCAGTTATACATCAATAGATACAGTCATAGGCTATGTTCACACTACGTAAAAAACACAGCAGTATTTCATAACAACAAGCGTATTTGAGCAAACATGGCCGTTGTTATGAAATACGGCCGTGTTTTTTACGTAGTGTGAACCCGGCCATACAATGATAAACATAAACAATTATACAATGATAGTGTCTTAGACTGACACAAAACTGTACCCTGATAAAGAGTAATACATACACAGTCATAGACTGGTAGATACAACTATACACTGTTTCATACAGTGAGAGAGAGAGAGAGAGAGAGTATGTGTATGTGTGTGTCTATGTATGTATGGCAATGTATCAGTGTCAGTGAATAAAGTGGCCTGATTTGCACATTAAGAAACTGGCGCAGATGGCAGGAATCGGTGGCGATTTGAAAAATGGATCGTGCCACCGAAATCTCTGTGCCAGTGCCCAACAGGAGATATTTTTTTTTAGCAAAAAAATATCATTAGTGGTCCATTTGCTTTTAAGAATGCAGCTGAGCTGGGGTGAAACAAATGACACTGAAGGAAAACTGGGGGTGAGTTAGCACTGAGGGGGCAAAAAAAAACAAAAAAACCTTAGTGCTTCTTTAAAGGCATTATCCGGTATATTTAATTAAAACTATCACACCAAGATATACAACTGACTGGTATAGTGGTATCACTAATAGTACTGGATTCAGCGTGTTTTTGAGTGATTCATCACTGACAGATCTAGAAGTATTGTGTACAGTTCCTCAGCTCCTCCCTCTCTTCATAGATAACGCATAACGATAACGATATCATGCGATATTCGAACAATAAATCGTTCCGTGTAAAACCACCATTAGGTTGCATAACATAAGGAAAACAATTACAACATGCTGCCTTGATGTGCTGAATTAAGCAGCAGGTGCTGCAACCTCGCTAATGGAAATAGTTAATGCAAAGCAATGCATGCTGGGACTTATAGTACTATGCAAAAGCTCAACCAGGAAGTACAATCAGGAAATACAAAACCCCAAAATAAAAGGATTTTTGGTAGTTTCAGAATTGAGACAGACAGGTAAGTAATACTAAATGTTTCTGCAGCATGTTTATTTTGTTTTTACCTGATGTCGGAGTAGCCCTTTAACTGCAGCTACATTCACACACTGTGGTTTCATCCAAGTATGTGTAGACAACTGCCAATCAGCCACCAATGGGCAGAGGCAGCGGGTTCTCATGAATATGGAGAACTACCTAGCACATGCACATAATGGAGAGGACTAGTACATAGTGCTCAGTGTCCTTGCTATTCATGAGGATATATTCAGAATGTAAAAACAGAATGATAGAATACATTGTACAAAGGTACTGACAGTCTCTCTTCAAGGTGAGCTCATAACACAATAAATATTACAGGTCTCCCAGATAATTGTAATTCTGACCTTCTAAACATTTTATTTCATTTATATATAGCCAATATATTCCAGGGCAATGTACAGTGGCACTTGTCATTTTTCAAAATGTTCGTATTCCCCCCCCCCCCCCCCCCCCCAGAAATCAATAGTCCAGGCGATTTTAATAAACCTTGTAATTGGGTTTATTAGGCAAATATGCCATTATCTGCATTCAAAAAGACTTTTCCCAGCCCCCCCCCCCTCCCTCCTCTTTTCCATTCGCTGCAAAATATCAGGAAATTGTGACTTGTTGCATCAGACACAAACCTTTCTGTTCTATAGAGAGGGGAGGGGGGAGGAGGGAGTTAGTCGGCAGAAGAGAGCAGAGAAGATAGGATTACACAAGGGAGGTGGGTGACAGCGGTATTCAGAGGTCTTAGAGGTCAGTGCTGACTGTCAGAGGAGATAGCTGGTGATTAACTGTAGATTAAAGGCCCTATTCCATGGGCCAACTGACAGGAGCAAACGAGCGCTATTAGCGCTTGTTCCCCACTTGCTGCTGCCGCTATTTTACGTGGCAGCAGCGAGTGGGTGAGTCTGGGGGGGGGGGGGGGGCGGGGGGGCTGCCCAGGGGATCGCTGATCGTCTGGACAGCCCAAAGGATACAGCAGCGTCTGCCGCTGCCACTCCTATTCCACAGAGCAACGGCAGCAGATCGTGCCGTGAACGATGTCGGCTGATCGTTGCTGTCAATTTCACAGGACGATTATCGGCCATAACAGCCGATATTGACCGAATACGGCCGATAATCGTTCCATGGAATAGGGCCTTAACTCTTTGTTGTCCTGTTTTGGTGCCTCATCTCTCTTCACCCCTCCCCTCTCCATAAGAAAGCCATGAAGACAGGGG
This sequence comes from Dendropsophus ebraccatus, assembly GCF_027789765.1. Classification (NCBI taxonomy): domain Eukaryota; kingdom Metazoa; phylum Chordata; class Amphibia; order Anura; family Hylidae; genus Dendropsophus; species Dendropsophus ebraccatus. The sequence continues at coordinate 16,468,326 of NC_091465.1, forward strand.
GAAGAGCTAATAAATCCAATTACAAAGTTTCTTAAAATCGCCTGTACTATTGACAGTGACACTTTAAATTAACTTAGCAGTATGTTTTTGAGCGGGAAGAAACCCATGGAAACACGGTGGGAACACACAAACTCCTTGCAGATTTGGTCCTTAGTCTGATTTGAAGCTGGAAACCAAGTGCTAAACACCAAGTCAACACCAAGCCTATTTTACCCAAAATGCACAATTAAAAAGAGAAATCCTTAAAAAAGAAAAGATATAACACAGACAACAGTATGATATAGAATTATTACGTGTACATACACAAAAATCTATATATTCAAGTGTTAAAGAGGCATTTATTTTTTAAATACATTAACAGGGGCTGTAATTGCAAGATGTTTTGCAATATATAATTTTTTTATTTTTTTAATTTTAAGTTTTCCTTGTCAGACAGTATATTGTTGCACATTAAATTCAGCCTAGCAAAGCCCTTTTCCTTCTATAGACTATGATAGCCCTGTGGGCACAAGCGGGGAGTGCTGGGCTATTTTAGCCTATAAACCTTCTTAAAAGGTATTGGCTTCCAAATATTTATCAAGTCCGCAATGTGTAAATGCCTTGGACTCCATTACTCGGGACGATTATGGTGCGTAAAATCGTTATATCTTTCAAATGTAAACAATCGTTCCGTGTAATTGCAGGCAGTAATCGAACAATCGCTCATGTGTCGTTGATCGTTGATTTAGATCTGACCCTAAAGTCATCGTTAATCGCTTGCTGTAATTCCGCATTTGTTCACTAATCGTTCTGTGTAATTCCAAATCGTTCCTTCTTTTGCTGGGATCAGATGGAGTAAACGAACGATCGTAACTAACGTCCATCGTTCTCTGTAATATGGTGAACGATTTTAGGTTAACGATAAACAATCTTGTTTGCAATCGATTATCGTTAATCGCTAATCATTAAAAATCACTTTGTCTTACGGGACCCTTAGGGTGCCTTCACACCTACCGACTCGCAGCGTTAATAACGCTGCGAGTCGGCTAGGTCCTGTATGTAAATCTGCCGGACGCTTAACCCCTTCTGATGCCGCCCGCCTCCCGCTCCAGCTCTGTATACATTACCTCTGCTCGCTCCACGGGGTCCCGGCGTCCTGCTCTCGCACCCGGCCAATCAGTGTGTTGCCCTGCCGCAGCCACTGATTGGCCGGGCGGGAGAGCAGGACGCCGGGACCCCGTAGAGCGAGGACAGGTAATGTATACAGAGCTGGAGCGGGAGGCGGGCGGCATCAGAAGGGGTTAAGCGGCCGTCAGATTTACATACACGCAGTGGTCGTTCAGACTGCTGCGTGTATGTACTGACAGTGATCTGCCAGGACCTAGCCGACTCGCAGCGTTATTAACGCTGCGAGTCGGTAGGTGTGAAGGCACCCTTAGTGTACATTCACATGCGACAGATTAGAAGATCAGTCCTGTAAATGGACACACCCATTGTGCAGATTTTGTACATTTCTGCCACAAAGTAATCCTAATATTCCACATTTATCAGTTCTTATGACTATCCGACGTCAATGAATAAATGTTGAATGGTGGGCGATTGCCCTAGTGACCCTGTAAATACCAGATAGCTGCGTTATGATTGAGGAAACTAGTAAGAGGGTGTGAGTCAGCAAGAGGAGAGCATGAAATAATTCTCTAGAAGAACACAAGCCCTTCCTGTGTATCTTGTACTTTCTCCGCTCGCTGCCCTCATATGGTTTCAATCAGGCAGTAATTTTCTTTTGGCTAGTAAATCCACATGGGAATGATGTTAGCCACAGGCTTGCTGGCAGCCTGGTCCAGTCTAGCTGGGGGGACTTGGGGGGGCTTGTTTGCCTTGACTTATAACATGACCAGGGATAACTTTTCCAACTTCTGGCGGACTGTGAAGCACAAACAGTAAGGGGGGGCCGAGGAGACTGGATGAGGTGTTGGGGGGGATTTCAACATGAAGGTCAGAAATGTCCAGGCAAGAAAAAAAAAAAAAAAAGTCAAAACACAGACGTGTGTAAATAAATCCATAAAGCGTCACTAGACCAGTGTGGCCTACCTGACACCGCTAGCTAATAATCGCTCACACAGCTTTATTGTCTGCTGTATAATTTACATTATGGTCACTAAGCTGCCAAACAAAATAAAAGGGGTGAAGAGAGACGCAAAAGTAATGACACCTACAGCGCAGTCTGGCCGCCCATCCCCCCAGGTCACAGGTTTATTATAACCCAATATAATTCTACAGTAATAATGGGACATGTTTAAAGAATATTGTTACACAGTCATATGACGTGTCTGTATGAGAGGGGAAATAATGGGGTAAGTTTACTAAGGCCGACACCTCACATGCTGTAGAATGTATTAACAGGCTACTTAGGGCCCCATACATCTTCAATAACTGATAGCCGAATTAGTGTTCGGCTGTCAGTTATCTCTCCCCTCCTCCTCATACACAGGAACATTTGGCATGGCTGAGTGTTCTTGAGTTCTCTGTAGGGAGGGGTAAGCCGCAGCAAGAGAGCTCTGGCTACAGCTTATGTCTCCCAGAACAAAGGGGTCAGGCAAGGATTTTCTATGATGCCCAATCCCTATCTCCACATGATCTGACAGGTAGATGGTGTAAAACTGGTCAAATGTTGCAAATTTTTAAGCAAACGTGTGCTGCTTGCATATGTTTCTACCCACCCATACAATGGGATCAGTCATGATTGATTGGGATCCATTTGAAGACAGATACATTATGGATCGGTTATAAAAGAGAATCTAAGGGTAAAGTGACACATACTGGAGCTCCTGCAAAATTTCTGTGTGGAATATACAGAGGCTACAGTGAAAGTAAAGAGGTTAAGATTACAATGAAAAAGAGGAAAGAGGTCTGCGGTGCGGATTTCAGAGGTTAATTTTGACGTCAGATTCGCTGTGGATTTTCTTTTCCTCTAATATGTTCATTTTTTTTTATTCAATTTATAGAATGTTATTATTCGCCATCTCACCTGAGCTGCTTTCAACAGCGATTATGCTTCACAGCAAACCTCATAGATATAAGCTCAATAAATTGGAGCAAACCATATAGATTTCTATGGGACAGTTTTCTAGGCATGCTCTGTGACCTGTACGGTAGTCATGGTAAAGGGGTGGGGGCTGAGCTTTGACCACAAACTATTGGGAATGGTCTGATCCTATCTTACACCTAACCTTGTAATCCACTGCAATAGCACAATAAATCTTTCCCATAGATTTTTTTTAAATAATTGCACAATTTGATTTGGATTTACTCTTTGGATGCATTTTCCGCTGCATGTTAATCCACAGCATGTACTGTACGTGTGGCCTTTTCTAACAACAATATAAATTTCCACAGACTTCATATAAACAACCCAAAAAGTTAAGAGCCAGTAGCAATATACTGATGTGTATTGGTTACGAGGCTCCTGGCAGTTGTCCAGTTTCGGAGGGATGGATGCTGGGAGTTGGAGTTCTAATTTAACAGAAGCTAATGAGTCATTAATCACAGTCAGCTAACAAACAAGTCTGGCTGAAAACTATTGATCTTTTTTCTTGAAACTTATTTTCTGTGCATATTTTGCCCCCAAATCTGCATTTCAGAGTCAGTGATAAATGTTCCCAGGAGCCGTCATTAGCTCAGAGGCCTCAATAAATAACCTCCTGTCCGAAACACAGCAAAAAGCACTCCGCAGCTCAGCCATCAGTCAAGTTCAGTGTCTGACAGGCTGAGACCAGAAGAGGAGCCGAAGTCTGGAATATCAGATGTGATGAGCAATATTACTGGAGGGGGAAGGGGAAAATATGGCAATCAAATCAAAAATTTTAAAAAGATTAAAAGAGAAGTCTGGCAGAAATTTTTATCAAAGTATTGTATTGTCCCCAAAAGTTATACAAATCCCCAATATACACTTATTACGGGAAATGCTTATAAAGTGCTTTTCCCTGCCCTTACTACTCGATCAAGGCTTTACTTCCTGGATAACATGGTGATGTCACTTCCTGGATAACATGGTGATGTCACTTCCTGGATAACATGGTGATGTCACGACCCGACTCCCAGAGCTGTGCGGGCTGTGGCTGCTGGAGAGGATGATGGCAGGGGGACACTGAGGGACACAGGGCACTGGAGCGACACTGAGCATCCCTCTGCCATCATCTTCTCCAGCAGCCACAGCCCGCAAAGCTCGGTGAGTCCGGTCATGACATCACCATTTTATCCAGGAAGTGACATCACCATTTTATCCAGGAAGTGACCACCATGTTATCCAGGAAGTGACATCACCATGTTATCCAGGAAGTGACATCACCATGTTATCCAGGAAGTGAAGCCTTGATGCAGAAGTGCGGGGGGGAAAAGCACTTTATAAGCATTTTCCGTAATAAGTGTATATTGGTGATTTGTATAACTTTTGGGGGGCAATACAATACTTTAATAGGAATTTTCGCTGGACTTCTTTAATATAGCACCATAATCAGCTGTGGTGCAGGACACTGGAAGTCCCAGGTGAGCTTGATAAGAGATGCTGCTGGCCATGGAAGCATGTTTAGATCATGCAGGCTGCTTCACAGTAGGGCAAACAACAAGCAGACTTTACCTTGTGTTGAAACGGTTCCTGGGACACTTCACAGAAATACTACTGGTTCCGTGACCAAATCAATTAAACACCGAGCTGTTAGTGTATCTAATAATAATAAAGGCTAGAGGGGCCTGACTACTATACATTATACCACACCATAATCCAGGGAGCAGGACTAGTGTGATGCTTCCTTTTTATGCAACTGCCCACATGGTCTTCAGACCAATTTCCAGCTATCATTGAGTGCCAGACAAAATCAGGACTTATTGCTGAAAGAGATAATCGACCATTCCCGCCACCATTGGAATGGACAATGATAGGGTTTGCGAGCTCTGGTGAGAAGTTAATGGACCACGTGTAACTGGATGTCATGCAATCGCCTTCTGTGTTGACAATGTTCGACACCCAAGGTTTGGTATATGGTACCGAATTTCAAATATAGTGTGGAACAATATCAATTATTATATTTAGTTTTCTTGTTGTTTCTATCCTCCCTTTATATGAAATATATATACTTTACCATTTTATTTCTGTAAGTGAAGAATGGATTGCCAGACCATATGGCTTGGAAGGGATTTCTCCATCTCGCCCCACTTCCTAGAGGCTGGAGAAGGGGTTAATAATAGTGTCCTGAAATGCAGAGGAATGTATAATGTTTTCTTTCCCCCTCAGCTAGCGGTTTTCCTTGCCGAGAGATGGAGGCTGCAGGCGCTCAGACTGACCTCTGACCCTCTCCCCTTAAACACTCTTATTAAGAAACAAAATGTTTCAATATGTTAGAAGCCAGGCAGAGCAGCGGTGGGCGGCGGGAAGGGGCCCCTCATTTTACACTCCACATTCCCAAAATGTTGTGACATTTCCATATATAATATTTTCATCATCCGTCTGCCTTCTATTCCCCGACCATAAAAGTTGCAGAAATGAAAAGAATTCCAAAAAGTAGACCCTCCATCTGCTACAGAGTTGTAATATTTGCAGCGCCCTTCATGGGAACCCTTCCCCTTGTGTTTTGGATGAATGAGATTTTACTACTAACTACAACAACAAAAAAATTAAATGTTACCATTCATGAAATTTGTGAAGGATCCAGGGGATTGTTGCTGTAACCGTGCACACGGCGCCAATCTCTCCTGTGATGAATGATACAATGCTGCCCGACTCCTGAACTGTTCTGCTTGTATTCTATCCATTGGATAACCCATGACTGGGCCTCTTCATGACGTTGGCTGGCTTCTCTCTCCTGTCTGGGGACTCCCTGGACCCACCGTACATATCCACAAGTTATAATCCAATAAATACCTGACCCATAAATAATGCAATAAACTCTTCTTTAAAGACATGTCAGATGTCAGACTGTAAATCTGAGAGAAAGAGGAATCACATCACTTTGTGAGGATATATCTGGAGGGTAAAGCACTGGAAGCATCGAAAATATCATAAATAGGAATATTTAACAATATTGCTTCAGGAATGCGCACTTTAGGGGTATGTTCGCACTGAGGAATAGGGGAGGAATTTCACGCGAATCCGCACTTAATTTTATGTGTATTCCGCTTGAAATTTAGCCTTTAACATGTACAGAGCAATGTCCCATTGTATTCAATGGGATTTCCCCTTTCACACGGCAGAATTTACGCTCGGAATGTTCCACCGCGGATTCCGCTAGAGAAATCCCATAAAAGTCATTGGGGCTTTTAATTTCCGCTTTCTGCTCGAATTCCGCTCCTATTCTGCCAGTGCTGAAGAGGAGGAAATTTTAGGCAGAAAACTTTCCTCTTCAATTCCTCAGCGTGAACATGCTCTATGAGTCCCAGTCAATGACTACAGGAGACCACAGTCAATGGGCTCTAGACTCAATATGAAACACATTCTAATCAGTTTATACAGAGAAACTAAAATAATAAAGTATCTCCCAAATAAAGTCAGCTAATGCAATGAATCCTGTGTTTTGCAATGTTGTAAATTTGTAGACCAATGTATCTCAGTAATGAACATTTAGAGACTTAAAAAGGGGTACACCAGAGCATTTGTTTTCTACCCACCTGTGTTCAGGGGGCAAAAAAAAAAAAAAAAAAAAAAAAACTATAACTAACCCCCTTGCTCTCTAACCACAATCACCATGTTGGTCTCTCAATAGGCTCAACTTCCCTGTGTCTGTGTCGTACAAGCACCTTCCTGTTCAGCCAATCAGTGGCTGAGGGAGTATACCGCTGCCACCACCGATTGGCTAGGTGCTGACACAGACATGACAAAAGAAGATAGCGGGGAGCGAGGGAGAAATATATAGCTTTGTTCCCCGTTTAACTGTGCCCTATGCAAAATTAGATAGAAACTTGTATTCTCCAGAATACCTTTTGAAAAAAACACACACACACACACACACACACACACACACACACACACACACACACACTGCACCTGTGCAGCTCTATAAATCTTTGTTGGTGGCCCACACACGGGGGTTTTGTGACTGACAATGTAAATGAAGGGCAGCACGAAGAATCTATGACCACTAATATGGCCCTGGATGCATGTCGCCATGTTAAAGGCCCATTACACGAGCCCCAGTTTGCTAGATCAGCACCCGTATCATGTACACATCAGCCTATTCAAAAAGAGCTTTTATTAATATTTCCAGTCACATGGATGTATGAATCAAATCTGCAACTGCTTCAACACCTACACCCCTAATATCCCTGGCCTCCAATAAGGATAAAGAAAAAGCCCAAAAAACTAAAAAGATACATGTGACTGACAGCAGAAGAACACACAATCCATCTAGTCTGCCCCTTTGGATTTTTACTTCAGTATAGATATACAGTATGTTGCAGGTTTACAGTCACTTATTGGGAATTTACTAGTTTGTTCCAGACATCGTTTACTGCTTACAGAATGGTTCTCAATGTCCATAGTAATCCATAGGGACACAGAGGACATATCTGTGTGACCTCAAAACTCTCTTATTGATCTTAGGATATCCTCATTGTAAGCGCAGTGTCAGAAGTATCCTGAAAGCCAAGGGTTCAAGAAGCCAAGTTAAAGGACAAGCCAGCAGTAAGGAGATTTCCTGTAAGACTTGTATATTGTTGACGAAGAAAGATATTAGATGGCTTAACTTTACACAGTGGTCAAGCTTCTAGTCTCCATATCGACCACTTCCATTAAGTCTAATAATAAACAAGGGGGGGGGGGAGAAAGAGGAGAAAACAGAGGCCTGAAACTGAAGAAACAGAGCAAAGTCAAGAGCTACAATCACAGCATCACGGAACAACCAGTGTCTGAAAAGATCATCCTGGTCGGTACTGCAGGACCGGCCGGATTACCTTCACTGCCGCTGAATTGCGATGGGGGCGCATACGCGCCCCCGCATCCAACTTTCCCACTGCACAAAATGGAGCGTGTGGCTCCGGCCATTGTGTGAACTGACATGGAAACTGATAGAGACATATCAGTTTCTTGTGGCGCCGCTAGGGAACCCTGACGAAGTGTATACTATGTGTATACACTCTGGCCAGGATTACCTCAAGTGCAGCACTACGTAAGTACCGTAGAAATCACGGCCGTTGTTACAACAGCTGTGATTACTGTGGTACTTACGTAGTGTGAACATGGCCAGATCCTGTAAGGTATGAGGTGCAGACTCCATTGATTGGACATCCCTCAAATGATCAATCAGATTGAGATCTAGGGAACTTGGAGAACACTTTGACCTCTTTGTCACAACGTCTGCAGTGTGGCCCCCGGGGCATTATCCCCCCTGAAATAGGCTGCTGCCATTAGGGGATCCTGCTGCTGTGAAGGGGGGTACTTGGTGTAGTACTTGGTACTGGTCACAGTAACATCCACATGATGCCAGGACACAAGGTTTCAGCAGAGCATTTCCCATCACACTGCCCTTCATCTTGTCATTAAATGAGGGCATATAGTGCATCCTGGTACCATCTCTTCACCGTGTAATTGACTTACCTGCCCATCCACATGATGGAAAAGATAATCCATCAATCCAGGCTTTCTTACACTGCTCCATGCTCCACTGATTCTCCTTCTGGTGTTCATGTGCCCACTGTAGACACTTTTGGTGGTGGACAGGGGTCAACATGGGCACCCTGACTGTTCTGTGCCTACGGGGCCCGATAAAGTGTAAACAGCAATGTCCCCTGTGACAGCAGCTCTTCTGTATGAGCTATATTAGCAGGTTACCGTCTCATACCCCGAAGTTTCTACTAATTATAATGTGGATGCTGGTGAACGCTTTCAGGACAGAAGTCAAATATTTCATTCATAGAACACACTATAAAATCTGCGGGTACATTACTTACCCATAGGAAACCCACAGATTTTACTACATCAGGTCAACTAAAGACATGTGTATGTAGCTAAGTATTGGGGTCTGCTCAATACCCTGTGTCACATTGCCACATTCTAGAGGTTTAAAGATGATTTTAGCTCAAGTTCAAGAACACTACTTCTATGTATTCAGAATTTTATTTTTTATTCCATATTGCAGTCAGTGGGGGACCCTGAGACACCGCAGGAGGACACCAGGGGAGCATGGTCAAGAATAGCATCTTTATTTAATTGTATATAAGGGCAGCAATATATTAAAAGTTTTAAAGTCCTGAAGTACCCCTTTAAGTACAATGCTTGACCAAGGCTGTATTAACAGCTGCTGCTGCCCTAGGCACTAAACCTGAAGACGCCCCATCGTCACGCACCTATTGGCGATACCATACCTGACCAATACCACCATACCCCCCACCCCCCTGGAAAAGACACCAGATTTACTGGCAAGTCTGAACGGGAGGAGGGAAACTAAAAAAATAAAAACAAAAAAATTAGTTTTTTCTGTCCCCCTGCAAGGTGCTGCCCTAGGAACCGGACCATGGGTGCCTAGTGGTAAATACGGCCCTGTGCTTGACTATCATTTGCATGGAGCAGTAATGCGCATATGGGATTGCCACTCCACTCAGAAGAGAGACTCGGGACCCCAATCATTAAGGCTGGTGGGGGTCCCAGCAGGCAAACCCTAATGTAGTTTTGTTTGTGGAAGAACCCCTTAACGTAATAATAAATCGTTTTCAGTGAGTTCCCACTAGTGATAGGCTAAAGGGGTTTATCCAGCGCTACAAAAACATGGCCACTTTTCCCCCTCTCTTGTCTCCAGATTGGGTGGCGTTTTAAACTCAGTTCCATTGAAGTAAATGGAGCTTTAGTGCAAACCACACCTGAACTGGAGACAAGAGAGGGGGGAAAAGTGGCCATATGTTTGTAGCGTTGGATAACCCCTCTAAAGTCGTAATTTTTATTGGTCTGCTCTGCCACCAAAATAACGGCAGGGCAACATCTCTTACACTATACACATGAACAGTGCCCGACATGGCAAAATGGCAGAATATGAGGAGCAGTTTTGTCAGGCATTTTTGACAATCTGTGACCAGAGGTGAATGGGGCTTGGGATGGATTAAAATAAGTATTTTTGTGGTTTATACTATCAGTGTATTTAACTTTACAAACTTTGCACAAGATTTTATTACTTTTTCTACATCTATGAAATGTTAAAACATGAAACCCATTACATCTACTGCTGAATATAGACTGCCATCTTGCTGGAAGGGCCACATTAAAGGGGTAGTGCGGCGGTAAGCAATTATTCACTAAATAACACACATTACAAAGTTATACAACTGTGTAATGTATGTTATGTTAGTAAATGGCCCCCTTCCCCATGTTCCCCCTCACCCCAGAAGTGTAGTGCTCTATACTGACCTGATTCATGTCGACCCCCATCTTGTAACAATGATGTCATCTTCGGACGGCTGGCCGAACCATCGCGGGACGGTCGGAGCGGTTTGGCCGCCCGCCCGAAGATGACATCATTGTTACAAGATGGCGGATGGGGGTCGACACGAATCAGGTGAGTATAGAGCACTACACTTCCGGGTCTAGTGTGGGTGGGGGGGAACACGGGAAAGGGGGCCATTCACATACATAACACACATTACAAAGTTGTATAACTTTGTAATGTGTGTTATTTAGTGAATAATTTAGTGAATAATAATTGCCGCACTACCCTTTTAAATAAATTCAATGATTTTACTTTGGGGTCGTTCTCTGTCCATGTTACACACACACGATAACCATTTGTTGGCTGAGGATTTATTTTGAATACAACCTGAACGCCTTATTTTCTAATCTGCTGTTTTGTGCAGGGTTACTGTGCCATTTCCTTCCATTGTCACACAGTAAACAGGCAACCGCTGCAGAAAATAAACTACAAAGGTTTTGTTCTTATGAATGTAAAATAAACACGCCGACAGCGTATGCGACATCCTGTTTTCATTCCTCTACGTAACAGCCGTGGATGCCCATAATGTCTTGGACATTATACATTCATTAGATTCATCTCTATGCGTTTCTATAAATCCTATAAATGTTCTGGTTTATTGATCTGAATGTAATCAATAGGTAACAGAATATCAAGAGAGGAACAGTACTTAATGAGCATCTTCAGCCGCTATTATGTGTACGGGACAAGTTTGTAAGCATGCTCTGTGACATGTGCAGAGATCATTCTACAGGGGATAGGAGGCTAAGCTGCTATTGTCTTCTCTAACTACTGGTAATATATTTAGATCACTTTCCAGCAGCCTCCCCCTTATGATCACAGACCAAATAGGAACACTCAGCTTAGTTTTAGGCTTAGTGGTCAGAAGTGGGCTGCATTATACTCATCGCATCTCGTGTTGACCCCTGTCTGCTATCTTGGGGCAATGACTTAGTCTTCGGGAGGCCGGCCGAACCGCTCCATCCGTCCCTCATGCCGGCCCCCCTCTGCCGCGTCATAACTGTGGCGCTCGTTTACTGGGCCCAATTCAACGGCCCAATGATCATTGAGCGAGGGCTGCAGGGACATGGTTACCGATGTCCTTGCAGCCCTTGCACCATACATTACCTGGCAGGACTTTTCCTCCGCTCCGCCTTGCTTCTATTCACTGAGGACAGGGGTGGTGCTGGTTTTGCAAAAAAATAGCTTTCCATGTTTTTTTTTTTGTTTTTTTTAACTCCTGGTTAACCCCTTTAAGTTTGCGATAAGAGTTATATAGCTTTGGTAAATTTGGGTCACTATGAGAACTCTACCTTAAAGAATACCTGTCATTAAAAATAATTTGACATGTCATCATACCAGCTGTGGAGGGTTTAAAGAGATATAGCCAGGAAAGAGCGCAGTAGCGCAATCCACTTCCCAGCCGGCCACTAATTCAGACAATGTAGCTTCATAGACTTACAAAGCCATAACTTTCACGTTCTCTCCCTGGCTAGATCTCTTGATCACAGAGGGTCTGAGCAGCGAGACCCACTGTGATCAAAAGCTTTCAACATGCCTGATGACATATCAAAAGTTATTTTTAATGACAGATACTTTTTAAAATTAACAACAAATAGGATATTAGCAGATGGCACAGCTCTAGTTCCCAAACACAGTAAATGTTCCGGCAGACCATAAGTCGTACAAGCCCCGCTGGTGCTTAATCTTGAACAGCAGTATCCAAATAATGCAAAATACAAAGAAAAAAAGATGGCACTCACCAGCTGGGTATTGAAATTTTCCGGCTTTATTAACTATGTGAGGATCTGGGGAGGAAGGAGTCGGGTGACCACAGTTTAGCGGCAAAATGCAACTTTGGGTTAGACAAAGCGGCGTTCTGCAACTAAACTGCGGTCACCCGACTCCCTACTCCCCCGATCCTCACATGTTCAATAAAGCCGGAAGATTCAACACCCAGCTGGTGAGTGCCATCTTTTTTTCTTCGTATTTTGCTTGTATTGAGCAACTGAAAGAGTCAGAACAGTCAGACCTTTACCAATTGTACAAGGCATCTATCTTAAGAAAAACAATTTCATGTTGTAACTTTGGAGATTCAAGAAATTCAATACCCCCAAAACACTACAGTTTCTTGTTTGGTTGAATGACTATTATACTTTATTAAATGAGTAGGTGAGAATTTTTCAGTAGAGCTATAAACAGACTGCAAATGTAGACACAAAGTATGGGAGGTCTCTTCTGGTTTGTACCTTTCTGATAGTGTCATGTGTTCTGCAGATGTTTGGAGCAGCAGAAATGTTCAGAGATATTCTTCAGGCGCTTCTGGTCATTCATGTCATGGCTGACCTGTATCCCTGGACGGAGAAGGACATATCAGTGTTTTTGTTGGCCCTAAAACCCATCTGGACATGGAGTAGTTTCATGTGTGCCCGATGCTGTGTAATGTGATCTACCGCACCAGGAAAAGTCCAGAAACACATAAACCTGCCATAGATTTACTGTCCACACACTTATGAATCTACGTTAATGCAAAGGTGAAAAACAATATGTTTATAAGGTCTGTATCTTCAAACAGGTATTTAATGGACTAGGCTGGCCTCCCATATGTTGTTATCAAAACCATAAGCAGACATCACATATGCTGCAATGCAATGATACGGGCCACGGTCTTATTATAATGCAGAATATTCTAGTAAAAATAATCATTTGTAGCCAATTTCAGGACTGATATTTGTGCTCTCAGGTTGCCAAGTGTAGATGGGGCTGTGATTAATGGCATCACGAGCAGAGACCGGGCCCTGCCGCTATTGGTGTAAGTTACATGTGTGTCTCTAGGTAGTGTTTAGAGGGGTCAGGTTTGCAGACTGGGGAGTGGAGGGGGGTACATCTATCTCAATGGCGTTGTATAAAAG